>NW_028317882.1:3952500-4552500 GCF_062004578.1 Staurois parvus
TACTATGAAAGAAAAATGCTAACATTTTTGTACGTTTATCACCGTTTTTTTTAAATTTGAGTAAGTTATTTAAAACTAAAAGTAGAAGCATGAAAGAATACAGTGCTTACACTACAAAAAGAAATTGCCAGAAAAATATCTTCAAAGAGCAGGATGAGGGAATTAATCAGGACTAGTTAGATGTAAAACAAGATTAAAGTGATTTTTTTCAACTTTTTACCTTAATGCGTTCCTTGCATTAAAGTGTTACTAAACCCAGGACCCTGCATTCACTATATCCGGTCTCCCACAGTACAGAGAACATGGAAATGCAATTATTTCAGCAGTATATAGCAGTCTTGTGACTTCTATCAGTGTCCAGCTGAGCACTAGTTAATCTTGTAGGAGGAGTTTTCATTCTCCTTTGACTGTCCTATGAGGCTGTATGACCCCTGACTATGTCTGGACAGCACTAATTGGCTCTGTGCCGATCAAATGCACATTCCCCCCAAAAAAACTCTCTAACAATACACACCAAACAGAGCATGTGCAGACTTGCCACTGCTGCTCTGTACTATGGCAAATGGATTTGGGACAGTAAAAGAAGGGAAGGATCAGATAAGGCAGGATCAAACAGCTTTTTTACACAATTCAGCAGATTAACCCCTTAGGTTCCACAGTGAGTATAACAAGGATGTTTTACTGCATATACAGATTGATTTTACTGTTGTGGGGTCAATAACACATTAAGGTAAAAACATTTTTAATTTTCTTCCCTCCCCCTCCCTGAGTGAAGAGAGGGGAGAATAGATCTAGCACTGTGCATGGCTGCATCTCTTCTCCCCTCTCGTCCTCTTCACACAGAACTCGAAAAGCAGCAGGTGCCAAAAAATATCCAGTGAGGAGGAAGTGAGGTGTGGGGCTAAGTCCTGCTGCATGTGTCTATGAATTTTGGCTATGGAGCCACACAGCTAGGGAGCGAGCAGACATCGTGTGCCCCATAGCAGCTATTTGCTATGGGGACACATGAAAAGGAGGAAGAGCCCAGATACCTGGCAGGGGACCCAAGAAGAGGAGAGTGGAGGCCGCTCTGTGGAATGGTGTAGATGAGCATAACATGTTTGTCATTGTAATAGACTTTAGTAACACTTCAAATAGAATTTTGTAAATTAATATTGTATTGCTCACAAAAAACTTTCACTAGAAACATTTTTAAAAATAAATCACTCAATATACAGTATTTGTATATTGATTGATTTCTGAGAACAGTGTATCATAGTTTGCTTATATTTACAAGTAGTAAACAGAAATAACTCTCTGTACTGATAGGGGTTGAAATAGCTGCTAATAGCAGCTCTGCTAAACAGGTAAGAACTGTAAAATTTACAACAGGTCCCAGCAGCTATATATGTTGGCATGGGCACAGCAGGGAAGGACTCTATGGCAAGATAGGGGTTGTGTATTTATTAAATATTAATAAATGCCATTTTAATTCCACTAGTGCACCCATTTGACTCAGCATTAGCGTCAGCAATACTCAAATGTGCAGCATTATGAGTCAATCAGGTGAATTTTATGTTCTGACAAAGATCAAGAAGGAAAGGGCATAGTAAGCAAGGGGATGGGCAAGCTTAGGCCACCAACGTGGCTGTGTAAATCTCAGGACTGGATGCGCAGAAATACAAATCTTTTTGTAGGTAAACAGCAACCTGTTATGTATTTCAGTGTTTAAGCCATTTGTCTGGAGTTCATCTTGGCCCAATGATTACAAATATGTAGGGCTTTTTTTCCCTCAGAGAATAGGTGCAGGAACTCCCCTCTTCTGAGTTACCCCTTGTTTCCACCCCCCTACCCACCTATGAGCACCATCCCTTGATTCAACCCTCTACCCACCTCCCAGTACCACTCCTTATAGAGAATATAGAGCAAGTATCATTTTGTATGGAATTTGTCAATGATAACAAGAAAAACTATAAAACAGATCTCCTGCAGCCAGCAACATTAGATTTCCCCAGCAATAATGGACCCCCACAACAAAATACCACCCCAACAACAATATACCACCCCAGAAAACCCCAGCAAAACTACCCACCTCTGAGCACCATCCCTTGATTCCACCCTCTACCCACCTCCCAGTACCACTCCTTATAGAGAATACAGAGCAAGTATCATTTTGTATGGAATTTGTCAATGATAACAATAAAAGCAATAAAATAGATCCCCGGCAGCCAGCAACAATAGATTTCCCCAGCAATATTGGACCCCCACAACAAAATACCACCCCGGCAACAATATACCACCCCAGCAAAACTCCACAGCAACATTAGATTTCCCCGCAACAAAATACCACCCCAGCAACAATATACCACCCCAGCAAAACTACCCACCTCTGAGCACCATTCCTTCATTCCACCTTCTACCCACCTCCCAGTATCATTCCTTATACAGAATACAGAGCAAGTATTATTTTCTGTGGAATTTGTCAATGATAACAATAAAAGCAATAGAATAGATCCCCGGCAGCCAGCAACAATAGATTTCCCCAGAAATAATGGACCCCCACAACACAATACCACCCAGGCAACAATATACCACCCCAGCAAAAAACTCCCCAGCAACATTAGATTTCCCCAGCAATAAGGGACCCCAACAACAAAATACCACCCCAGCAACAATATACCACCCCAGAAAAACTACCCACCTCTGAGCACCATCCCTTCATTGCACCTTTTACCCACCTCCAAGTACCACTCCATATAGAGAATACAGAGCAAGTATCATTTTGTGTGGAATTTGTCAATAACAATAAAAGCAATAAAATAGATCCCCGGCAGCCAGCAACAATAGATTTCCCCAGCAATAATGGATCCCTGCAACAAAATACCACCCCAGTAACAAACTACCACCCCAGCAAAACCCCAGCAACAGCAACAACAGATCTCCAAACAGCAAACAACAATAGAACCCTCCCTCAATGGTAGATCCTTTCCAGCAATAATTGACCTCCAAGCAGGGGCGGACTGACAACTCATGGGGCCCCCAGGCAATTGGGGATCATGGGGCCCCTGTGTCCTTGCCCAAACTCAAAAAAGCCTATGAAAATGGTACCAGGGGCATCTCATGGGGCCCCCTACTGACCCTCTTGGGCAGTAGGTGCCCAAGTTTCCAAATGGTCAGTCCGCCCCTGCCTCCAAGCAACAATAGATCCATCTCCAGCAACAGTAGAGCAGCATGAAAAAATAGATCCCCTCCAGTGACAACAGACCTCCAGCAACCAGCATCAACATACCCTTCAGCACACCCCAGTCCCTTTGTCATAAAATGTATTCAGTGCTGGAGGTTCCGGAACTGAGTTCCCCCCCCCCCCCCCCCCCCCCGCATTCCTGCTGATAAAAAGCCCTGCAAATATATATTCATGGGTCTCCACTGGCTGAATTCTAAACTTAGCAAACCAGTTTATTCATCTTTCTGAAAAGGTTGCATGTATGTTACAAAAAGATCTTTTCCCCCATACCTTCTCTTTGTTATCCGGTGTTAATAAGGTTTATTGTAATCATCATGTCTCAGCTACACTTCTATTGTACTTCCACTGAAGAGCTGTCAGCTTCAGAAGGGAATAAATATGCACAAGAAGGTTACATGGAGAGTCCTTCAGGGTTGATCTTTTTCATATCTTTAAATATCTCAATTTGTTTTCATCGCTTGACAGCTCATCATGCTACACTAATACTATAACAAATAGTCTCTTTCCCGAGAGATCACCATATGAAATATCCAGGTGTCTGTTTCTGCTTTTCGTAACCTTGTTCAGGTAAATAACCTTGCTATTTACAACACAATATAGAAGAACCAAATAATCATGTGCATAACACTGAATTGCAAGGTATAGTTATCAGTTGTACTGTCCTTCACAAGTTACAATAGTTATCCAAATATTAAAAAAAGGAGATGGCTGTTTGAAATATTACACGTTATCTCAAAAAACAGATCCCACTGGGATGTGTATGTAAATTCAAAGGTCCAAGCTTGTAAACTGAGCCAACAGTCATTGTAACATTCTGTCCACCAGAGCACCCCCTCCAGTTATTCAGCAAATTCTGATCTGGAGGAATCTTCTTAGCACACAAATGGGCAGTCTAAATGTGTGTTCTATGCTTTATACAGCTAACATGTTATCATTACAAAATCATACTAACATTGGCAGAATGGGATTAAAGTGATTGTAAACCTTCACCTTGTAAAACTACCCATTCAGTTTAAAACAGAAATGAAAAGCATAACATTTGTGTATACAAAAAACATTATAAGTACCTTTTTTTTCCCATTTTATAAGTGATCACATCCCTTCTGTTTTCAGCTGTAGGAAGGAGAAACAACTGTGAATAACTGTGCAAGGGGGATGAGGGGTGTCAGCACAAGTTTAATCATTGGAGGAGAGCACAGGGATGTATTTAGCAGAAGGCAAACAAGGCACTTGCCTAGGGTGGCATTTTTCAGGGGGGCAGCACCTCCCCCCAGAAGAAGGGATGAAAGAATGGAAACACGCCATGGGAACCAGGCGGGATCCGAGAGAGGCTGCGGGCTGTTTGATGTGTATGTAGAGTCTGCTCTCATTCCTGGGGAAGTCCGGATCTGTGAAGATGAGTGTCTGGGTAGTGGAAGGCTCTCCTGGGAGGGGGGCAGGGATGTTGTTGGTCAGTGTCAGGCTCTCCACATGGGAGAGGGAAGGGGGGGTTGTGTTGGTCGTGGTCCATGGGGGCAGACAATTTTTGTGTTGCCTAGGGAAAAAACAAAACCTAAATACACTACTGGGAGAGCACACTGAGTTCCCAGCACAACTAGAGAAATGACCACGCTGTGTTTCATGCCTTGTGTGGTCAGTTTTTAATAGGAAAGCAGAGGAACTGACAGGAACACCAATGCTTTCACACAAAGGAAGTAATGCAAAGACAACAGGATACTTTTTCATACAAGCGTATGGTACAGTAGGCACTTATCAGGAATATGAAATGTTGGGTTTACATATTCTTTAAGATATGAATGCTAATAGGATGCCAGAAACCTTAGAAGATATCCTTGGATGGAGCTTTTTTTTTTTTTTTAATCAGAGAACATTTTCATATATTAACAAACAGAAAGAAACAAAGCCAACAAAACATTAAAGAAACCCCAAATGTTGCATGCTTTTCAACATAGACATCGTATCATGACAAAGTCAAAATATTAATGAAAGCCCACAGAGACACTTCCAACCCCAATTGGTATTGCAATTTCCACTATATTAAAAAAAAAAGGAAAATATTTCCACCTCACCACCATCCCCTTCACCTGGTGTCCAAGAGCTTTTGGTACTCAGGAGTCAATGAGACCACTTCTAACAAATCTTATCCTGGATATCTTTCTCAGTAGTGGTCAAGTCCTCCAGCCAGTATATTTCATTTATTTTTATCAACCATTGTACCACGGATGGGATTTATCGTTGTTTCCAGCAGGCCAGAATACAGCTACATGCTGCATTAATTAGTGAGGGGAGTATCGAACTTTTATAAGATCCAACTGAATTGGTTTGATGATGTAACAAGAAGAGGGTTGGGTCCAGTTGCAGTGAATTGTCAGTAATTTTCTGTATAGTACAAAAACCTCCATCCAAAAAAGGATGAACCTTCTCACAGGACCAGAAGATGTGGCCATCCCACATCTCCAGTATAAGTTTGAATTAGATGGAAACATTTTATTCAAGTGTACTGGGGTATAATACCATCTAGTAAGAAATTTGAAACCCAGTTCTTGATACACAGAACATAATGAGGTTTTGTAAGAGGCACAAAAACGTCTAGTAACTTGATCCAGGGCTGGAGCTTTTTGATTGGTAGTCTACTTTTGCCCAATTAGTAGCACCAGCACAAAAGGTGTCTGCAATACACACTGAAATACAAAGTCATTAGATATGAAGCTGAATAACTGCATAGCAGAGTTAACCCAGCCTTTTTCAAACAGGGTGCCCAGGGACCCTGGGGTGCCTTCAAGTATCTTCAGGGGTACCTTGGCAAAATGCCTAAAAATTGCCCAAAATTTGTATACAAACCAACAGGTGGATCAAGCCTGCCTTTTAGTTACACAAAGCCACGGGTTTTCATTGTGCGCCATTACAACTTCCTAGCTGCTGACGACGTAAAAAAACAATGATGTCATCAGTTGATAAAAAAGGACATCGGGCCCCTGCACAGCATCCTTGCTTGCCCCTCCCATGCTCCTCTCCATCAGCACTGGTGTCACATTAGCTGAGTGAGAGAGAAACTGAGGGACAAGAGACACAATGGAATACTAGTCAGTACCAGTGTGCAAAAGTGTATTTGGTTTGGAAGAATAAATCCCCTCTAATGTTGGGTGTCCTACATATGTGCAGATGTTGCTGAATTATATGCAACTATTAGTCTAGTTTTTTTACATTTTATAATGGGGTGCCTCAAGATTGTGCAGGATTTTCCGAATGCAAACCTCCTAGAGTATAAAATGGTGGCAGCTGCAATTTTTTTATGTCACAAGATATTTTTGCAGCCGTTTATCAATGGCAATTTTCAGGGAAAAATATACTTAAATGAATTTAAGTGTGCACAAACAAAATATAATACCAATGTTTTTGGTAAAATATAAAAGATGAGGTTGTGTCAAATAAATAGATGTTAAAATTTTAAATTGTGCACAACTGTAAAATGACTTCACAGGTTAATTGTGAATAATGGCCCTATAATGATTGTTCTCACTCTGATGTTCATGATGATACCTCACACTTGGAGGTGCAATCACTTTTACATAAGCATGCTGACTTAAGTTTGAATCTGCATGTAAACATGGGGGGCAGGGGTGCTTTTAAGGTTTTTAAATTAATTTTATTTCTTTTATTTACAATTTTTTTACACTTTAAAAAATTGACTTTGTTGCTATTACAAATGGGTGAACAAGTCCCTTGTGATGGCTTTGGCCAGTGACAGGTCTTCTTTAAGGAGGAATCAGAGATCTATTCATGATCCCCCGTGATAAGGCTGGCAGCAGGAACATCTGCTCATTGCATAAGCATACATACCTCTACCAGAACAGGTCTGATCACCAACTGTTCTGGTTGGGGCAATTTCAGCTGAGCATGTACATTTATGCAATGATCAGACGTTCTTGGTGCCAACCTTATCACGGGGAACAGTAGTCCCTCCTTTTGAGCCCAACCACATTGCCCTGTTCTAATGAATTAATAGTAAAAATGCATTCTAGTAACACATGGCAATCAGGTTATATTGTGAAAAAGAGCTAGAAATTGAGAGTCTTGAATCCTAGCTAGGTAAAACAAAATCATTTATTGATAATCACATTCACCTACCAGGTAATTTTAACCAGTCTCATCACACATACAGGTGCCTGGAAAGATAACAACTGATATCAGTATTGGTGCCGATACTTAATATTTTTATGAATGTTCGTACTTGTGAAAATGCTCCCGATACCCAAACCGATACTTTGCGGTGAGATTTGCATCAATATAAAATGTATGGACGCAAATTGTATCGCAAGGAATAGCATGCGATTTGAACAGGAATGCTATTCTTTCCACTCTCCACTCAGCTTGGGATCGGTGCAGGGAGGTTTCCTGCCACTCGTGTGAAAGGGTTTGTTCCCTCTCACCTCCTCTTATCCTGCATACCCTGTATAAAAAAAGATGTGTGTACTTACCTATTTTTAATCCAGTCCGGTCATGTGATCCAGCAGGTTTGGTTCCCCAATATCAGCAGGTAGCTGTTGCAGGGGAGAGGAGGGAGTGCCTACAATAGGTGGACCATGTGAGCATATGGGAGACATCATGGCTTCAGGAATTAACAGCTGTTGTCAAGTGTTCCCATACACTGTAGCTACTGAATCATGTGACCACACTGGATGGGATTACAAAAAATAAGTACCCAGATCTCTACTAACACTTGAACTCCAACACAAATTACCATATGTTTCGCTCCATAAGACGCACCTGGCCATAAGACGCACCTAGGTTTTAGAGGCGGAAAACTAGAAAAAAAATATTCTGAACCAATGGACTGCAGACATAGTACAGGAGATGACCAGAGACTGCAGACATAGTACAGTAGTACAGGAGATGACCAGAGACTGCGGACATAGTACAGGAGATGACCAGAGACTGCGGACACAGCACAGGAGATGACCAGAGACTGCAGACACAGTACAGGAGATGACCAGAGACTGCAGACACAGTACAGGAGATGACCAGAGACTGCGGACACAGTACAGGAGATGACCAGAGACTGCGGACACAGTACAGGAGATGACCAGAGACTGCGGACACAGTACAGGAGATGACCAGAGACTGCGGACATACTACAGGAGATGACCAGAGACTGCAGACATACTACAGGAGATGAGCAGAGACTGCGGACACAGTACAGGAGATGACCAGAGACTGCGGACACAGTACAGGAGATGACCAGAGACTGCGGACACAGTACAGGAGATGACCGGAGACTGCGGACATAGTACATGAGATGACCAGAGACTGCAGACATACTACAGGAGATGAGCAGAGACTGCGGACACAGTACAGGAGATGACCAGAGACTGCGGACACAGTACAGGAGATGACCAGAGACTGCAGGCACAGTACAGGGGATGACCAGAGACTGCGGACACAGTACAGGGGATGACCAGAGACTGCGGACACAGTACAGGGGATGACCAGAGACTGTGGACATACTACATCATATAAATGATCTGACACCATACATCAAGGAAAAGGACTACAACTCCCAGCATCTGTCATTTTTAAGTTACAGAAGGCAGGCTATAGAAGGCAGGGGGCGCACTGAGCTCTGAGGACAAGCCACACCAGCAGATAGGACCGGACTGCAGAGCAGGGAGCGCACGATGGACACATGCCAGGAGCGGGGAGGAGCTTTAAGGACAGGCCACACCTGCAGACCGGACCGGACTGCAGAGCAGGGAGCGCACTATGGACACATGACAGGAAAGGGGAGGAGCTGTAAGGACAGGCCACACCTGCAAACCGGACCCCGGACTGGGAGGCAGGGAGTACAGTACCTAGACATGCCAGGAGCCAGGAGGAGCGAGGAGGACAGGCCACATCTGCAGGGCGGACTGGACTGCAGAGCAAGCTGGCTGGGTGTGGCGAGGGGACTGCCTGCTATGAAGAGCTGTGGGGACAGCCCGCTGACAGAGTGGATAAGGTAAGGTGAACTTCGTTGACAGCCTGCAGTGGGAGGGGACAGGCTGCAGTGGGAGGGGACAGGCTGCAGTGGGATGGGACAGACAGCCGCTGACCCTAACACGGCGGCAGTGACAGGTGGAGGACTGGTCAGTATTCGCTCCATAAGACGCACAGACATTTTCCCCCATATTTTTTTGGGAAAAAAATGCGTCTTATGGAGCGAAAAATATGGCAATGTAGCTCATTAATACAGGATTACATTTATTATTTTTTTAACCTTCCTAGTGGTAATCCCGAATGTGACTCGGGGTTAATTTACAGTACCAAAAGCGGTACTGTAAGCAAGCATTGGGACGCAGAGGGGCAGAACCAGTGGGAGATTCAAAAAAGTAAAAACATGACATACACACAATACATTGTAATCTGTTAGAATAACATTACTGTATCAAACCATTTCACCTAAATTTTGTCCCTAGTGCTTTGTTCAGTGTCCTGCCTGCACTTTTACCATTCTTTCTGCCTGGAAACCTGAGAACGTCCATGGCATCCAAAAAGTGTTCCTTTAGGTCAAAAGTGGTTTTAGACCAGCTAGAAAACAGCGATAGTGAATTAGAATCACTTGCAGAATTGAGTGATAATGATTTGTGGGGAAATTCGTAAGCAGACTCTGAAAACAATTCTGCAACTGAGCTCAGTGATGTGTGAACTTGGCGCTCTATTTCAAATTTCAGTGTTTTTGGTTTGATTACATTATTGAATTAAATTTATTATTATATTATTTTTTATAATTATTTATTATATTATAATTTATGATTTCGTGTTTCAAACGTTATCATACCTGGGAAGTTTACTAGACTTGTTTGGACAGATTTAAGGGAGTTATTCCTAAGAATTACAGGCCTACAATATAAAACAACAAATGTCCATGCAAAACCATGTACCGCTTTGACATTCAAAAATATTGATTAGACTGCCAGGGAGGTTAATCCAAGCAGCGCAAGTACCTGAATTGGCACCAGCCTCTTGCAGTCCCTGTAGGACAGAGCTCAGATTGGGAGAGAGAAGCAGCATGAAGAGTCAACCAGTTTTTGTGGAAGGAAGGAGTACTCCGGGAGGAGAAAGCAGAGTGGCAGAGAACTGAGCTCATCAATGCATTACTTCTTCATCGTAACCTCACAGGCTGGGGAGGACCTGCGATGGTCTGGGCTCAAAGGAATTGGGTTAAGCGATGCTGGCCATCACTTAAAGCGGAGCTCCACCCAAAAGGGAAAGTTCTGCTTTAAGGACTGCTCCCCATTAAGGATTGGCACCTTTGGGGGGGCGGGTACCTGAATTTGACAGGTACCCGCTCCCACTTCCGGTCCGATCACCAAGTCGACCTGAAGTGGAAGGTGTCCTCCTACCCTCCCTCCCTGTAGTCTTTTGGGACACGTGACAGGTCCCAGAAGACTACAGGACCATTCTTGAAGGCAGCACTACTCGCGCATGCGCAGTGGGTACCCGGCTGTGAATCCGCAAGCTATCACAGCCAGGTGCCCATACTGAAGATGCCGGCCTTCTGGAATACATGACGGCCGGTGAAATGGGCTGCGGGGGACACACCGTGGGACTGAGGGGCAGGTAAGTGGCTGTTTTTTTTCTTGTTCAAACAATTTTATTAACAATAAATGGGGATGACACAAACAAGGAGACATTGTTAATACATATTAGGCATTGATGTGACAGTAGGATACAATAAAATGAATGAGGGTCAAGGCATTAACGTCTATACATTTCTAACGGAAACAGGTAAATAGAAATCAATGACAGAATGCAAAATGGTATCAGTCAATCATGGTAATGTCTCCCAAGTGCATTAAAGAAATAGGGGGAATTATGGAGGGGGTAAGACAGGGGCGGAAGGGGGGGGGAAGGGGAAGAAGAACAACAACTATGACTCCATGAATATTCATCAAGTTCACAACAGCCTCTACGCGCTACGCACGAGGGGTTATGTACCATATCCTTGTCGTACAGTACTGAACTCAAGGGAGAAGCAGTGACTCGTCAAAGTTAGACGGAAGGAAATGCTCTACCCAAGGGCTCCATATGCGCAGGAATTTAGGGATCGTGTCAAGAACTGTGGCTTCCACCTTTGCGTGTATCATGGCTTGAGTTATTCTGGTTTTGACAGCCGCGACACTAAGAGTAGGGGATTTCCAAGACTTTGCTATAACCTGTTTAGCCGCTGTCGTAACTTGCATAAACAGCTTAAATTGCGAGTTGGAGATGCCAGAAGGGCATTGGTTGAGTAGGGCTGTCGTTGGGTCTGGCTGTATAGTGATAGTGCTAAATGTAGATATCATGGTAAAAATTTCATCCCAAAAGGTTCGGGCTACAGGACAGTCCCACCATATATGGTAATGTGTTCCCAGATCCACACAGCCTCTGAAACAGTTGGGCGAGTAATTAGGGGTAAATTTTGCGATTCTTGCTGGGACCAAGTACCAGCGGGTTAGAACTTTATAATTCGTTTCCAATGCTACAACATTCTGCGAAGACGATTTTGTGTTGGCCCAAATGCGGTCCCAATCAGACGGGTCGAATTTCCTAGATCCACTTCCCATTTATGGGTATATAGAGGGGGGGACGTGGTGGTCGAAGTGGCGAAGAGTGAGTATAAGCAGGAGATAAGCCCACGTCTGTGAGGGTCTTTGCAACACGCTCGTTCAAAGAGAGACATGGTGTCTGGCCGATTGGTTATTGTAGCGTATGGTGCGTAAAAGTGTTGTAGCTGCAAGTATCTAAATATCTCAGAGGCCGGGAGGCTATGCGTTTCCCGCAGCGAGGCAAAGGATTTAAACGTATTCCTCTGTAGGAAGTGATGCGTACGGAGCAAATTAGCGGAGGACCAGGCTTTGAATAAACGGGGTGTCTGCCGGGGGAAAAGCTGGGTTTTGTAGAAACGAGAGCATAGGATTATGTAGTGATTGGAGGAGGTAACGGGTTTTCAATTTATCCCATAAGGATAAAAAATGAGAAGTGATGGGGTTGGTTATAGAGCGGCGGTCTACCGGCCTCAACCAAAGTAGGTTAGCGGTGGATAGGGGATCGCATTCTATTGATTCAAGCGCAACCCATTGAGGGATTTCAAAGGTTGCATGATACTTAGGTAATTGGGCTAAATGCGCTGCTTGGTAATATTTGCTGATGTTGGGTAGGCCTAGACCTCCAGCAAGCTTAGGGCGGTATAGGGTGGAGCGGGGTATACGAGGGCGAGTATTGCCCCATACATAGGAGAAGATGCGACGCTGCAGTGTGCGGAGGTAATGAGGGGGGACTGGGACTGGAAGGACTCTAAACAGATATAGAATTTTTGGTAGGATTGACATCTTGATAACTGCTATTCTGCCTAGCCATGCGAGGGGGAGGGAAGACCATTTGGACATAAGGGCAGAGAGATGGTTTAGCATCGGAAGATAGTTAGCTGCGTAAAGATCTGATAATCCAGGAGTCAGTTTGATTCCCAAGAAAGGGATATGACACTGTGACCAAGGGAATGGTAAAATCTGTTTCAGATGCGTCAACTCTTTAAGGGGAAGAGAAATGTTAAGTGCTGTAGATTTATTTGGGTTTATTATTAGACCAGAAAGCGCGCCAAACGCCTCGAGAAGCCGGGGTAGGGAGGGTGAAGAAGTCAACGGTGACGTGAGAAAGAGCAAGACATCATCCGCAAAGAGACATAGCTTATGGTGTGTGCCCCCAATTTCGAGTCCCCTGACATCCGGATTAGCTCTAATTAAGAGGGCTAGGGGCTCTATAGCCAGAGCAAAGAGCAAGGGGGACAGAGGGCAGCCCTGTCTCGTGCCTCTGGAGATCGGGAACTGAGCTGACCTGTGCCCCAGATACCTAATTCTGGCCGAAGGTTCTCGATACAGCGAGAAGATCCAGGTTAAGAAATGTGGGCCAAAACCCCACCGATGCAAAATATAATCGAGGTATGGCCATGAGACTGTATCAAATGCTTTCCGGATATCTAGGGACAGGAAATATGCGGGAATATTACAGGATCTTGCTAAGTTTGCCAAAGGGGATGCACGTCTGATGTTGTCTCCCGCTTGTCTAGTCGGGATAAAGCCCACTTGGTCATTATGAATTAAAGAGCCAATATACAGGTTAAGACGTGAAGAAAGGACTTTTGCTAGCAGTTTGATGTCAATGTTGAGAAGAGAGATTGGCCTATAGTTGGACCACTGCGTGTCATCAGAATTCGGCTTTGGGATCATTGAAATGTTCGCTTGCACTGTTTCATGGTTGAAGGTTTGGCCAGATAGTAAAGCGTTAAAAGCATTAGTGAGGATAGGTGTAAGAAGATGAGCAAATTTTTTATAGTAAGTGGCTGAGAAGCCATCTGGCCCTGGGCGTTTACGTAGCTTTAGATTTTTAATAGCGTCTAAGGTTTCGGCTTGGGAGATGGGTCTTTCAAGTGCTGCTAACTGGCACTCTGAGAGTTTCGGGAAAGAAATGGAAGTTAAAAGGGTATCAGCCTGTGTGGGGTCGAAAGGTGTGGAAGAGGAGTAAAGTTGTGACAAGTGTTTATGGAACGTCCGTAGGATGTGTTCTGGGTTACTAGTGAGGTTACCAGAGGAGGTGCGTATCCTGATAGGTTTAGTGAGCTGGTCGAGCCTGCGAAGTGAAAGAGCCAGGAATGTGTTGGGTTTATTTGCCCTAGTATAGTATTTGTGCCTAGATCTACGGAGTGAGAGTTCCGCTTGGTCTGTGAGAAAAAGATCTAGGGCTAATCTAGATCGCTCCAGGGTTTCACGATTGGCAGGCGTGGGAGCCGTCTGGAAGGCTTGATGAGAACGATCATAAGTCTGCTCCAGTAGAAGACGTTGCTGCCTTTTGGTTTTATTTAAGAAGGATGGTTTGCTAATGCAAAACCCTCGTAATACTGGTTTGTGTGCTTCCCATAACAAGAGAGGGGAAATATCAGGTGATTTATTGAGAGAGAAGTAGTCTTTAAGGGCTGTTTCTATTTCTAGACAGTGAGCTGGGTTTACAAGCAGGTTATCATTAATGATCCAAGAGGATTCAGCGGGGGATGAGGCCAACGAGGCCATAGATGTGAACACCGCGCAATGGTCAGACCAGGGAATGGGAATTATTTCAGAGGTCAAAAGCCGAGGGGAAGAGGCAGTGGTGACAAAAATATGATCTATCCTAGAGAATGACCGGTGGGGGTGAGAATAGAAGGTGTATTGGCGTTTGGTTGGGTTAAGTTCTCACCATGAGTCTATCAAAGAATAACGTTGTAGTATGGATTGGAAGGTTTGTTTAGAAGCAGGGATAGGAGATAGTTGAGATTTGTCGAGAAAGGGATATATTACATTGTTAGAGTCTCCGCTAACAATTAAAGTTCCTCGTTTATGATGGTCTATAACCGAGAGTATGTGTGAAAGGAATGGTAAAGGATCTTGGTTTGGGGCGTAGTATGCAACAATGGTGACATCTACATCGAGGAGTTGCCCTACTAACAGGAGGTAACGACCTTCTGGGTCTTTGATTTCGGTGCATGGCACGAAAGGTGTTGTTCGATGGAAGGCGATCAGTACCCCCCTTCGTTTGGCTGTGGCAGAGGCCGTGTAGACCTGAGGATATCGAGGACCAAAAAACTTAGGAGTGGAGTTGGAAGTGAAGTGTGTTTCCTGAAGACAGACCACGTGGGCTTTAAGTGTAGCAAAGGTTCGGAAAGCCTTATTACGTTTCTGAGGGATATTGAGGCCCTGAACATTCAGGGTAAGGACATTTAACGAGCCCATGGGGAAAGCGTATAGTGGATTGGATAGCATGGCACCACCGCCCAGGGTGAAGCCTGACGATTACTGCGGAGGATAGGATTGTTGCGGAGTATGTTAAGCAAAGTCATGGAGTCATGTTGGAGGGAGGGAAGAGGGGTACGGTAGGAGAGAGATAACAGGAAAGAAAGGGTGTAGGAGGCCATTTAAGGCCTAAAAGGTGGGCTCCCAAGGACACCCTGAGTCAGGGTGGGCTAGGGAGCAATAGTAGCCCAAGTGTTATTAAATAACCAATAACATAGGGGCTAAGGTGGAGTGCGCAGGTACGCGGACCGTAAGGATGACAGCAATGTGATTACCATTTGGTGGCAAGGTCCCGGCAGAAAAAACAGGTATATTAAAAAGAGAAAAACATCCGATAAAATCAGGGAATCCCAGACTCAGACGGCACTAGTGGTGCTAGTGAAACCTCATGGGTGTAGGGGTATGGCATCGCATGCCGTCAAAGCCTAGGCTCCCAGATGTAAACTATTATAAAACCCAGGAGGGGGGGTTGTAGAGGGAGAGAGAATGCTAACGGTGCTAACCATAATGACAATCAAAAGAGTATATCGCATGGTGTGTGCGATAAAAAATAAGGGGCGAAAAAAAAGGGATAAACATGGGACAGAGTTCAGTCCATGGTGTCTTGTGAGGTTAGGCCCGGAGATGAAAAACGCCCTCTCTTGTGGAAGTTGGATTGGCCGTCAGTTGCACGCGTGGGGAAGGACTTCCGTGGCGAGCTGGATGTGGACCTCCGCTTGGCGCTCTCTGAAGGCGTCGCTGGGGGATGTAGCTGCAGGGTCCGCAGGGTGTCTATAAGGTCCTCAGGCGGCTTGCAGGTGTAATCTCGGGACTGGTGTCGGAATCGCACTGCAAAAGGGAAACTCCACCTATATTGTACTGCATGTTGTTGAAGTACTTGTAGGTGAGGTTTCATAGCCCTGCGTTTGGCGATGGTTGTGGGGCATAGATCCTGGAATAGTTGGTAGGTATGACCTTGGAACTGTAGAGATTCTGCGTTGCGGGCAGCTTGTAGAAGTTGCTCCTTGGTACGGAAAAAGTGAAACTTGGCTATAATGTCACGTGGCGGACCGTCGTTGCGTCGTGGTGCTAACGCCCTGTGGACTCTGTCTAATTCCAATCTATCGATTGGGATAGCTGGGGCAAGCTCTTGGAACAGAGCTGTTATTGTCGATTGTACATCAACGATAGTTTCCGGAATGCCCCGGATACGTAGATTTGAGCGCCGTGTTCGGTTTTCAAAGTCCTCTAGCCGTGTCAATAAAGTTGCGTTTTCGTCACGCAGGAGATCAAGGTCATCTGTATATGTCTGAAGCGAGACGTCAAGACCATCCACCCTCTGTTCTAGGTCCGCAGTGCGCTGTCCCAGTTCACGGATTTCCCTAGATAGTGTGGCAGTGATGCGGTCTGAGGTTTGCTTCAAAGCCTTGTGTAGCATTTTTTCAAAGCATGATAACAGGTCTAGGGGTGTAAGGTCAGGCGTCAGGGCTTTTGTATGGACATCTGGTTCAGGGTCAGACTCACCCTCAGACGTGCAGGGATGGCTGGGCTGCGGATCCTGCAGGGCTGCATATGCTCCTGCTGCCTGCTTGCTTCCACGTGCTGGGGCGGTGGCCATCTTTGTGGAGGCCTTTGCCAGGGCCTCCTTAATAGTTTTGGTGGATGGGGGGACCTGGTGCCGGGGTGCCCCTTTGACCATAGTGCCGCTTATATTGGGGGGGGGCTGTTATTCCAATCTCAGCCCCCCTGTTCTCTCTCTTCTCTCCCCTGATTCTGTGTGAGAGGGTAGTGGTGGACGGGCCTATGGACGGCTCGCTGCAGGGACGGAGTCCTCTGTCGGATTCCTCCGACTCACTGCAGAGGAACCGTCGCTGCCGAGGGCGGATCGGACCCCGGAAGGATCACCACGGGGACCGGGTCCCCTCCTGGTATATTGGGAGCCGGGACCCACTGCTTCAAGGCGCTGTCACCCGACGGGGAGACGGAGCCTCAGCGGGACATGTCTTTCCCACCGGCCGCGCATGCGCACTCCAGTGGCTGTTTTTTTTAAAAGTCAGCAGCTACAGTTTTTGTAGCTGCAGACTTTTATTTTTTGACAGCATGAGTGGAACCCCCCTTTAATTTAGAAGAGGGCATCTGGAAGTGTAAAATAACTAGCTGCTGAGAAAAGTTCTAGATTGTTCCAGGAAAAGTTATCTTTTATTTTATCTGTTAATTTATGTTTATTTTTTTATTTGAGTTCTGCTTTACGTGCACCAGTAATGAGATGTAATAGAGAAAATAGGGCTTGCCTACCTGCTGGCTTCTTTCTATCTGTATTTTCTTAGCTTCTATGCTTCCAAGAGATTCTAAATATTCATACAGCAAGTAAAAGCTGGGGAAAAGTCAGAACTCCTTATCTTTGTTATTGTTCAGTAACTTAGAAAGTAATAAAACTAAAGCATCTTCATTACAGTCGGGTAACCAGTATTTTTAGGAGGGACTACAAATGGCAGCCTGCATAATTCAATTATGTCATGATTACTTTAGGTGTAAATAATGTGATCGTGATTTCGGTATATTCTCATATTAAGCTATCAGATCATGTCTAAAAGTCTGTGTCTGTCATGTGCAACTGTCATTTTTTACTGTGAAAAAAAAAGCAGGGTAGGTGCAGAGTAAAAAAAAAAAAAATCAACCAAGTGATCGATGTCTAGTTATGGGGGCATGCTGGATAAGTACAGAGCATTAAGTCTGTATAGAGCTGAAATGCTCATCTGGAAGTCTGGGGTCAGTGTATGACACTTTTGCTCTTCTCCTGAGGCCATCAGCACATACCTCAGTATATTAATAATGGAGATCTACGAGCTTCATTCCATCTTAAGGGACACAATTAGGCCAGCATACAATGTAAACAACAGTTCAATAGACGTACATGGAACTTCAACAGAAGAGTGCCCTGCTGGCTGCTTGTCTGTAGCATCATTTTGCTCTTTACACCAAAATCTTAGCTAAGAAATATACACTTCTATAAAAACTTTTGGCATTGTAAACATTGAATACCTGCGAAATCCTGCGCAGCGGTTTGAATGGCAATCCTGAGCAGGGGCGGACTGACAACACATGGGACCCCCGGGCAATAGGGGATCATGGGGCCCCTGTGTCCTTGCCCAAACTCAAAAAAGCCTATGAAAAAGGTACCAGGGGCATCTCATGGGCCCCCTACTGACCCCGGGCCCTCGGGCAGTGCCCGAGTTTCCAAATGTCAGTCCGCCCCTGATCCTGAGGCTGCTGCTTGCAATGAACCACAAATGAATGTGTATCAATATGAAAAATTAAATTTGCTGCGCTGCCATGCTATTATTGTAAAAGTCTGGAGGTGCTACTAATGTAGTGTTGTAAAATACTACAATGCACCTCCCTAGTCAGTATGTATTCTGATGTGTTCTATTTCCTATTGTGTGTGTATAAATAATAAAAAATGGTGTTACCTTTTTTATGTGAATACACCTATTAATAGGTACTATAATACACCTTTTTTTGTTTTAAGGTTACTCTGTGTATTGTCTTATATTGAGGTGATGGCTTTTTGCAGTCTTTACTCAATTGTCTTTCATGTGCAATTTTGCTAATAAAAGCATATGTTGATGAATATCTGAGTATCGCATTGTCCTTTATGTAACCACTTTTCTTGTGAACTCTGTATTCTGTTTTTTTTTGTTGTACTATAATACATCTCCCTCTATAGGGGGTATGCCTCTAATAAAGTATTGTTTATAGCAGGGGCGGACTGACAACTCATGGGGCCCCCGGGCAATAGGGGATCATGGGGCCCCTGTGTCCTTGCCCACACTCAAAAAAGCCTATGAAAAAGGTACCAGGGGCATCTCATGGGGCCCCCTACTGACCCCAGGCCCTTGGGCAGTGCCTGGGTTTCCAAATGGTCAGTCCGCCCCTGGTTTATAGTGATTTGTGTATACAGATACCCTTAAGCCATAAACATTATATTAAAATAAGTGACTGGGACTACAAAACACATCCCCCTAAGAAAATATGAACCTGGTGCACGGCGTTGCGAACACCTGTGTGCAAACCTATTAGTGAAAGCAAGCCTAACGATCCTAAAAACATATAAATTCAAATGTGCAGATCAATTCATGAGAATAAAGTCATGGGGACTACAATACACCTCCCCCTTGTAAACATTGCATTTGGATTGGTTTACAAGTTCTATATTAATTCAGTTTCATATCCCTTTGAGTAGAGTTTTTGGTAGTTTGGTAATCTTCTTATTAACCTGCTACAGCTGCATTGTTGTTTGTTTGCCTTTAAATAATTTGTCCCTTCCTCACTCAGAGGAGATGCTCTGTATAACTAGTCTCACTCTCTTTTCAGAGTGTTTTTAGTGTTTGTTCTGTACATATGCTGGAGCTAGACATACAGTACTATGATTTTTTTCTAACCTATCTGATGTCCGTCTGTGAAGATCTGCACAAGTTTGGATTAAGGACCAGCTCACACCATGCCCGCACATGAATCGCACAGTAACAGGCTGTGCGTTCCTGTGTGATTCGCATGCGGTTCTGTGTGGTGCTATTTTAGTACATTCATTTTGAATAGGTTAAAATTGCACCACACCAAAAGCAGTGCATGCACTACTTTTTAAAATGCACTGTAACCAGATCGCATGGTACAAAAGTACAGTGTGATCCGGTCTGGACAGGTGCGGGCAAACACACAGCGTTTGTGATTTGTGTTTGGGGCATCGTTAACTTTCTATTGACCCCCGCTGCAGATTGTAAATGGAATGCATTTTGCATGCAGGCTGAATCATACAGGAATTCACAGCATATTCTGTACAAATCATGTGCAGGCATGGTGTAAACTGGCCCTAAAGCTTTCTACAATCTGCAAGATGTCATTTGGATCAAGTCAGCTTATTCTACTGAGACTGCAAGTTACAGCTATCCTCCCACAACTGGATCAGTTATAGATATTACGCTTTAAATTTATCTCCAGCAAAAAAATAATTTAGCTTCAGTCAAAAAAACAAAAACCCTTTTAACTCCAGTCAAATCTTTTAGCTCCAGTGAAAAATCTATCTATATCTTTGTGATACACTGTGAGATGTAATTTGGACCCTGAATATAAATCAGCTTACGAAAGTGCAGCCGTTGTCATACAAGCCTGTACATGCTTGAAACCTAATCAGAGCGCAACAACTTACAAACTACAAAATACCAATACTACAATGATTGCTTAATGGGACTGGTATACACGTTAGTTGTACATTATACATGTAGCTGGGTGCCTTGCAGGCTGTGTCGATCCCCCCCCCCCCCACACAGCTGCTGGGAAACAGCAGAGGGACCAATCAGCAAAGGCTGGAGGAGGATAATGAAACAACTAGTCCCCTTGGGATCACTGCCTACTGAAAGTGATATGGCCTGCACTACAACCTCCAACAGACCTTGCAGAGGGAGGGGAAAGAAATGCATGTTCCCAGACTGTAGATCACTAACATTTCTTCTTGCCATGAGGGAACCTGGAGAGTGCACATCTCGGTGTCCAGGGTGCATCATTACTGCTGCATATAAGCACCCAGAGCAGGATCCAGAATGCTGAGTTTGGGAGTGAACAGAGATCCAAAATTACCAAGCGGCTTTTTTGGGGGTAGCACTATACCTATGTATACAGTAGTAGGTGCCTATATTACTAAATGCCATTCTTATTTCTGCTTATAATACATTCTCAAACAAATGAGACAGAAAGCAGCATGTGTTTCACACACAACCTCCAGACAAAGAACTAGGTAATTGATACATGTCTCAGAGACTGTTAGTTAACTCTTTCATTGTCAGGAAAATGTTTAAGCAAAACATTACATTTTCTGGGGAGGCTGAAACACAGCAAGAACCAGAATTCTTTTCAGATCAAGAATGAAGCAGAAAAAGTAAACACTTGGTTAAACCAACTTGAAAGGTTCAACAAAGTTATGAGGCTGATAAAGATGAAGTTATCGTTAATGTTAATCACTTATGGTATAAAAAAGTTGATTGCATGTTACCCCTTTCTCAACCTTTTCATAAGGTAATGGAATTGGAGAACACTCAAACATTTCATTGCAACCCATGAGAGATATCAAACACTGTGCCTTAACTATCAATGGTTTATAATGTATAACATGATAAATCCTATTTAGAGCTGCTGACCAGCTCCAAAGACAAAGGCAGAAGTGAGAATCACACAACTTTATGAATCTAAATGCCACTGTTCTACAGCTACAAGATACTCCACAAGATCTGCCAAATCTCTACAATTGAGATCTTCCACTTCAGTCAACAATTTATTAAAGCCCATGCTGATGCTGAAGGTTTGACAATTCAGACAGCTTTACCCAAAAGAAAGCAGAGATGAAAGAAGAAATGGACGCTTTGGTGAAACAATTAGCATACAAAGACAAAAAACAGAGATACTGTATGTCATAGTTCACCAAATACATGCTTCGCAAAGAGCTCACCAAGACAGGTCCCACTAAATTCAATGATAAACTTAAAAACTACAGAGCCTGGAAACCCACCTTCAAATACACAATCAGTGAACTTGATGTCACAACCATAGAAGGACTAGATCTGCTTATCAGGTGCTTATCATGCTGATCAAGTTCTCAATCAACTGAATCTATTAAAAGACTCAAAGCAGCTAAAGAGGCACTGAAGGTTTTGTTTGAAATGTAGCAAAGCCTCCGAACAATTTAGCAGAGAAAATCAACAGCTCAGTGACTTTCTCTTGGAAGCTCACCAAGGCTGATACTCACCTACCTTGCCTCCGTTACCTAGATAATACTGCTCGTAGGGTCAACCCAATAGTCTCCAAGTTACCTTATGGTACACAGGAAAGATGAGCATCACTTGGATCTAGGTACAAGGAAGACAATAAAGTTTCCTTTCTTCTCTTTTCCTACTTCTGTGAGTTCATTAGGAGAATTTCAGAAAGATCCAAGTTTCTCCTTGGGGGAGTTAAACTCTCTTGGTCCACATTCTCCAAGGCCTGCAAGCTCATGCTTTTCACACAGAGAACACAGAGGTCCTGTGTCTGTGAAAAGCATGATGTGCTCCCTACACCTACCACAGTCCCTGAAAAGACTGGTCAGAACAGGAAAACCAAGAACCCACATTGCCAATACCCATTTCAAAATATGCTTAGTTTGTGTATATATACCCCAAGGGTCAACTTAAAAAGTTGTGAGACTGTATACTGAAAAATCTGTGAGACTGTATACTATCCTAGATGATCAGAGTAACAGGTCTCTTGCAAGATCAAAGCTATTTGATTTGTTAAACATAACAGGAGATGCCTTACGATACCCCATGGGTGCCTCTGCTGGCATTACAGAATATTCAGGCAAGGAAGCCAGTAATCTTTTAATAGCTCCCCTGAATAGCAGTGTAGAAATATCATTGCCCACTCTCATTGAGTGCAAGCAAATTCCAACCAACAGAGAGGAGATCCTACACCTGCAGCTGCTTCTCACCACTCTATTGAAAGGCATAGCTGACTACATACCAGCTCTTGACAAATATGTTGATATTCTGCTTTTAGGCAAAGACATCCCAAGGATAAACAAGGCTCACCAACAAATCAACAGACCACATGATGCACCATATGCACACTGCCTGAACCTAGGCTGGGTCATCATAGGCAGTCTCTGTCTTGGTAATGTCAGAAGGTCTTCCACAGTTTCTTCTTTCAACACATGTGTCTTGCCAAATAGTCAAATTACTTTTCGAGCAGTGCCCACATCATGACCATGTCAAAGAAAGACTTTGCAGTAAAGGCATGCAACAGTTCTTCACTCAAGGCAAAAATAAGGACCTTCATTTCTGGAATGATACTGTCAGCACCACAGTTTTCAATGTAACAATTAAAGACAATGAGCTGGCAGCCACCATGGAAAGCAAAGAGTTCCAAAAAACTATGAGTTAGGACCTCTGTCAGGACAATTCCAACAGCTGGGTGGCACCACTATCATTTTGTACCTCAAGACAGAAACTACCAAATAATGTTCAGTATGCAGAACAATGATTTACAATGCACCTGAACAGAAAACCTGAGATGAAGAACACTTTGTTGACTTTATGCAGAAGGGTCTGCACCTACTTTTAGGGACAGAGATGAATGTTGGTACCTCCCTTATTTTCGTGGCATGTACATGCCTTGTAAGCCAGTTTAGATCAGAGTGGTCTTTGACTGACGTGCTCGATATGAAGGTGTTCCTCTCAGTTATGTCCTTTTCCCCTGGCCTAATATGAACAATAACCTTATAGGAATTGCTTTTATGGCCGACATTCAGCAAATGTTCCACTGTTTCATTGTTTGAGGAGACAACAGAAACTTCCTCAGGTTCTAATAGTTTCGCAATAATGATGAACCTTTCACAATTCACACTGATTCTACATTTTAACTTATTAATCCTGAGTCTGATAAGGAAGTCAGAACGAATACCATTACACTCAATACCTCTGTGAAGTCAAAGAAATAGCTCACCTTTTTGAATGCTTTTCAAAGTGATTTATTGTACAAGCTATTGCATGACTTATCCATGTTTCTCCTTACTTTACAAGCAAAACTGAGGATCATAAAGTGTGTCATGGATGGCACATCTGTAAAGAGCCTTCCACTATGAACCACCAAATTCACAAGCAGAAAAGATCCCCATTCTGTGTGTTCAATAAGAGACTGATAACATATTGAAGGGACAATTGAAACCAATTATTAATCATGACAAGTTACTTCAAGTTGGAGGTTGCATAGGGAAATCCAATCTGTTCAGTGAGGAACAGAATTCCCCTAATGTTCCATGTCAACGTCACATCACTTCACTGCTGGTTTGACATCACCATGAGCAAGTTCAGCACCTTGCCATTGTCTTCTGGGGTCATTGGAAGAAAGAGTATCTTTGCAACTTTCAGGGAAGTGGCAAATGGCAAATTAGCAAACCCAACCTACAAGTTGTGAAGTAGCCAATATAGTCCACTTGAAAAAGAAGGATATCCACCGCAACCATTGGCCTATGGGTCTCCTTACAAAGACTAAAGACCAAGTAATGATGGAAAGGTTCAGAAAGTAGAAGTCAAGGTAATTATGAAAGGATCAGCAAAACTCTACTTCAGGGCTGTCAACAAACTGAAACTTCTTTTGCCTAAGTAAGAGGTCTGGTCTTCTAAACTAACAACTTAAAAGGGAGGTAAGAAGGATTGGTGCATGTTGCTGCCTTCCCCTCTGAAGAAATTGATTCAGAGGGAGGTAAGAAGAGTGATGTACAGTATGATGCCTTCCCCTCTGAAAATACACCCATAAATTGTCTTCTGTGCCATCTTAACCACTTCAGCTCCACCCCTCTTACCTCCCTTCATGATCAGGTAATTTTTTGTTATTTGGCACTGCACTACTTTTTTTTTTTTTATATTAACAATTTTTATTGATTTTCATGAATATACAAACAGTACGTTTAAAAAAAAAGGATAAGAAAAGAGAACAAGCAAAACAGAAAGGTACATCGATGGCAAAACTGCATAAGGACAGGACCAACAAAAACATATAATAACAGTTTGAAGGTTATCAGGACCTTACATTTTGGGCCGGCATAGAGGAAATGAAGGTATCCCATGGGAGCCAAATCATCTCAAACACAGCAAACAAACAATTATGTAGTGCAGTCAAGTATTCCATCTGTCTAACATCAGCAATAAGTTTGTACAGAATCGACATTGAAGGAGGAGTAGAAGACAACCAACACATAGGAATGCTTCTCCTAGCCATGGTCAGAACATGTACAGCAAGTTTTCCGCATGGTTTAGGTAGACCCGGAAATGGTAGACCTAACAAAAAATGTAGTGGATCAAGTGGGAGAGAGGTAAGCATTAGTGATTGTAACAGGGAGAGAACATCTTCCCAAAAAGGAGTAATGGAGCTGCATGTCCAAAAGATATGATAGAGAGAACCCAGGTCTCCACCACAGCGCCAACAGGCAGGAGAAGCATTTGGATTATAAGCATGAAGAACTTCAGGCGTTTTGTACAATAACATCATGATCTTGTATATATTTTCCTTAAAAACCACACAAACAGAAGATCTAGATGCATTTTCCTAAATTTTCTTCCACGTTAATAGGTCAATATCACATTGTACGAATTGAGACCACCTACGCATGTAAAGGTGAGTGTCATTGGATAAGGAGGGGGCATTCAAAAAAGGTTTATAAGTATTAGAAATAATACCCCTTTGGTGGGGACCCCGCATGCATAAACGTTCGAAGGGAGTAGGCTTCCCTAGGGTTAATGAGGGTGATAAGGTGGAAAAGAAGTGGCGTATTTGAAGATAAATATATAGGTGTTGAGAAGGTAGAAGAGCTTTTTTCTGGAGATCTGGGAATGAGTGTAACTTACGAGTCACCGGGTGTACTAAGTGACGCAATTGAAAAAGGTTGGCTACTACCCAAAGAGACATCCGGGACATGGCCATATTGTCTGGAAGATTAGGGTTATAGAGGATATTTGTCAGTGGAGAGCAGTCAGAGACCAGTGTAAATTTAGCCTTACATTTCTGCCAAACAGTCAGAGAAAAGTGCATGGGACCAAGGAATAGGTGGCAAAAAGAAGAGACATCCACTGCTGAGGTCGACCAAAGGAGGGAGCATGGATGAGCTGGAGACAGTTGTAAAGATTCGATCTCAGCCCATGTGTTGGGAGGATAGTGAGTAGACCATGACATGAGAAAACGAAGGTGAGTTGCATAGTAGTATGTTCTTATATCCGGTGCCCCCAAGCCCCCCCTAGAACATGGAGAAAGCAAAACAGAACGTGCAATCCTGTGCCGCTTGTTGTGCCAAATAAAATACAGGAAAGATTTCTGGAGGGAGGGAAGTTTGGACATAGGAACGGGAGGGTCGCAAACAGGTATAACAGTTTGGGTAACACGGTCATTTTTAGTACATTAATGCGTCCGAGAAAAGAAATGGGCAGGGCATCCCAGTGTTTCAGAGAGCGAGAAATTGCTATAAATAATGGGGGGAAATTGGCCTCGTATATGGATTGATAAGAGGAAGTAAGAAAGTAAGATTAGTACCTAAATATTTTAAAGAGTGGGTGCACCACCGGTAGGGAAAGGCTTCCTGAAGAGAGGATAAAACGACAGGTGGGACATGTATTGGGAATGCCTCAGTTTTAGACATGTTAACTTTGTAGCCTGATATGGCCCCAAATCGTTTCAAGATCTTATGCAAAATCGGTAGGGAGGTATGGGGACTCGTAAGTGTGAGGAGGATGTCATCAGCAAACCGATAATTTGTACTAATGGGTATGGGATCGTATCCCACGAATATCCGGATTCGACCTGATGGCGATGGCTAATGGCTCCAGACAAAGAATGAACAGTAAAGGAGAGAGTGGGCAACCCTGACGTGTACCATTTGACATCTGAAAGGGGGAAGAATAAAGGGCCTTCAAGGCTGCTACAAATGGACCCCTTAAACCAAATCTTTCCAAGACCATGAACATGTAATGCCAACTTAAACGGTTGAAAGCTTTTTGAGCATCCAAACTTAATAATGTAGCAGGGGTGGAGGATCGGTTAACCAAGTCAACCAGATCAATAGATCTCCTGGTGTTATCTGCAGCGTGTCTGGCAGGTACAAAGCCCACTTGGTCCCTATGTATGAGTTTGGAAATAATTCCGGACAGTCGGTTGGCCAAGATTTTAGTGAAAATCTTGTAATTGGAATTAAGTAGGGCAATGGGGCGGTAGTTGTCTACAATAGAGTGATCTTTATCGGGTTTGGGGATAACCGAGATATATGCTCGGGAGAATTCAGTCTGGGGTGTGACCCCCTTGAAAAGATGTCTATAAAAGGAGAGGAGATGAGGGGCCAGGATAGCAATAAAGGATTTATAGTAGGAGTAGGGCAATCCGTCCGGTCCCGGGGCTTTACGAGAGGGAAGATGTTTAATTGTGTCAAGTAATTCCTCTGGCGTAATGTCAGCGTTAAGGGTGGCAATGTCTGAGGGTGATAGACTCGGATGTGACAGGGGGTCAAAAAAATTATCAAAAGATAACTGTGTGAGGGGCGGGTGAAGGTCTGGGGTCAAACAGTTACATAGATTCTTATAGTATGAGCCAAAAAGGGATGCCATGACCTGAGGATCATAGGTAGGGCTTCCATTCGGTTGGATTAAAAGATCAGGCATCGTGGAAGGAGACTGAGCTTTGAGTCGATTGACTAACATATGATGAGGTTTGTTGGAAAATTCATAAAATTTCTGCTTAACCCATAGGAGGGATTGTGCAGACTTACTAGAGTCAAGAGTTTTAATTCGGTCATGTAGGGATGTTACCTTCCGGAGCCCAGAAATGGACAGCTTGGCCAACAACTGTCATTCTGCCAAAGATAGTTGATGAATAAGAGAAGCCCTAGCAGTCGCCGAGGACTTTTTTAAACGAGAACCCATAGAAATACAGAGTCCTCGAAATACCACCTTATGGGCCTCCCACATGGTTGAGGAAGAAGCTACGGAGCCAACATTGTGGGTAAAATAGGTATCAAGTCCCCGTGACAGTTCATCCCTAAGATGTTCTGTGGAAAGAAAGGTCTCATTAAGGCGCCAATGACATGGTTTGGGTATAATGGGAGGGAAAAAAAGGTTTAAAGTCAGAGAGGCATAGTCAGACAAGGTAATGGGGTTGATTTCAGAGGAGACCAGGAGAGGAAGCAGTGGGGCAGAAATAAAAAAGTGATCTAGGCGGGAGAAGCTACGGTGAGGGGTGGAGTAGAAAGTGAATTATTTATGGAGGGGGTGTTTAATCCGCCAGGCGTCAAAGAGACTATGCTCCCTTATCAGTCTACGGAAAGATTTTGAAGAGGAGCATTGCCGCTTTGAGGGTGTGGACTCGAAAAGAACCTTCCTGTCTTTATGGGGGAAAAAAAACAAATTAAAATCACCCCCAACAATCACATGCGAAGTGGAGATGGAATCTAAGTTGGCGAGTGTTTGTGAAAGAAATTGCAATTGACCCGAATTTGGGGCATATAGATTCAACAAAACAAGGGGAGTGTCACCAAGCATACTAATAATAAAGCGACCCTGTTGGTCAACTTTGAAGGTAACAACCCGAAGGGAGCAGTGCGACCTAATCAAAATTGCCACCCCAGCCTTTCCGGAAGGATCAAAGGCCGAATAGGCTTGGGAAAAAAATCTCGAGGCAAAACAAAAGGAGCCAGTTGATTTGAAATGGGTCTCCTGGACAAAAATAATGTCTGCTCCTGAGGATCGAAATTCCCTCAAAGCCATCCAACGTTTTTGAATGGAATTGAGGCCCTTGACGTTATATGACAGAAACCTCAAAGCCATTATGAAATAATAATGGAAAAAGCACATGTATTAGCATGAAAAATGAATAATATACCATCGATGTAAAAGAATAGAAAACAAAAAACATTAAAATAACAGAAGAAGGAACAAACACAGTGGTTGACATAAGTATCCGCAAGGATATAAACTTGGGAGCAACAATTTGGTCCAAGTCGTCTAGGCCTATGGCTAGACAAAATCGGGAGCAGCACGACAACCAAGACATCAGGAAGATCGCCAAACCCGGCCAGAAAAAACAAAGGTGAAAAAAATAACACCCAACAATGGATCGGCCAGCCAGAAATGAAAAACCTGTGGAAAAATCATGTATAAACCAGGAGGGAAGGATCGGCACTGAATTCACATCGGAGAGTCACCCCAGGGAATCATCAGACAGGCGGATCAGTTGACCGAGGATGACGTGGACGTTGTGGGGTACGTGAGAGCCTCTTCTGGCCTCTGCGGACTGGAGTCCAGATCTTGTTGGGGGTGGCTGATGGACGGGATGGAGTGGGTGGCAGTGGGGACACGTCATCTGACAAAGGTGGAAGTCCCAGGCGCTTTAAAAAAGAATCCGCCTCATGAAGATCACGGAGCTCAACTTGAGTATTGTCCCTAGTTACGATCAGCCTGAAGGGGAACCCCCACCGATAAAGGACACGGTGTTGCTGAAGGTGTGTGGTGATCGGCTTCAGAGCTTGCCGCTTGGCCAGGGTACTCGGAGACAAGTCGCAGAAGAGTTGGAGTCTGTCACCTTTAAATTCCAAAGATGGCTTTTGGCGAACTGCTGATAATAAGGCTTCCTTGCTTTGAAAAAAATGGAAGCGAACTATAACGTTGCGTGGTCTGGTGCCTTGGACAGGTTTTGGGCCCAAAGAGTGGTGAGCCCTGTCCATACGCCAATCTGCTTCTGGAACCAAGGGAGCAGTTGCGGTGAAAAAGGACAATAGGTTACGGTGTAGTTGTGCATCAACAATAGATTCGGACATACCGCGTATACGGATATTTTGGCGCCGTTTCCTGTTTTCCAAGTCCTCTTGTTGGAGCTGCATTTGGGACATGGAATGCTTCAGATACGCGTTGTTCTCTTCCAGAACATGAACGTATTGCACCAAATCATCAAACTAATTTTCCAATTTATCCGTGCGGTCTCCAATCTGAGCTATTTCACCTCTGATATCCATCGCCAGTTTTCCAATTTCAGCGGATATGGATGCGGTGATATTGCGTAAGAATATTTGCAAATTATCGTCTAGCGCTGAAATTGTGAGAGAAGATGACGTGACGGCCTGCTGGGAAATATGGGTAGAGGGGTGTTGATTCCCTGAGGCAGGGTGGTCTATTGCCCCCCCAGTTATATTCTGGGGGTCAGGATCCTCCATCTGGGGCTGGATCAGGGCAGAGGCAGGCAGAGAAGCTGTAATGCATGAGGGTGCAGTACCCTCCGTGACCACCGGGGGTCCGGGATTGCTCCCTGGGTTCCTGGACATACTAGAGGCCGGGGATTGCAGCCTGGATAAGAACCGCCAGAGCGGTGAGGGCCGCGGATCCTGTGGCTGCGGGGAGGGGGGCTTCCAGCGCCCTATCTTCCCCATAGAGGTCTCTCTCTGGTGCCGTGCCAGGTGCAGAGGATGTATGACTCACCCGGAGCTGAAGGAAGGCAGTGGCACATGGCGGGTGAGTCCGTGCTGGCCGGGGATGAGCGGAGCTCGAACTCTATGCAACCGCTATCATCCCTGGTCGCGCATGCGCCCCTCGGCACTGCACTACTTTACTTGGCAATTGCACAAATATGCAACACTTTACCCAAACAAAATATATATCTTTTTTTTTTTTTAAACAAACAGAGCTTTCTTTTGGTGGTATTTGATCAGCACTGGATTTTTTTGTTTTTTATTATATAAACAAAAAAAAACACATTTTGAAAAAAAAACACAATATTTTTGTCTTTCTGCTATAAAACATCCAATTAAAAAACTAATTTTCATAAATTTAGGCAAAAATATATTCTGCTACATGTCTTTGATGAAAAAAAAAAAAATCCCAATAAGTGTATATAGATCGGTTTGCCTGAACATTATAGTGTTTACAAGCTATCCAAGGAGCAGGGCCCTGCTTTCCCTCTTGTATTGAACTGTATTGTTGCTGTATTGTCTCCCGTCATATTGTAAAGCGCTGAGCAAACTGTTGGCGCTATATAAAGCCTGTATAATAATAATAATAATAAATATATATATATACAGACACACACAGTATATATATATAATTATTATATATATAGAAATTTTTGTATACTATAATGGTGGTGATCAGCCACTTATTGTGGGACTGTGATAGTGTGGCAGGAAACCTGACACTGACACTGGGTGGAAACTGACTAACACTGACATTTCTAGTGACACTAATACAGTGATCAGTGATAATACTATACACTGTCACTGTACTAATGGCACTGGTTGAGAAGGGGTTATCAACTTTGGTAATAAAGGGGTTAAGTGTGGGCATAACAATGTGGAAGCTGTGTATTATATGCTGCCTTTTACTATATATCTGCTTGTTCCTTCTTCTGCTTTGCAGGGAGAAGAAACAAAGAAATTGTTCCCTCTGTACAGAGCCCTGTGTTGATTGTTAACAAAGGGCTCTGGGGCCTGATTGGACACAGCTGATTAGCAGGTCCTGACCATGAATCCTTTGCAGTCTTGCTGACAAACTCCCGCTGTGTATGCGCCCTGTACCCAGAAGAGGCCAGTGACATACAGGTACGTTGCTGTGTCTGTATGGGCTACCCGCCAACACATTGTGGGCGGCCTGTCCTTAAGTGGCTAAAGACACCAGTAATTATTTAACAAGTTTTGCAGAATTCTTCCATGTTTGCATTATTCTTCCAAGGACTATTCTTCTCTTGCAATATTTGGACTTGCTAGCTCCACCCTCTTTTCAATGTGCCTTTAGTTACTGTTATGAGAACATGAAATTGCTGGAACCAGACATACTATGCTTTTTTGACCTAACTGATGTTTTTCTGTGAAGATCTGCACACGTTTTTGATTAAAGCTTTCAATGATCTGTAGGATGTTATTTGGATCAAGTCACTGTCTGCCAATGGTCCTGAAAAGCTATCTCACTACAACTGGATCAGTTATAGAGATCACATTTGCAATAATCAGATTAGGGAAGCAGAACATGTATGGTGGAATAGTATATTGTTTACGTTGTTGGAGGTGCCTATTTTCACTAAAATGCCAACTCTGAATGGAATTAGCATTTCTGTGAAAATGTCAACTCTAGACAAGGCTTTGTTTAAATGTAGAGTTTCTAACAATGTTTTACTATTATCAACATGATATGATCATGATCATATCTGTACTGAATGTATGTAACACCTAGAGCATATTGTTCATTACATTAAAATGTTAAGTTGCTTTTATGCATTTGTAACTATATCATTGCCAATGAGCTCGGAAGTACTTGCTTGTTTGGCTATAAGTAGGCATGGCACCAAATTAATACATCTTGTTATATGCTGGACTGCCAACTGAGCACATGCATCACATTCAGGAGATTGGATTTGAATGGCAGATTTAAAGAAGACCACAAAGAATTTCTTTTAGGCACCTAGAACATCAATCTGTAAAAATAGCAATGACATTTATGAACAGAAGCAAAAAATACCAGGTCACATCAGGGTCATCTTTTTGCCTTTCTATGCTCAAGCCTGAAAATCCCTTCCATTTAGTAGAAAAATCCTTCTTTTGTCCCGCTGCTGATCACATCCTGTTTTGCCGATTGGTCACACACTGGCTACAGCAGGTTTAATATGCAGATGTGCAGTAGACCATCATGAGCACGGTGTCCTCAGCCGCACAAAGTTTTGTTGAAAATATGTGAGATGATTAATGCCTTCCACAATTATCTCTAATTGAACAGACATGAAAGGGAGTATTTTGTCAGCCTAGATAAGCCTATTGCATGGCCATTATCAGAGCCTTCAGTCCTCGGCTGAATAAAACTATTATTGCTCCTTGTCTGCAGTCAGTGTAATGTGTCACTGCAGGTCTGTGAGAAAGAGAAGGGACGTTCTGAAACATAGCTACAATAATCCCTTAAGTACCAACATAAGAGAAATAAGGCAGGCTATTTAGGTAATAATTGACTGTGACACAGAGTTTGCATTAGTATTAAGTAATTCTACTTTATTTTCATGTATTTCTATAATAATAATACGGCTAACATGAAGTTCACAGCATGATTCAATGAGCACTAAAACTGAATGGGTGAGGGAAAAATATAGCACCAAACGAATTAACCAAAGTAATATTGTAGAGAGCTTTAGCAAGTTGCAAAGTATAGTTATAACAGCAAAGCAGAAAATGCGAAATATTGACACCCTATGTAACATGAACAGTAAAACAGCAGTGTGAAATGAAGCTTTATTTAATAAACCTGTAATAATTCTAGGTGCCTCTTTTATGGCGTTGATCTTCACAAATGTCTACTGATGTGTATGCAGAGCCATTAGTAAAACTGCAAATTCGCTGCTGTGGTTTGATGACATCCTAAAAATTTTACATTACACAAATAAAATAAGGCAGCAAGCAACTTGTTGAAAGACTACAGTAAAACAAACTAGTTTTCATGAAAATGCATGCTTGTTTTGTAGCTAGGGTTGGTGTGAGCTATAATTTTAAGCTCATAGTTAAATTAGACATCAAAAGCTTTGTTTTATATTTATTCACCTGAATAAATATATGTTGTCATATGATTAATGTTTACAGGCTCAGTTACATCTATTGGATATTTCATTTTTCATTGTAATGTATATATGTTAACACTGTTTGTTACGCAGTGAATTACAGTCAGGTCCATAAATATTGGGGCATTGACACAATTCTAACATTTTTGGCTCTATACACCACCACAATGGATTTGAAATGAAACGAGCAAGATGTGCTTTAACTGCAGACTGTTAGCTTTAATTTGAGAGTATTTACATCCAAATCAGGTGAACGGTGTAGGAATTACAACAGTATACATATGTGCCTCCCACTTGTTAAGGGACCAAAAGTAATGGGACAATTGGCTTCTCAGCTGTTCCATGGCCAGATGTGTGTTATTCCCTCATTATCCCAATTACAATAAGCAGATAAAAGGTCCAGAGTTCATTTCAAGTGTGCTATTTGCATTTGGAATCTGTTGCTGTCAACTCTCAAGATGAGATCCAAAGAGCTGTCACTATCAGTGAAGTAATCCATCATTAGGCTGAAAAAACAAAACAAACCCATCAGAGAGAGAGCAAAAACATTAGGCATGGCCATGACCGAAGAATTCTTTCCCTGGTGAAGAAAACACCCTTCACAACAGTTGGCCAGATCAAGAACACTCTCCAGGAGGTAGGTGTATCTGTGTCAAGTCAACAATCAAGAGAAGACTTCACCAGAGTGAATACAGAGGGCTCACCACAAGATGTAAACCATTGGTGAGCCTCAAAAACAGGAAGGCCAGATTAGAGTTTGCCAAACGACATCTAAAAAAGCCTTCACAGTTCTGGAACAACATCCTATGGACAGATGAGACCAAGGTCAACTTGTACCAGAGCAGGGGCGGACTGACCATTTGGAAACTCGGGCAGTGCCCGAGGGCCCGGGGTCAGTAGAGGGCCCCATGAGATGTCCCTGGTACCTTTTTCATAGGCTTTTTTGATTTTGGGCAAGGACACAGGGGCCCCATGATCCCCTATTGCCCGGGAGCCCCATGAGTTGTCAGTCCGCCCCTGTACCAGAGTGATGGGAAGAGAAGAGTATGGAGAAGGAAAGGAACTGCTCATGATCCTAAGCATACCACCTCATCAGTGAAGCATGGTGGTGGTAGTGTCATGGCGTGGGCATGTATGGCTGCCAATGGAACTGGTTCTCTTGTATTTATTGATGATGTGACTGTTGACAAAAGCAGCAGGATGAATTCTGAAGTGTTTCGGGCAATATTCTCATATTCAGCCAAATGCTTCAGAACTCATTGGACACTGCTTCACAGTGCAGATGGACAATGGCCCAAAGCATACTGCAAAAGCAACCAAAGAGTTTTTTAAGGGAAAGAAGTAGAATGGTATGCAATGGCCAAGTCAATCACCTGACCTGAATCTGATTGAGCATGCATTTCACTTGCTGAAGACAAAGCTGTAAGGAAAATGCCCCAAGAACAAGCAGGAACTGAACACAGTTGCAGTAGAGACCTGGCAGAGCATCACCAGGGATGAAACCCAACGTCTGGTGATGTCTATGTGTTCCAGACTTCAGGCTGTAATTGACTGCAAAGAATTTGCAACCAAGTATTAAAAAGTGAAAGTTTGATTTATGATTATTATTCTGTCTCATTACTTTTGGTCCCTTAACAAGTGGCAGTCACATATGCAAACTGTCATAATTCCTACACCGTTCACCTGATTTGGATGTAAATACCCTCAAATTAAAGCTGACAGTCTGTAGTTAAAGCACATCTTGTTCGTTTCATTTCAAATCCATTGTGGTGGTGTATAGAGCCAAAAATATTAGAATTTTGTCAATGTCCCAATATTTATGGACCTGACTGTAGGTGCAGGTAGCGCTTGGCTTAGGCATGCATGCTTTTAGCCCTCAGTAAAGTAAGTTTAGCTAGTAAGGTTACAGTTATAAGTTACATTTAGGACTCATTCACAACATCTGAAACTGCACTGGGGCTGCCATGGACAGCCTTGCCCATCACAGTCCCAAGCAGGGGTGGACTGACAACTCATGGGGCCCCCGGGCACTAGGGGATCATGGGGCCCCTGTATCCTCGCCAACACTCAAACCACACCCAAAAAAGCCTATCAAAGGTACCAGGGGAATCTCATGGGGCCCCTTACTGACCCCGGGCCCTCGGGCACTACCCGAGTTTCCGAATAATCAGTCCACCCCTGGTCCCAAGCAAGGTGAAAAAGTTCCCTATGAGGGCAGTTCAGCACAGTGGTGCATGTAATACTTTTTTTGGTGTACCAGGTTGCGTTGCAAACTACAAACTCGCAGATTCATTGTGTGACATTTCAATAATGTTCTAAAAAAACAAAAAAGTAAAACAGAAAAAAAAAGAAAAAGTAAACAGTGCCATGTACCAGGATCAGTGTTTACTCTCAGTGCACACCAGGGGCAGTGCAGTGACGCAGCTTACTGGTGACAGTTAGTCCTTGGGCAATGCAATTATTAAGGTAAAGTCAACATATTTGGGCAGCACAGCGGCTAATTGGTTAGCACTTCCACCTGGCAGTACTAGGATCGTTGGTTCAAATCCCAACCACGGCACCACCTGCCTAGAGTTTGCATGCTCTCCCTGTGCCTGCGTGGGTTTCCTCTGGGTACTCTTGTTTCCTCCCACACTCCAACAATATGCTGGTAGGTTAATTGGATCCTGTCTAAATTGTTCCTAGTATGTGTATGTATGAATGTAAGTTAGGGAGCTTAGATTGTACACCCCTTGAGGGTCAGGGACTGATGCGAATGCAAAACATATATGTAAACCACTGTGTAAATTGACAGAGCTATATAAGTACCTGTAATAAATAAATAATAAGAGCAGGAGCTAGGATTAAGTAAGGCCTCATTATAAAGGTAGACTACAATGGTTTGGGGTGAACTTTATTTATTTATTACAGTGGACCTTGCAGTTAAAATCACGGTCCCACTTGCTGGAAAGCTGCATAAACATAAAAAAACCTGTGATTTTTGGGAAAGACAATCACTGCACTGTGCTGCAGTGTCTCCTTGTGAGATTTAAAGTGTTCACCATTCCTGGGGATCTTGTCAGCAGGAGGATGACATCACCCTCTGCACCACAGAAGCTGGAGCAAGAGTAAGTATACTATCTATCTTCATCTGGGGAGGAAGAAAGAGGAGCCCACAACTGTTTTACTAATGTTTATGCTGCATTTTAGTAAGGGTAGTGGGGGTTCACTTAAAAAGCGGACCTTGTATTCTTTAGGTTTTTCAAATTATGTTTCGATTGTACACATGCTGTATATACCATCTTTGGTTTTTTTTTTAATAAAGATTTATTGCATGGCAAAGAATTTACAGAGCACTTTGGGTTAGTTAAAAAGTATTTCAGGAAAACTGTATCATTGCTATCATTCCTTAGACTCCCCATCTAGCATGGATTACTGCCACACAATTACTTGTGTGTGTACATTTTAGCTTGAGTCATTGAGGTCTATAAACAACAAATATTGTTAACAGCTGGTAAGCAGAAACAAGAGACAATGTAGAAATGAGATGAGGGATCCACTTACTGGCTCACAGTGAAAAAACATAGATAGATGTTCTAGGCCCTTCCCAATCTACTTAAATGTATTTTTGTCCGTGCCCTTCTTGCAGACTCTTCAATTCACTTCGTGTCAGGCAGGAAGTAACTGTAAACTTCCCAATAAGGACACAGAAATGTTTTTTTTTTAATCTGAAAAAGGCCCCAACCTTTTCCTACCCTACCCAAAATGGATTTGGCTAGAGTTGGGATTTAAGTATTAAGGGCAAACATTTTTTGGTAGATAAAGCTATATACCTGACTTTACTACTAAATATCACTCATATTAATTAATGAAGTAGAAACATTTCTAAAGCCCAACTAAGCTTTTCATTTAAAGCAGCTACATTCACTCAAGGTGCTGCAAATCAAAGGGTGTTCAAAATCTAAGAGCCATTTCACATCAGGGTGGCCCTCTGTGATGTGGTAAACTGGTGTTGCATTAAGGCCAATGCACCCTAGTGGACCAAAAGTTGGACCTGTAGAAAGTGTGGTCAGCTAAGCACATGGTAGTGCATTAGCTGACCACACGTTTGCATCCATTTTCACAATGGATGCAAAATGTGTTACCATGCATCACGGTAGCATGTGCCTTACCACAGTGTGCTGGTGTGAATTGGACTTTAACAGTTCATATTCTTAAGAACGCAGCCACAGCCCAAGTAAAGAAAACCCATCTCCTGGTGGCTGTAGAGAAGGACTGTAGCTCTCTGTGTGTCAGCAATTTTCTCTCTACTGTACATAGGTCCTACCCACCTCCTGCCGAGCCAGAGCTATAGCTCTTCAATTATCAAAGCTCACGCTCCCTGCTGGTAAGAAAGTGCTAACTGTAACTGGGTAGGGGGTGCCTTGGACTTCTGAAAAGAGACCACTGCTTCCACACAGAAAGCAAGTATCCACCACTGAAGCATTCTGGCAGGGGACAGGATTTCTTACTCAGGACATGGCTGCTTTCTTGTCAAAACTACTTACCTCAAGCATTCCGGTTCTGCATCTGCCTCTATGGCTCACAGATATGTGAACTCCTGGGTTTTACCCGATGTGCCATTGGATACTAACAATCAGTACAGCCCAGGGGCGGACTGACCATTTGGAAACTCTGGCACTGCCCGAGGGCCTGGGGTCAGTAGGGGGCCCCATGAGATGCCCCTGGTACCTTTTTCATAGGCTTTTTTGAGTTTGGGCAAGGACACAGGGGCCCCATGATCCCCTATTGCCCCCAGGTACAACCATTGGCTGCAGCCAGTCAGTACATCTTTCTCCACCCATCCCACCACCCGGCTAAGGCCAATCACCATGATTTTCCTCTCCTTGGTAGTCTACACAAGCTCACTGCAGCTGCAAGCACTAGTCAAACTAGCTGTTATGTCCCTTCCTAGTGAGCTCTCCAGCTATCCTGACATTATTCAGTGCCTGTGTGATTTCTTTGTATCAACCCCAGCTTTTCTTCTTAGTTTCCCTGTCTGCTACTTTAACTTTTGGCTTGTTACCTTTTTATCAGCATCCGCTGCCTGCACTGAACTCTGGCTTGATTCCTAGTTTTCTATGTCAACTGCACACTTTGACCTCCAGCTTGTACCCTATCAATGTCTGCTGCCAGCCCTGACCTCTGGCTAGTATCTAGCTGTCTGTTCCTATCCTCTGCTATTCCGGTGTTCTCCTGTCTGTGTTCTTTGTGGTTCATGGTGCCTAGAGCGGGGTGAACACAGTGCTCATGACCTGAGGACAGCAGAAAGCTGAGACAAAAACCCTGTGAAGGGAGCGCTGGTGACAGCCAGTTGGCTCTTAGACTCCACAACATAGTGGATCACCTGCTCTCCTGTGGGACTGTCTTCAAAGAAAAACATCCAGCAAGGGTCTGCTCTGCAGTTCTGTCTTTCAGTCCCCCTCTGTTTTGGTGTGCTTCACACTCCTAAGACCCTGCTGCTGGTCTACATCTCTCCAGTATGTCTAGGTTAGATACCCCATACAGTTTAATAAAGAGGTCTATGTTGAGGAGGGCACCATTCAAACAGATCACTTGCGAAAAAAAGCTAACGGTAAGACTATGTGCACCTTTTGTTTTGCTGCAATTGGTATAGTTTTAGCTGATTTAATCTGAAATCCCAGTGGGGCTTTAAAATACAGCTGTTACCTTTTAGAGTCTTTATCCCCTATTATACTTATTATCTGCATTGATTGGTGTTCTTTGATAACAGGACTAGAGTGGTAAATAATTACATATATATATATATATATAAAAAAGTAAATACCAGCTGGCCTTAGTTTACTCAATAGAATCCTTCCCACCATTAGCATTTCTATATGGAATTTAAATATTTTTCAAAGAACTCCACTAAATACTCTTTGCATTCATACTCCTTGCAGCTTCATTGGAGCTCCAGGAAAATAATCATACTTGATGGTCTGATGTATCTACGTTCTTTCTAGGAATTTGAGTTATCTTTCCACAGCTGCGGCAGGAAATGTGGCTTTTCTTGTCAATGGGTTATTCATTTATGTTTGCATGTTAACAGTATGAGTGAACAAACCTTGACAGAGCCATCTAGTGTTCTTAGTATGATAAGCAATGTTTTTAGAGCATGCTGCCTGTTAGATATTATAGTAACATAAAGACAGGCATGAAGTCAAGCATGCATGGGGTTCTGGGAACAGCAAATATTTGAAAACATTGTAAATATGTATGTATATATATATATATATATATATATATATATATATATATATCTATCTATCTATCTATCTACAGTCAGGTCCATAAATATTGGGACATGGACACAACTAACATTTTTGGCTCTATACACCACCACAATGGATTTGATAGTTCGTAGGGAACTTTTTCACCTTGCTTGGGACCAGGGTTGGACTGACCATTTGGAAACTCGGGCAGTGCCCGAGGGCCCGGGATCAGTAAGGGGCCCAATGAGATGCCCCTGGTACCTTTCATAGGCTTTTTTGGGTGTGGTTTGAGTGTGGGCGAGGACACAGGGGCCCCATGATCCCATAGTGCCTGGGGGCCCCATGAGTTGTCAGTCCGCCCCTGCTTGGGACTGTGATGGGCAAGGCTGTCCATAGCAGTCCCAGTGCAGTTTCAGATGTTGTGAATGAGTCCTAAATGTAACTTATAACTGTAACCTTACCAGCCAAACTTACTTTACTGAGGGTTAAAAGCATGCAGGCCTAAGCCAAGCGCTACCTGCACCTACAGTCAGTCCATAAATATTGGGACATTGACACAATTCTAACATTTTTGGATCTATACACCACCACAGTAGATTTGAAATGAAACAAACAAGATGTGCTTTAACTGCAGACTGTCAGCTTTAATTTGAGGGTATTTACATCCAAATCAGGTGAACGGTGTAGGAATTACAATGGTTTGCATATGTGCCTCCCACTTGTTAAGGGACCAAAAGTAATGGGACAGAATAATAATCATAAATCAAACTTTCACTTTATAATACTTGGTTGCAAATCCTTTGCAGTCAATTACAGCCTGAAGTCTGGAATGCATAGACATCACCAGACGCTGAGTTTCACCCCTGGTGATGCTCTGCCAGGTCTCTACTGCAACTGTCTTCAGTTCCTGCTTGTTCTTGGGGCATTTTCCCTTCAGTTTTGTCTTCAGCAAGTGAAATGCATGCTCAATCGGATTCAGGTCAGGTGATTGACTTGGCCATTGCATAACATTCCACTTCTTTCCCTTAAAAAACTCTTTGGTTGCTTTTGCAGTATGCTTTGGGTCATTGTCCATCTGCACTGTGAAGCGGCGTCCAATGAGTTATGAAGCATTTGGCTGAATATGAGCAGATAATATTGCCCGAAACACTTCAGAATTCATCCTGCTGCTTTTGTCAGCAGTCACATCATCAATAAATAAAAGAGAACCAGTTCCATTGGCAGCCATACATGCCCACGCCATGACACTACCACCACCATGCTTCACTGATGAGGTGGTATGCTTAGGATCATGAGCAGATTCCTTTCCTTCTCCATACTCTTCTCTTCCCATCACTCTGGTACAGGGGCGGACTGACTACTCATGGGGCCCCCAGGCAATAGGGGATCATGGGGCCCCTGTGTCCTTGCCCAAACTCAAAAAAGCCTATAACAAAAGGTACCAGGGGCATCTCATGGGGCCCTCTACTGACCCTGGGCCCTCGGGCAGTGCCCGAGTTTTGAAATGGTCAGTCCGCCCCTGCTTTGGTACAAGTTGATCTTGGTCTCATCTGTCCATAAGATGTTGTTCCAGAACTGTGAAGGCTTTTTTAGATGTCGTTTGGCAAACTCTAATCTGGCCTTCCTGTTTTTGAGGCTCACCAATAGTTTACATCTTGTGGTGAACCCTCTGTATTCACCTGGTGAAGTCTTCTCTTGATTGTTGACTTGACACAGATACACCTACCTCCTGGAAAGTGCTCTTGATCTGGCCAACTGTTGTGAAGGGTGTTTTCTTCACCAGGGAAAGAATTCTTCGGTCATCCACCACAGTTGTTTTCCGTGGTCTTCCGGGTCTTTTGGTGTTGCTGAGCTCACCAGTGCATTCCTTCTTTTTAAGAATGTTCCAAACAGTTGTATTGGCCACGCCTAATGTTTTTGCTATCTCTCTGATGGGTTTGTTTTGTTTTTTCAGCCTAATGATGGATTACTTCACTGATAGTGACAGCTCTTTGGATCTCATCTTGAGAGTTGACAGCAACAGATTCCAAATGCAAATAGCACATTTGAAATGAACTCTGGACCTTTTATCTGCTCATTGTAATTGGGATAATGAGGGAATAACACACACCTGGCCATGGAGCAGCTGAGAAGCCAATTGTCCCATTACTTTTGGTCCCTTAACAAGTGGGAGGCACATATGCAAACTGTTGTAATTCCTACACCGTTCACCTGATTTGGATGTAAATACCCTAAAATTAAAGCTGACAGTCTGCAGTTAAAGCACATCTTGTTCGTTTCATTTCAAATCCATTGTGGTGGTGTATAGAGGCAAAAATTTTAGAATTGTGTCGATGTCCCAATATTTATGGACCTGACTGTATATATACATATACACACATATTTATAGAAACCCTACGTAGGAGGTTGTGACCACATGCATTATTGATTAACACTCTCACACTCAGACCTCCAACTTTGTATTAAAACAGTGAATCAATAAAGTATAGGATCCCCGTGGAGTGAAGACTATATTCTGCTCAGTATTCATTGTAATTTTATTTATAAATATAGTTTGTCAAAGCAATAGTTTACCTTTGTATTTAACACTCTTCATGTTATGCCTTACTTTTTTCCTTTATAGTATGCCTCCACACCATTCTCAGATGCAGCATGGACCCAATCCCCAATGGGTGACCCTTTACAATGCACTGTTTATATAAATTTTGTTGCTGAGCACCTATGCTGCAGTACGCATGCTTGACTACAGATTCTATAAAGCTGAATGGAAGAGCACATGCATCCAGCTGATAAACAAATATGAATACTGCTCAGCATGGCAGGGGGCCAGATAGTGGGGAGGGGAGTCTGCATTGCGTCTGAGGTCTGCATGGGGGAATTCTAGATATAAGGGATATGAGAGGCCATGCAGGGTTTTTTATTACAATAGTAAAGCTTTACTTTAAGCAATGATTAAAATCTAATTGTTATATGTGTCAATGGAGAAAACAAGCATACATATTGTACCAATAAAATGTATTATGCCATAATAATCAATTTCTTTAATGGTAGAGCTGGCTAGTATTAGTAAAATGTTTTGATTTTTTTTTTCAACGTAGCATTTGGCTTATTTGATAGTAATTTGTTCTCTGTAACTTTGTGTTGTCCAGTCTTCTGTGTATATGGATGCCAGTTTACTTTTAGCTACTATTATAATGAAATACTGTGGTATAAAAAGCATTGCGTATGATAGGTAGATTAGCTATCACAGCCAAAAGACCACAGGTATTTCCCATCTGTTTTTCTTGTATCATGCATAATTGATAAACTCCAATAAAAATGATATTATAATTAGTCCACAATAAACCAAACGTGCATTTGCTAGTTTTAATATGATTACTGTTTCTTGTTGGGTAAGTAAAACCCAAACACAAATATCTGCAGATTTGATCAGTTATATTGATTTATAATAATTATTAAAAAGCATTTCCAGACAAGAGAAATAAAAAACCTGGTCAGTGAAAAGGTAAAAAAATTTTTTTTTTTTTACCTTTTTAACTATAAAATAAGTAGAGCATTAGCATCTTAACAATTAGCTGTAATAGGGACTTGTCGATCGTGAGCTACCTGTCAGTCTTGGGCAGCTGATGGGTAGATAGTGTCCTTCTCTTGCTGACACCGAGAACCTGGACAGGAGTGGGGGGCAGCATTTACTGTAACTGATCCCCTGTATTTTCCTCCTGCAGCAGCTAAAAGACGACTTCTCCGCCTCTCCCTTCTCGCAGGTTTTCAGCTGTTGCAAGAGAAAAAGGGGCTCAGTTACAGTAAATATCACCCACAATCCTGTCCAGGTTTTGGGGGTCAGCAAGGGAAGTAAGAAATCTACCCACCAACTGCCAATGATCCCCTTACTTCTGCTATCCAGGATATCCCTTCCTTCTGCTATACACATCATGTATAAAAGCAATATTTTGACCATTTCTATATATGACAGTGTCCTGCTGTCACCGTTTCCCAAAAAGCCACAGGTTCTTGCACCAGCAATCTCCCAAAAAATCACCGATATCATAATGTGCCACTTAAAGCGAAGTTACTCTCAAAAGCAGAAGCTCCGCTTATTTGCCTCCTCCCCCCCTTCACTGCCATAGGCACCTTTTGGGGGGGGAGGCGTGAGTGGATACCTTTTTTTGACAGGTAGACACTCCCACTTCTGGCTCAGTTTGCTGTGGCAAAGTGAGCAGGAAGTTCGGCCTCCTCCTTCAGCCCCCAATCTCCTGGGAACCTTCACAATGAGAATGTGCAGCACGACTCGCGCATACGCAGTGAGTACCCACCTGTGAAGCCGCAAGCTGCCACAGCCTGATAACCAAAGTTGTGATGTCAGCTCCGGGGAGAGAAGAGGCAGAGAAGGGATGGCACGGGTGAGCACGGTGGTGCACCCTGGGACAGGTGAGTGTGTGTTTGTTAACAATTTTATTATTACAGTTTTTGTAGCTGCTGACTTTTAATAAACACAAACCTGACTGGAACTCCTCTTTAAGAAAAGTGGTAAGTACAGCAGTGACATCACTGTCCAAATATTGCCACTGGTCATATAATGACGTTGAAGAAATCTGGCCTTGGTCATATTTGGTCAATGATGTGACCACCATGTTTGCCCCTTCCCTTATATAGTTGAGGATAGCTTGGGGAGCTGTCTTTTGGCTATGAGTATCATCAAGGTCGGTTGTGTGGACCAGGTTATCAGGTATTTTATCAGGTATTATCAGGTCAGCGGGCATCATGACTGATGATAGATTTACAAATAGGGACTTTTTTGGGATATTTATTTTTTCTTCTTGTAGCCAGGTTCAGGCTGGGTCATTCTGCAATTCAGGGACATCTGCTGCACAGACTGAGATTCCCCTTCTTCCCCTCTAGTGTTCAGAGCAGAGTAAACGCATAATTTCCTGCTGGCAGAGTGGGAAGTGTGCCTCAGACGCACAGGGTCTTGGGATCTGTAGTCCCATTGCCTAGAGACAATGTATTTTTCAGCATTGTATGTACTACATTTACCAGAGGAAAGAAAAACAAAAGGCCATTCTGAGGAGGCAGTCAAATTCCCCTGCAGCAGCTGCAGCTCTCTTGGCGCAGGAACATGGAAGTTGACGGAGGGGAGCGTGTCATCTTCCCTTTCAAGACCAGGCCATGGCTCCACTGTCAAGCACAGTAAGCCTGCCTGGCAGTCCAGCATTGCCCAGCACTACAGGGTAACTGTTAACGTTCCAGTAATCTCCGAAACTTGGATTGACCGCTGCTGCCAACCCTGCAGGCGTCACTACCCAGTGTCTTAATCAGTTGTCAGGAGGCAATCCGGAGCCACTGTACTCTGCCAGAAGCCTAACCCTCCACAGCATAATTCGGTTGTACCATCTCTCAGGGGCATGGTGAGCGGATGTAAGCCCAACATTCTTCCTGACACAGCATAGACAATGCATGCAGACACTGTTATCCCCCTCTGTACCTAGTTAAGGGCTTCTGTTGAGGAATACCTTTTGCTATCCTGTTCATTCTGCTAGTTGCCACAGTAAGACCAAGGATACATTTACTTCCAGAATTTCTCCATTCAAAGAATTCAGCCTACAGAGTTTGCACTGACTTTCTTTTTTTTTCTTTAGTTTTGCTGGCGTAACTCCTACCCAGGTTGCATAAATTGCCTTATTGCTTTCTTTGCCTCTGGTGGCAGGACTTAGAGGGATCAGACTGACTAAAGGTTTTGTTGGTCCTGCATTTAAGTCTATTAACACAGTCATTTCTACTGTATATCTTTGTGATGTTGTTTGATGCTACTGTATATTTGGCAAGTTGGGGAACATCCACACTAACCTCTTTATTTTTGTCTCTTGTTTACTCCTGGTAAATTTCTAGTAAAGTATAATCTTGTAAAGCTATTCTTTTGAGAGCCTCTTGCACTTGTGTTTGCAGTATTCTTATTAAACCAGATTTGTTGGGGGGGTCCGAGATTGTTATTGGAGTTGAGGTGCAGAACAGAAAACCCCAAATCATCAGCAGCTCCTTCGGTGGTGGCGCTACATTTTTCCATGGATTTTTAATAATTTTTCAAATAAGAAATACAAAAGTACAGATAAGTAACCAGCGAACGTAGCTCAAGCCATTTGATTAAGGGGTAGGGTAGGGGTACAACATGAAAATTATCACATAGTATAGTGAAACAAAACGTAGGTATGCCTGGGAGTTATCCATCTTTGAGAGAGGCTCAAAGGTGGGACAACTCCCAGGCATACTTTCACATGAAGTTCTTGTAACTAAATGACCGCATTTAGGAACATACATTGCTCAAAAAAATTAAAGGAACACTTTAAAAACACATCAGATCTCAAAGGGGAAACATATCATGCTGGATATCTATACTGACATGGACTGGGTAATGTGTTAGGAACATAAGAAACATAAGTAACCCATCACTTGATGGAAATTAAAATTATCAACCTACATAGGACTGAATTCAAAGACACCCCGAAAGTCAAAGTGGAAAAGTGATGCAGCAGGCTAGTCCATTTTGCTGAAATTTAATTGCAGCAACTCAGAATGGTACTCAGTAGTTTGTATGACCCCCACATGCTTGTATGCATGCCTGACAACATCGGGGAATGCTCCTAATAAGACGACAAATGGTGTCCTGGGGTATTTCCTCCCAGATCTGGACAAAGGCATCAGTAAGCTCCTGGACAGTCTTAGGTGCAACCTGGCGGCATCGATGGCCCGAAACATGATATCCCAGAGGTTTGCTATTAAATTTAGGTCAGGCGACTGTGGGGTCCATTCAGTGGTAACAATCTCTTCATCTTCCAGGAACTGCTTGCATACTTATGAGGCCGGGCATTGTTATGCACCAGGAGGAACCCAGGATCCACTACACCAGCATAGGGTCTGACAATGGGTCCAAGGGTTTCATCCCGATACCTAATGACAGTCAGGGTGCCATTGTTTAGACTGTAGAGGTCTGTGCATCCCTCCAGGGATACGCCTCCTCATACCATCACTGACCCACCACCAAAATGATCATGCTGAATTCTCTATGGCTTCTCTAGACCCTTTTACATCTGTCACATGTGCTCAGGGTGAACCTGCTCTCATCTGTGAAAAGCACAGGGCGCCAGTGGCTGACCTGCACAGGGCCCACTAGAGGATGTCGGGCCCTCAGACAACCCTCATGAAGTCTGTTTCTGATTGTTTGGTCAGAGACATTCACACCAGTGGCCTGCTGGAGGTCATTTTGTAGGGTACTGTCAGTGCTCATCCTGTTCCTCCTTGCACAAAGGAGTAGACACCTGTCCTGCTGATGGGTTAAGGACCTTCTAAAGCCCTATCCAGCTCTACTAGAGTAACTGCCTGTCTCCTGGAATCTCATCCATGCTCTTGAGACTGTGCTGGGAGACACAGCAAACCTTCTGACAATGGCTCATATTGATGTGCCATCCTGGAGGAGTTGGGCTGCCTGTATAACCTCTGTAGGGTCCAGGTATCTCCTCATGCTACCAGTAGTGACACTGGCCCTAGCCAAATACAAAACTAGTGAAAAACAGTCAGAAAAGATGAGTAGGGAAATAAAAAATGTCAGTGGCCTCCACCTGTAAAACCATTCCTGTTTTGGACGTCGTCTCATTGTTGCCCATCTAGTGCACCTGTTGTTAATTTCATTAACACCAAAGCAGCAGAAACCGGTTAATGACCCCCTCTGCTACTTAACTGACCAGACCAATATCCCAGGAGTTTAACTGACTCGATGCTATACTCCGATTAAAAAGTGTTTCTTTAAATTTTTTTGAGCAGTGTATAAAAGAATTATGAGAGAAGAAGGGTCAAGAGGATTGTCCACTGAAAGAAAATGCAACTCAATAGTATATATCCAACATCTAGCTACCAAAGCCTGGAGTTCTCAGGGCAGTTGACACCATTTGAAAGTGTAAAATAAAAAGAACCCCCCTCCCAAGTCAACAGGGGGATATCATATATAAATTCTTCTGTATGAAAAAAAAACAATAAAGAAAAATAAGAGTAGAAGAGAGGAAGCAGAGAAAAAAAAATAAGGTAGACAGTAGCTATCTCAGCACCAATCAGGATATTCATTTTAGGGATATCCTGATCAACATGGGGACAAGATGCTTTGCCAGTGGGGTTCCTTGGCAAAACACCCTCCACTTGTTGAGGGCATGTGGCTGGTATGGTTTAGAATGCTGAATGACATTTAGAATGACATTCACTGGCATCTTCTTAAAAAAAAAAAAACAACAAATCACACATACTCCTCTAAAGGTCCCCCAAACTACACAGCAGACCCTTGGAAGGGTCTGAGTGCTTTTTTTTGGGGGGGGGGTGTTAGTTTTAAGAGGCTATCACTAAAATATCATTTGCCAGCAATTTTTCAACACTTTTTTCTTATAAAACCTCAGTGCTGCTTCAGCACTTTCTTTGCATCAATTAAAAACATTATCCCCTTTACAATATTCATTGCCTGCTTAGACTGTTACAATTTAGACAATTGTGAGATCCTCCAATATATACTATACTACTCCTGGATTAATGGAATTTAATATTTTTTTTTACATTGGTACATGTTCTCCAGGGCAGTGCCTCCTTCCATGCTATTTTTTACACCCCCTTGCCTATTAGCTAGAAATTGTGAATATTTAATTTGGCTCCCATTGGTTATAATGGTGTTTGAGTACAGAATTCTAACTTTGGCTCATCACTACATTTGAAGTACTTTGCCATTGCATACCATAGGTAGTTTTGCAGGATACAGCATACTGTAGACAGTAATGTTTTGTGTAGAAACAGAAAAGGCAGGAAAATAGCAAGGATATTATTGGTGTACTTAAGCTCATCCAAGATCCAGGCTAAGCAGAGCATGGCTATACTTGACTATAGCATATTGACAGCCGTGCTGGACGTTCCTTCTTCTGAGTGGGCGTTATATGACATCCTCTCAGAAGGCGCCACTCACATGGCCGCCCAGGGGTGCAATCTGTCACCAGCTGTGTCCACCAGACACAGCTGATGACTGATCACTACACTGATCCACTGCTAGTGTCATACGATCACTGTGACCAATCACAGCAGATCACATGACAATTGTAAACATTGGATGGCTTCCTTTTATGCCATCCATAGTATACAATTGTGTTGTTCACATGGTACAGACAGGGCCAATCACAGCCCATCTGTACCATGTGATTAGCTTTGGCCAATCACAAATACTCACAACAAAAGACACTGAATGAATCAGTTTCATTAAGTAAAAATGGTTTCTTATATCAATAAAATTGAATTGGTACAAGCAATCATAATGCGTAAAAAAACTAAATTCTGATTACTTCCCCAGAGTAGTACAGTGTTACTATGGTAACACTGTATTGCTCTGGTCACAGTGTGTTAAAAAAAACTGTAATGTAATAAAAAAATTAAACATTAAATAAAAATTAAAAAATTATAATTTTTTTATTTTTATGTTTTTTACATACTGTCATCTGTCAGTGTCCCTGATCACCACCATACCAGTTATATGATAATGTTGTACTTGACTGGTGACAATATGTAAATTAAAAAAAATTGTGAATTCTTTTTTTAATTTCTTCATTTTCCAAAAAAATTGTGATAAAAAATAACTTCAAAAACTCGCCATGCCTCTTACTAAATACCTTGGACTGTCTATATTCCAAAAAGTGGGCATTTGGGAGGTTATTTGTAGTATCCTGGCATTTTCAGGCCTCAAGAAATGAAATTCGTCAGTACATTAGGATTGATCGGTTTTCAGATATATACTGTACAGCGCTGAGCAAACTGTTGGCGCTATATAAATCCTGTATAATAATATACCATAGTTTGTGGACTCTAACTTTTCTACAGACTAAATAATATACAATGATTTGGGGTTATTTTCACTAAAGAAATGTAGCAGAATACATTTTGACCTAAATTTATGAAGAAAGGTTATTTATTAGCACAATTTTATAACAGAAACGAAGAAAAACACATTTTGTTTTTCAAAATTTTCTGTCTTTTGTTTATTTAGCCAAAAATAAAAATCTCAGTGGTGATTAAATACCCCCAAAAGAAAGATCTATTTGTGTGAAAAAAAATTATAAAAATTTCATATGGGTACAGTGTTTTATGACCGAGCATTGACTGTGCATTGCCATTCAAAATGCAACGGCGCTGAAAGCTGAAAATTGGCCTGGACAGAAAGGGAGTAAAAGTGCCCGATATTGAAGTGGTTAAATTAAAGAATTCTTGTGAGAACATGCCTATTAGCAGCTCATGGAGGCAAAGGGCACAGAGGGATGCAATGTGCTCTCTTTAGTGAATAAAACAGATGACACATTAAAAAGATTCATTCTGATGGAGTCTATCTGGGCTGTTAAGGAGGCCTAGCATTGATGTAAAGCACCTATGAATTGCTTTAAGCAGGTTTATTATGCACCCGTGTGTTGCTTTTACCTTGTTCCCCCTCACTAGTGTTTTCCATCTGCATCCAGGTGTACTTTGTATGGTGTTGAGGAGTCATTACCATTTTGGCTCGTTTCCTGGGCATATTTGGCCAGTTTGCTGTTGCCTGCCTAATTTTGACCATGGTGAAGGGTTAGGGAGGATCTAATATCTCCTGCAGTGCAAGGAGATATGTTGAAGCTGATCTAAAGCTGCAGGATCAAAGGATGCTGCTCACAAACCAAACGTTGGACATGCACCCCCCCCCCTCTTTTACATGTGTATCTAAAAATATAAATAATAGAAATAATAAGTAGCTGTAATATAGGAGCTTAAGTATATTTTAAAAAGAATGCATTAGACAGGAAGGTGAATGACAACCAAAAGTGACTTTCTATTGCATGAAGAAGAAATCCTATCCATGTGTCCCAAACCAAACATACTGTCATTATATTATTGATTCCTAGTGTCAATCATCTTGATTGCTGGAGGAATGTCAATAACTCAATGAAAAGACATAGCTTTTGGCTGATCTGTAAATAATGCAAGGGCTTAAGTGAGTCTAAACTGCTGGAGCTATCGATAAACATCATCAATTTAAAAAAAAAAACAGGCTCTCATCGAGTGTCAATTAGCTATACAGTCACGTCTCGTATTTATTTTGATATGGAATAGGAGTTGATTTTGGACACTGTAAATAGGTCTATTTCAATTACGTGTTAAGTAGAATTAATATGAAAATAATCTCGATTGGTTTTTCATACATTGAAATGGTGGGGAGGGGTCATATAATTTTCTTGTAACAGTTTTCCAACCAGCTGTGGTTGACTAAATTCAAGGGACCTTTCCAGACTACAAAAAAAAAAGTTTTAACAAACAGCGTGGGATGCCCTTCAGGTCTGGTATATATTTTAAAGGGAAACCGCATGCCAAAGTGTTTTTAAAACTGGCGTGAGGGTCCCCCCCAAAAATCGTACCAGACCCTTATTCGAGCATGCAGCCTGGCAGGTCAGGAAAGGGGGGGGTGAAGTAGTACCTCCCCCTCCTGAACCACACCAGGCCACATGCCCTCAATGTGAGGGGTGCTTTGGGGCAGGAGGCTCCCCCCCAAAACACCTTGTCCCCATGTTGATGGGGACAAGGGCCTCTTCCCCACAACTATGGTCGGTGGTTGTGAAGGTCTGTGGTAGGGTTGCCACCTCATCCCTGTAAACCCAAACACATAGGAATTACACAAGTTCTGTGATTGATTACGGTGGTAATTAAACTCACTTAGTGCCTTATCTGCAATAAATTAGCCTCAGAACCTGTGTAATTCATGTGTTTGGTTTTAGTCTGTGGGCAGGGGGCTTATCAGAATCTGGAATCCCCCTTTAACAAGGGAGCCACCAGATCCCAGTCCCCCCTATGTGAATGAGTATGGGGTACAATGGTACTGATACCCATTCACAAAAAAAAAAAGTATAGTGGAAAAATGTCTGCTGAAGTAGATCCAATGTCAATCTCGATGCCCACTGCCATCGATGACATGAAAAAAGAAGAGGAAAAAAGCTCCGCTCTCGACGCTGGCTCCCACCGTCTGACAGCTGTGCCGGGATAACAGTTCTTAAATAGTGTGATGATGGCACAAGGGGGTGGGATCACCCCACCTCCTTGTGACGGCATCATGCACTGTGATTGGTCAAAGCATTGCACCTGACCTGTAAAGGCGCAGTGCATTGTGAGGCGCGGCAGGCGAATAGCCTGCCAAACACCCTTGCTGTTCATGTGTTCGCCAAACACATGAATGACTGATGTTCAAGTCGAACTAACGTTGACTCGAACATACAGCCCATCTTTACAAAGAGGTATCATCCAAACCAAAAAGAGTCTTGGATGTAGGGATCTGCTGTCCTCTACTGTTAGCGGCTAATATCACAGCGTTGTGTATAATTATGTATTAACATTAACACTTTCTGTCTCAGGGGGCTGCCTTTGAAAATCCAGAAGGAGGAAGTGAAGAGAGATACAGAGAACTGATCCACATGGCCTTATAGACACAGGGGCTGCTACTGCTGTATTTTCACCTAGATCAGAAGCAAAGACAATTATGCAAGAATTACTATGTTCCAATAGTTTAACTGCAGCTACCAAACGCTTTTTGAGTATATATCTAAATGCTTGTAACAGACAAGGATTGTTATCTCCAATGCACAGTAGCTAAGTCTGTGCTGCTGTATGTATGTAGTGGCAGGGATTTTTTCTCAGAGAATAGGAGCAGGAACTCCCCCCTTCTGAGTCACTTCTGGTCTCTGCCCCCCCCCCCCCACATCAGAGCACCGTCTCTTGGTTCCACCTAGTGTTGCACTTATACCAGACCTTTTCTTCATAGAGCCTATTGGAGAAGCCACCTACTTGTAAGGGTGTATATATATATATTATGGAACGGGGTTTGCTCGGCCACGGGTGGGTGTGATCCCCTGGATGGGTGCACAACACAAAAACACAGGCACAGCACAACAACAGTGGAGGTGAAAAAACAAAAAGGTGCAGTTTATTTACAATATTTACAGGAAAACATCAAACCAAAAAGAAACATCAAATAAAATCCTGGCCAACTTGGCTACTTACTGTACAAATAGCTTCCCTAGCTATCCACTAGGTACAGCCTGATGCTATACCTAGTCGCTGGTAGTTGGAGGCTAGCCACACAGGCTTTTGTCTCACTGCACTCAGTTAGTATTTTCCTCCCCAGTCAGTTCAGGCACAGATCTGGTTCCAGGTTGGAGCAACTCCCTAAGCAAGCTGGGAAGTTTTATAATGGCCTTAATGAGCCCACTACCTTCAGCTGGGCTCATTACCTCCATGCTGAAGGACTCAGCACTTCCCCCTAGTGGAACAAATCCCCATAGAGTCTAAACCTTGGACAAATGTATCGTCCATCCAGGATGCAACCAGGTGATTTCACCTGCCTACTGTCACAATATATATATATATATATATATATATATATATATATATATATATATATATATATATACACACATCATTATTCTAAAAAAAACAGTGTCACATGCCACTAAAAATAGGTATCGTAATTAATATCGGAGAGTACTCAAGAAAAAGTAGTAGTAGTCATACTCGGGTTTAAAAAACTGGTATCAGTGCGTCCCTAATTCTACCCCATACCCACCTCCTAGTACCGCTCCTTTAGAGAATACAAAGTCAAGTATCATTTTGTGATATTAAGTAATTTGTATGGAATTTGTTAACAAGAAAAACAGTAAAATAGATTACCCCCAGCCAGCAGCAAAAGACACCCCCCACAGCAACAATAGATCCCCCCAACAACAAAGGACCCTTTGAAACAAAACACCAGTCCAAGAACAATCAGATCCTCAGCAGTAGCAACAGATCTCCCAATAGACCATCCAGCAGCCAACAACAATAGACCCTTCCCTCAACAGTAGATCCCTCCCAAAAACAATAGATCCCCCACTAGCAACAACAGACCTCCCCAGTGACAATAGACCACCACACACAAAAAATATCCCCTCCAGTGACAATATATCCCCCCAGCCACCCTTTCCATTGTATACATTCAGTGCTGAGAGTACATAGGTTGACTCCAGTGTCACACCACAGTTGTTGCTGATGAGAAGCTCTGTTTCAAACATAGTTGGTAAACATAATTACAAAGTTATATAGCTAGTTACATACACTGTACTTAGTTTGGTTGAAAAAAGACAAAAGCCAATCTAGTTCAACCAACGAAAGTGGAAAAAATTGTACACAATCCTATACCCACAGTTGATCCAGAGGATGGCAAAAAACCCCAAAAAAGCTTGATGCAAATTTGCTCCAGCAGGGGAAAAATCCCATCCTGATCCCCCAAGAGGCAGTCGGATATTTCCTGGATCAACTTTACCTATAAATATTAGTATCCAGTTATATTGTGTACATTTAGGAAAGAATCCAGGCATTTTTTAAAACAATCTACTGAGCAGGCCAGAACCAGCTCTTGTGGGAGTCTATTCTACATTTTCACCGCTCTTACTGTGAAAGAGACTTTCCATATTTGGAGATTAAATCTCTTTCCTCCAGAGGTAAAGAGTCCCTCTTTGTGCTCTGTGATGACCTTAAAGTGAATAACTCTACACAGAGTTCACTATATGGACCACCTATCTATTTATACATGCATATCCCCCATTAATCTCCTCTTTTCAAGAGAGAATAAATTCAGTTCCTGTAATCTTTCCTTACAGCTGAGCTCCTTTATGCCTCTTATCAGTTTGGTTGCCTTTCCCTGCACTTTCTCCAGTTCCCCACTATCTTTTTTTTGTGAATTGGTGCTCACAATTGAACTGCACATTCCAGATGAGGTATTACTAATGATTTGTACAGGGGTAATATGATATATCTCTCTCTGGAGTCTATACCTCTTTTAATACAAAAGAGGATTTTTCTCGCTTTAGAAACTTGCACTAGCTTGGCATTGCATGCAAATATTAAGGTTATGATCTACCAAAACTCCCAGATCCTTCTCCACCATTAATTCCCCCAGTTGTACCCCCCTAGTATGTATGATGCAGCCCCCAGGTTAGCCCCCAAGTGCATAACCTTACATTTATCAGCATTTAACCTCATTTGCCATTGAAGTTGGTTTGTAAATTGGAGACATCCTCTAAGGACGTTATTCAACTGCAAAGCTCGGTGTCATTTGCAAACACTGAAATATTACTTTTAATTCCTATATTGTTTATAAATATATTAAAAAGTAAGGGTCCCAACACTGAACCTTGGGGTACACCACTGATAACCCTAGACCATTCAGAGTATGAATCATTAACCACTACTCTCTGAATACGATCTTTTAGCCAGTTTCCTATCCAAGTATATTACGACCACAGCCACTTGCTTGTCTAAAGTTTTGCTCACCTCCTCATAAAAAGAAATCAGATTTGTTTGACATCTTCTGTGTTTCATGAATCCATGCTGTCTGTTACTTAAAACATTATTTTCTAGCAATAACTCATCTATGTGGTCTTTTGTTAAACTCTCCAGTACCTTGCAGACTATAGGAGTTATACTAACTTGTCTATAGTTACTTGGTAAAGACTTTGATACCTTTTTAACCACTTGAGAACCGGGCTATAGCCAAATGATGGCTACAGCACGTTTGTCCAGTTTTGGGAGGGTGTCATTTGATGTCCTCCCAGAATGCCTCCTCCCCCCATAGCGTGCAACGGCTACGGACACAGCTGATCACGTGATGTGGTAAAAGGCCAATCACAGTGGCCTTTTACTACGTGATCAGTCATGTCCAATGACACAGCAGATCACCGGTAAATTCAGTTGCCGGTTTTCGGCTGCACTTTCCTTACGCTGTCACAGCGTGAGGAAAGTACTACCAATAACCAGCAACTGTCAGAGGACGGATCGGCACCGATCATCAGGGCACTGATGGTCAGTGCTCAGATGATCAGTGCCCAGCAGTGCCACCCTCCAGTACTGCCCACCTGTGCCCAGCAGTGCCGCTTACAAGTGCCTAGCAGTGCCACCCACCTGTGCCCATTATTGCCCAACAGTGCCACCCACCTTTGCCCATCAGTGTCTAGTAGTGTCACCCAGCAGTGCCCAGCAGTGTCACCCACCAGTGCCCCCCATCAGTTCTACGCAGCAGTGCCACCCAATAGTGCCCAGCAGTCAGTGCCACTCATCAGTGCCCATCATTGTTGCATATCAGTGCAGCATCATCAGTGCCGCCTCATCAGTGCCAGCTCATCAGTGCTGCCTATCAGTGATAATCCAACACAACAAACACTTTTCTCCTGCGCTAGGAAAAGACTCAGTAGACCCAATAGGAATGTTCTGGAATTTTCTGGAATATGCACTGCTTGCTGCCCTCAACAGACCGGGATGGTCCAAATACACTGGATGCAAATGGAGAAACAGATAAAGGGCGCACCGACCTAGTGCATTATCGTTCAAAATATTTATTGAAGAAACAAAGTAAGTATCATACTCACAATAGACATAAAAACACAGGCCAACCTCTGAGGAAGAGGTTGTGTCCTTGAAACGCGTTAGTCAGTTGGTCATCCAGGGTTCCATCTTATGGACTCAGATGTTGTTTGGATCATACATATTGTTCAGTTTGACATGCCTGTGTTTTTATGTCTACTGTGAGTATGATACTTACTTTGTTTCTTCAATAAATATTTTAAACGATAATGCACTAGGTCGGTGCACCCTTTTTCTGCCTATCAGTGCTGCCTATCCATGCCACCTCATCAGTGCCACCTATCAGTGCCCATCAGTGCTGCATATCAGTGCAGCCTCATCAATGCACATCAGTGAAAGAGAAATTACCTGTTTGCAAAATTTTATAATAGAAACAAAGAAAAACTTTTTGTTTACAAATTTTTTGCTCTTTTGTTTATAGTGCAAAAAATAAAACACACAGCAGCGATTAAATACCCCCCAAAAGAAAGTTCTATTTGCGTGAAAAAAATTATAAAACTTTCATATGGGTACAGTGTTGCATGACCACGCATTTGTTATTCAAAGTGCAACAGTGCTGAAAGATGAACATTGGCCTGTGGAAGGGGGTATAAGTGCCCGGTAGGCATGTGATTAAATATTGGCACCACATTGGCCTTTTCGCCAATCCAATAGTACTATGCCAGTCATTAAAGAGTCTCTAAATATTAGAAACAATGGCTTTGAAATGACAGAGCTTAATTCTTTAAGGACCCGTGGGTGTATTCCATCTGGTCCAGGTGCTTTATTCACCTTTATTCTATCTAAAAATTTTTCTGGACCATATCAATTTTGAGCCATTGTGGATCATTTGGAGCTGTGTCATTATCATCCTTATTATGGGCATGAACTCCCCTATGCTCCTTTGTATACACAGAGCTGAAGAAGGTATTTGAGAAGTTTGCCTTCTCTTTGTCCCCAGTCACCCACTCTAGATTATTTTGTGAAGGGCCTACATGCTAAGACCTGACCTTTTTACTAATAATATATTCGAAAAAATTTTTGCGTTTGTTCTACTTAAGTGATGATAGTGTTTCTTCATTTTTATATTTTTTTAATGCTCTTTTCTTATTATTTATAGTTTTTTTTAACTTTGGCTTTAAGCCACATCGGTTTTATTTTTTAGCTATTTTATTACTTATTTCCCATGAGAATATATTTTGCAGTTCACATACAATCTTTTTGAAGAATTCCCATTGCTGTTCTGTGTTCTTTGATGCCAATATTCCCTCTCAATCAAAGTCTTGGGGAGCAGTCCCGATCCTTGGAAAACTTTCTCTCGTAAAGGTAAGTGTTTTTATATTTCCAGTATGTGCTTGTTGTTTACAGCTAACATTAAATTAAATCATGTTATGGTCACTGCTAACCAAATGTCCAACAGATGGAGGATTTCCCTGTGACCACTTGTCTTTAGATCTCTGACACAAAGGCAGATGCTGAATCATCATCAGGGTACCCTGCAGTTACACTTTTCTTTTGGAGGTATCTCCAAAACTATAAACTATATATACACCCGGGTATATGTGCACAATTCCACCAGGATTCCTGTCGGGCCTTATGCTGATAATACCTGTTTCTACATTAAATGCATGTTCTGTTATTAATCTCTTCTTATATAAAGCTTGTATTAATCCCATACTGTTGTGCATCTATATACTTATGGCTATTATTGTATACTGTTTGCAGTACTTCTCCTGCTTTCAATTAGTTTTGATTGGATTACTGGTTAATTGATTGGATTACTGGTTAATTTTCCAGGAAGGGAATACCCTCTGTTCACAAAGGCCCTGTCCTGGGTTGAGGCACTGCCGATTTCATTATCAAACCCACTCTTCCAAAAGTTCTTGTTCTTTTATTTATGTATAGGATTAGTGCAATATCTTGTTTGGGGAGGACTATTTCTCAGAACTCCCCAGAAGAGGGCTACATTTATTTATTGAGTTTCGTGAGTGCTGCTGATATCTAATCTGTGAAAATCACAGGAAATTCAAAGACTCACATACAGTAGTTCAAAAAGACATTTTTATATAAAGCCATATACCTTGCCATTTGCACATGTGTAAACTGGGAATATCAGACACTAATTCTGCCCAATATGTTATACAATATTAACACTTATATACCTTACTTCTTTTCTTCTTCCTCTTTCTTCTTATCTTTTTATTCTCTGGTTATATCATAGCATAAACTTTGAGGGCTTCAATCATTTGAGTTTGAGCAGGGACTTCGTCGCTGCTCAAACTCCCTCAACCCCGTTCCCCCCCACTCAACTACCCCCTCATCACCCCTCTCCCACGGCCCCACCACTACTCTGACCCCCACTTCCACCCCACCCTACATTCCTCATACTGAAGCCCCCCCAACACTCCGCACCTTTGACCTTACTACCATCGAGGAAGTCTCCAAGATCCTCTCTGATGCCCGCCTCACCACCTGCCCCCTCGACCCTATCCCCTCACAACTCCTACAACCTCCCTCCCCCTCTATCCTACGCTCCCTCACCCACATCTTTAAACTCTCTCTCTCCTCCGGCACTTTCCCCTCCCCTCTGAAACATGCACACATCACCCCCATACTTAAAAAGCCTTCCCTGGACCCCAATGACCCGAACAACCTCAGACCCATCTCCCTGCTGCCATTTACATCTAAACTCCTCGAGTGCTTAGTCTATACCCGCCTAAGCTCTCACCTCAACGACAACAACCTCCTCGATCCCCTACAGTCCGGCTTCCGTCCCCTACACTCCACCGAAACTGCCTTACTCAAACTCTCCAACGACCTGCTAACCGCCAAAGCTAATGGCCATTATTCAGTGCTCCTACTCCTTGACCTCTCTGCAGCCTTCGACACTGTCGACCACCCCCTCCTCCTCAAAAAACTACACTCCCTCGGCGTCAGAGATTCTGCTCTCTCCTGGCTCTCATCCTACCTGTCACAACACTCTTTCAGCGTTACCTATAATGCTACCACCTCCCCCTCACTCCCCCTCTCGGTTGGGGTCCCTCAAGGCTCTGTCCTCGGGCCCCTTCTCTTCTCCATCTACACCTCCTCCCTTGGTCAACTCATACACTCTCACGGATTCAACTACCACCTCTATGCCGACGACACACAAATCTATCTCTAAACCCCCCACCTCACCCCCTCGGTCTCCGCCTGAATCACACACCTACTTAGCGACATATCAGACTGGATGTTGCTCCACTTCCTTAAACTGAACCTCTCCAAAACCGAGTTTCTTGTCTTCCGCCCAGCCCAGACACCACCCCCCATTGACTTCTCCGTCACATCCAACAACGCCACCATCAAACCCGCCCCGCAGGCCAGAGTACTTGGTGTCATTCTGGACTCCAACCTATCCTTCCAGCCCCAAGTCCAATCTTTAACAAACTCGTGCAGACTCCACCTCCGCAACATCTCCAAAATACGCACGTTCCTAACCCCAGAAACCACTAAACAGCTCATCCACTCCCTCATCATATCACGACTCGACTACTGCAACTCCCTCCTCACTGGCCTGCCTCGCCGCTGGCTATCCCCGCTTCAGTCGATCCTGAATACGGCTGCCAGACTCATTCACCTTTCCAACCGCTCCATCTCCGCCATCCCCTTCTGCCAATCCCTCCACTGGCTTCCGATTGCGCAACGGATCAAATTCAAAATCCTAACACTGACGTACAAAGCTGTCCACCATACTGCCCCGTACTACATCACTGATCTAAAATCCAAGTACCGCCCAGCACGCACACTCCGCTCCTCACAAGACCTCCTTCTGTCTAGTTCCCTGGTCTCCTCTTCCCATGCCCGCCTCCAGGACTTCTCCAGGGTATCACCCATCCTCTGGAACTCACTGCCCCAACCCATCAGATTATCACCTACTCTCCTCTCCTTTAGGCGCACCCTGAAAATCCATCTCTTCAGGGAAGCCTACCCCACCCCCTGCTAACCTGCCGACCTCCTCCACTCTTGCTACCACTCCATCTTCCACAGCTATCTCCTCCTGTACCACTATCCCCTCCCTCCTAGATTGTAAGCTCGAAAGAGCAGGGCCCTCGATCCCTTCATGTTTTGCATTGTATTGGTATTATTCTGTCACATGTTCTGTCCCCCTTTGTAATGTACAGCGCTGAGCGAACCATTGGCGCTTTATAAATACTGTATAATAATAATAATAATAATAATATCATAATTGTCCTTGATTGTATTAATGTGGGGTAGGTGTCATTTATTCCTGCTATTAACAAAATCTTTCAAGACAATAAAGAAGACACAAGAAAATATTTTTTAATCAGGAGAATATACAGCATTTTCACCTTTATTGGGTCTTTCTCTTGCCTAATCTGAAAAGGACATCAATGAGGAGCTGTAAAAATAGTGACATCACTGTTAAGCCAAAGGAATAGTTTGGCTACAACCAGTGACCTGTACAAAGTTATGTGTAGCATGGGTGGATAATAATCTGTGCCTATACAATAGACTGGGATTGAAGGAGTTCCTCCTTTCTATGATTTCATTTTTACAGTTCCTAGACAAATTACTAACTCCAGTGACCTTTTTTACTTACACATTTGTGTTAACTAAGTCCAGGGAGATTGAATCTTGGAGTGACAGGTCATTTTTTGCTACAGTTTCCATTTCTATAGAACAACTATAGAACCACTAGAGGACAGAAAACATGAAGAAGCAGTGAACGATGGTAACAATACATTCCAAGCTAGTAAAAACTCACTAAACTTACATTTAGTATATTATTAATACTTTCATAAAGTATAGAAGAGGAGAATATATACAGAGAAATAATTTAATTTTTTATTTATTGTTAAAGTCAACACCTCTAGTAGAAGCACGTAGGTAGCTGACAACAGCCTCTAGATGCAAACATTGTATCTACAGTATTCTAAAACCTATGGGAAAGCAATCTTTAATTTCCCCATGAGTAAAAAAAAGTATAGAATATTGAAATGATATATATTATTTAGCTATAATTATTTTTCTTTAAAAAAAGGGAAGCTAAAAAGTATCAGTTTGTGTATTTGGTGAACATTTAGGGGTATCCAATGAGATTTCTGAAAAATATTTAAAACTTTGCAAGGCACCAGGATGTAACAGCCTAAATAGATGTTAAAACTAATTAGCAAATAATGGTAATTATTTGTCCCACTGGAATGAACTGTTATTGTATGTGCCATAGCTGCTTAGTTTTAGACCTGTGCTTTACACTTGTTTTTACTTTATGTTTTGCCCCACTGTTTATTTACATAGTGTTTCTCAACCAGGGTGCCGTCTCCTGGGGTGCTGCAAGCACAGGACCCAGTTTACCTTGGATGAGAATCATAACTTAGTTTGGTGCAGGTGGAATGATGCTCTAGGGCTGGAGCACATGGTGACATTCTTTGCTATGATAATGGTAGCCAGTATAATGTAGGACCACTCCCAGGATTCAAAACACAAAAGCCCCCCTCCTCCAGACCTCCTTCACCTCCCACCCCCAATGTACTGCTGGAGTCAAAAGGAAAGGACCTGATGTAATGAGGTGATGTAATGGTATAATTACATTATTGGGATGCTCTGTGATGGGGAAGGTTTGTATGACTGGCGGGCTCTGTAATGTGAGAATGTATGATTGGGGGCTTTGTTATTGAGGGACTCAACTGTGATGGGAGGATTTCAAGTGTTGAGGAAACTCTGTGGTGATGGGAGGAGTCTGTTGTGATGGGGAGGCTCTGGTGTGATGAGGGACCCATGTATAGGGGGTCTTTGATGAACATTTTTTTCTTTGCACACTATTATTGTGACAAATGAACTTTATCTGGACTGTCATTCATAGTTTGCCACTGTCTTTCAACAAATCTTGAGCCTTTGTGATGTCTGGGCAGCATGTTTTATTTTGGGGCCGTGAAGCACAAAGAATATCAGATTTGGCTAGCAAGTGTCAACTAGCTGGATGAGTGAACAAGCAGGTCACCCTGGCAGATGACATGGACTCACTCGAGGTGAAGGTTCTAAGCACTAACTGGTAGTCACCAGAGTTTCTGATGGTGGAGATGGGTTTTGCTGCATGTTAGTACCACATCACAGGCCTCAGGATCATCCCACCAGGAGCAAGCCAGGGTATAGTAGGTAGAGATCAAACAGAAGCGTAGTCAGTAAACAAGCCAAAAGTTGGTATCAACAGAATTTGTGTTGTAGCAAAGGGGCTGTAAAAGGGCATACATATACTGAGCAAATCAAACAAAAAATAAATATATCACATAAAATTCCAAATTTAAAAAAGTTCAAAAAGACTGAGGTGGAGATAAAGTTTGCATCTACAGTATAGTACAGAGAATATTCCTTTTTGTACAAAACAGGTCCACATAAGAAGCTTGACGCTTTCAATAAACACTCTTTCTTCAGGAGAACATGTGAACATATATGATGTCCAGAACAGGGTAAATATATAAAATTAGTGTTAACAAACCTTGTCTTATACAATAGATTTCCAGTGAGTCAGCAATACGATAGAACAGCAGGAATCATGTAATGGACCATAGACATACGCATGTGACACCAGCAGTTTCCAACAACCATCACCCCATATCAACAGAATATGCGTATGTAAAAAGTAGGTATATCAACTCTACAGATATATGATCATCTGACAATGATGGATCACACTGGTCATGAGTGAAAATTGTAGCAGTGATTTTTACATATTTTTGTGTGTGTCAAATGTCCATCATGGGGGCTGTCATTGCAGAGGTCAGTAACAAGTGACTGCAGGTTGGGATCAAGCAGAAGCATAGTCACCAAACAAGCCAATGAGTAGTACTGGAGATCTGTGGACAGCTGTGGATACGCAAAGGAGCAAAATATCAGCTGAGAGCACAATATCTGGCAAACAGGAAGTGAAGAGACATGGCTTAAATCAGGAAGTTCAAATAGTTCAAGGTTCAACAGAAACAAGAGACAAAGCAAGATTGTCCTAAAAGATCAGACAGGGAGCTGTCCACATATGTCCAGCATCTCAGGTGGCTCAACGAGAAGAGCCACAGCCAGACATTGCAGAGGTCGCAGGTTCAGATCTTGACCCAAAACCCACTGAAATCAATGAAACTCGAATCTGTCAGATAAAATTCATCCATTTTCTAGACTAATAGACAAAAGGCTGTCAAAAAATAGCCTGATAGTGGGCACTGCCAGGGGAAACATGTACTAGAGCAAAACATTTAAAAATATACAATTTGCCAGGAGCAGTGATTTTTTTTAAAGCACTGATATTTACTAAGGAAAACGGTTTGACATTGCCGGCAAATTATATTTCCCCTCTGGCTTCTAAAACAAATAAAACAGGGCCTGTTTGCTTGATATTTAAACAGAGTAATTTTTTAGTAAATATCACTTTTGTTGTAGCACATCCTACAGCAATAAAAAAATAATTACATTAATTCCCCCATAAAATGCATACCAGACCCCTGGAGTCTGCCATTAATTTTAAGGGGGTACCTCGTATACAAAAAAAAAAGTTTTATGTCCCTCAGAAAATCCATACCAGTCCCTTAATCCCAGCAGTCCTAACTGGCCAGAGGTTGTGGGGGCTGCTGGCAAGGGGCTTATTGGAATATGGAAGCATCCTTTAAAAATAAGGGGGCCCCCAGATCCCACCGCCATGTTTGTTAAGTCCTTTATTAAAAAAATAAAAATAAGAAACCCAAAAATTAACATTTGTTGTAAGTCTATTGTATATCTGATGTGAATGTACAGTATAATATATATTTAAAGCACTACGCATATTTGCATCGCTATATAAGTACCTGTAATAAATAAATAAATCATGATACCCACCGACTAAATGAAATTAAAAATCATATGGACCCAGTACATACGTCCCACCCTGATGATACTGTTGTCGAATGACAGCTCCCAAAGCTGTCATCAACAATATAAAGGAAGGGGCAGTAGCAGCGATTTTAGTAATAAGTTAAAAATGCAAAACCCCATTAAATAGCATGGCTGTGAGGTGGTGCATATGTGCGATGAATGCAACCAACTTAAGCAAGATGAGTCTCACCTCCCCTCCTTTAACATACCAGGCCACATGACCTCAACAAAGAGGACGTACCTTGTTGGGGGAACCCTCCTGGCAAGACACCTTGTCCCTATGTTGATGAGGACAAGGGCTTATTCATCACAATCCTGGTCTGGCAGTTGTGGGGTCTGTGGACATGGGTCTTTTTGGAATCTGGAGGTCCCCTATAACAAGGGGGCACCTGGATACTGCCCCCTATCTGAATGACCAAGGGGTACAGAATATCCCTACTCATTTACAAAAAAATGTAAAGTGTGAATAAAAACACAAAAACTGTTTTTGACAAGTCCTTTATTTAAAAAAAAATTCCTTAATATAGAGCCACATTAATCACAATGCCCAATACCCATTGAGAGAAAAGAACATATGACTAAGCATGGCACTAACCAAATGAAAGCTCCCTGATATATCATTAGCAATATAAGGAAAGGGGCAGGGATGGTGGTCCATGGCCATATATGATCATTGTTTTTGCCCAAATATGGCCATATTTAGGCATTGATGCCTATACCCATCCGTTTTCTTACATGGCAGAAGATTCCCAGCCATGTAAGTGAATACGCCAGGTTATGTCAGTGGTTGGTAAGTTTTACTTCCTTGGTAACCATAGACAGCAGGAGGCTGTCACATTCATTCACACCGAATGCAGCAAGCGTTTGCCTTTTGTAGGAATTTCGGAAGACCACAGTAGTGACCCATCCTGCAACAGAATTAAAAGATTGTAACTGGTGTACAATCAAAGTAGATGAAGTTGGAGGGATACTGACTTAAATACAGCAAGCACAGTAGCCATATCAGACAGGTGCATTAAGTAAGCTACGTTTGAATGACCAGAATAAATCATAGAAGGATTGAACAACAAGATTATTAATAACAATAACAAGTCAAAAATATATGAAAAGTGTTAGGTTTATAAAGAACCAAAACATTTGGACACTTTTCATAGAGGAGCTTTGGTGAGTCATGTTCTTTTGTTTTTCAAATATGGTTAGAAGTGGTGGTTGAGCTGTATTTTGTACCCTATAAATATTTTTTTTTTTGAAGGGCTGGGAACTCACCTCTTTCTTGATCTTACTATCAGCAACAATAAATTCAACAGACTGCAGTCCCTTGGATCCTAAAGCATGAAAATTTTCACGGACCACAGTGTTTTGGAGGACCTTGTGCTCTTTTATGAATGTAATTTGCAGGAAACAAACTGTATTAATTTTTCTTTGCAAATTTTAGCAATTTTCCTTGATTATGTTAGTAAAGTAGCACATTCTACAGCAAGAATGAAGAAGAATTGCACTGGGCCCCCAAAATGCATAGCAGGCCTTTTGAGTCTGGTATCTAATTTAAAAAAAAAAATGGAGGTCCCTCAGGAAACCCATACCAGACCCTTAATCTGAGCATGCAGCCTGGTTGGCCAGGAACAGGGAGAGGAGCATGCAACTCCCTCCACGGAACCATAACAGGCCACATGCCATTAGCATTGGGGGCATTTGGGAGTCCCCCTCCCCAGCAAAGCACCTTGTCCGCATATTGATGATGATAATGGCTCTACCTCACAACTTTGGCCTGTGGTTGTGGGGGTCTGCAGGTGGGGAGCTTATAGGAATCTGGAAGCCCCTTTTATTAATAAGGAGGCCCCCAGATACTGTCTGCAGTGTAAATAAGTATGGGGTACATAATATGAAGTGATAGAGGGAATTGTGTACCGCTCAGGCTACAGAGGATAGTAATACTGTGACCAACGCTGTGAGTGCTGGCCAGGGAAGGAGATTCCACCCTCAACCAATCTGTTAACATTCTATAATGAAGGGAGCTGTCATCTAGATAAAGGAAGGTTGGTGGATATGGTGTATCTGGAGTTTGCAAAAGCATTAAATACAGTGTCCCATAAATGCCTAATTTACAAATTGACATCTGTAGGCGTAGACCATAGGGTTTGTTCACAGATAGAAAACTAGTTACAGGGGCATGTCAAACAGGTGGTGATAAATAGCAAGTACTCAGACTGGTCTGAATTGGTAAGTGGGGTACCACAAGACTCTGTTCTGGGAGCAGTTCTGTTTTATTTATTCATAAATGATATAGAAGTTGGTATAAATAGCTCAATTTCAGTGTTTGCTGATAATACAAAGCTAAGTAGGGCAATAATTTCACAGCAAGATATAGAAAACTTACAAGAAGACCTCAATAAAATAAAGGGGTGGGGAAATACATGGCAAATGAGATTTAATGTTGAAAAATGTAAAGTAATGCACTAATGCTAAAAATATGAACGCAAATTACTCACTAGGGGTAGAACCTCTGGGGAAATCTAGGATGGAAAAAGAGTCCTAGTAGTTGACAAGCTCAGCAATGGCATGCAATGCCAAGCTGCAGCAAGCAAAACTAACAAAATATTAGCATGCATTAAAAAGGGAATTTACTGCAGAGATAAAACAATAATCCTGGAGAGAGTACAGAGGAGGGCAACTAAGTTAATAAGAGGACTGAAGATCCTCAGTTATGAGCAAATGCCACAAACATTAAACTTATTTTCCCTGGAGAAGAGATGCTTGAAAGGAGATATGATAGCGGGCAGCACAGTGGCTAAATGGTTAGCACTCCCGCCTGGCAGTACTAGGGTCGTTGGTTTGAAACCCAACCACGGCACCATCTGCTTGGAGTTTGCATGTTCTCCCTGTGCCTGCGTGGGTTTCCTCCGGGTACTCCGGTTTCCTCTCACACTCCAAAGACATGCTAGTAGGTTAATTGGTGCCTGTCTATATTGGCCCTTGTTTGTGTATGTATGAATGTGAGTTAGGGACCTTAGATTGTACACCCCTTGAGGGTTAGGGACTGATGTGAATGTACAATATATATGTAAAGTGCTGTGTAAATTGACGGCACTATAGAAGTACCTGAAATAAATAATATACAAATACCTCAACAGAGATTCTAGCATAGGGAATAAACTATTCTGTCTCAGGAAGTGTAAGAAGTTACGAGGCCACTCAATGACATTGGAGCGGTTTAACCTTAAACTGCGTAGGGGTTTTTTCACTGTCAGGGCAGTAAGGATGTGGAACTTACTTCCACAATTGGTGGTGTCAGCGGGAAGTATTGATAGTTTTAAAAAACTCTTGGATGGGTATCTTAACGAACATAGTATACAGGAATATGGGCAATAATTTTTTTATATAAACACCAACAACTTTAACACAGGTTGAACTGGATGGACAAGTATCTTTTTTCAAACTTGTAGCTATGTAACTATATGACTAAGCTCCAAGGGGCAGATCAAAATGAGTTGGGGGCATAGCCTGGCGGGATCCCAGGCTGAAACTGCCATTTACCTCCATACAAGTTGGTCTGCATTGACGTACGGCAAACGGGACATACTTTCTGTTAAAATGGGATACATAATACCCCCACCCATTTTCAAAAAGAATTGTAACCTAAAAATAAATACACCAAAGCATTTAACAAGTTTTTTTTCTGCAAAAAAAAAATCCCCTCATTGTAAATCCTTCCTCACTCTTGATGCTCGCTGCCTGCCGGTGCATACGACCAATCCTGACAGTACTCATAGCAGAATGACAGCTCCCCAAGTTGTCATCAGCTATATAAGGGAAGGGGTGTGGATGTTGGTGATGTTGCCACATTTGCCCAATGACATCAGTGGTTCGTGGGGCGTTGCAGGTGCAAGCACCTACAACTTCCTTAGTTATCAGTGCCCATGGGAAGCGGTCATATATATAAGTGGTAGAAATATTTCTTGTGTATATGATTTTTTGGCTCCCACAGAGCAGAAAGCTGAACAAACAAGCATCCTGGTATGTTTGTCTAAACAGCCAAATTCTGATCTAAACCTAGGTTTGGACCAAACCATAGGCTCATCTCTACTGCAGATGAGGAGTTCAGAGTGACAAACCCCCACTGTGAAAACATTTAGACTCAACATTTGGCCCTATTTTCATAACGTAAAGCTAAAATATTTTGCATCCTGAAATAACTTCTTGACACTACTCCTATATGTTTTAATTAACTTTTGCCTGGCCTAATTATAAAAAAAACAAAAAAAAATAGAGCATTAAGCCAAAATATTATTAAGCCATCCAATCGTTTTTGGCTGTATCATGACAAAAAATTAAGTTACACTTACGGTAACACCTTTTCCAGTAGTCTTTCAGGACAGCACCACAAGAGACCTCAGCTCCTCCCCACCTGAGGAAAACCTCCACCCTAAATAAAAAGTCTACGCTCCCCTCCGACCTCAGTTCTCGATCCATACCTTCGGTCACCTAGGGAGACATAACATGACCAAAATAAGACATCTCCTAGAATATACAGTAACACAAGGGTGGGCAATTGGTGCTGTCCTGAAAGACTACTGGAAAAGGCGTTACCGTAAGTGTAACTTAATTTTTTCCCTTTCGTCTTTCAGGACAGCACCTTGAGAGGATAAGCGAGTACTTACCCCTCGGGCGGGCTGACCGCTTGCAGTACCTTATGCCCAAAGGCCTGCTCTTGCACCGAGACCAGGTCGAGTCTGTAATGCTTTACAAACGTTCCTGAAACTGGACCAGATTGCTGCCCTACAAATTTGTCCTGGAGAAGCTCCTGCCAGCTAGGCTTGAGTAGTTGCTATGGCCTGGGTGGAATGTGCCCTGATTCCCTCCAGGACCTCTAACCCTTCTGCTCGGTATGCTTGCTCAATTGCCAGTCTTAACCATCTAGCAACTGTTCTCCTAGAAGCTCTTTTCCCTTTTCTCGCTGCTGCAAAGGAGACAAAAAATGATTTGGTGCTTCTAAATCCTTTAGTCCTTTCCAGGCAAAGTAGCACGCACCTTCTAATGTCTAATAAATTAAATTTCTCCCGACCCCTACCAGGTCAGGAAAAAATGAGGGCAACACTATATCTTGCACCCTCTGAAACGTTTGGGCCACCTTTGGAATGAAGGATGGGTCAGTTCTAAACACCACCCTGTCTGGAAAAATTTGCAAGTAGAGAGTGCTGACTGACTGGGCTACCAGCTCGCACACCCTCCTCGCTGTGGTAACTGCAACCAAAAAGACCGTTTTCAGCGTGAGATCCCTTAACGAGCAGGACCCCAAGGGCTCAAACGGGGGCTCCAGTACCCTAAGTACTTTAGTCAGATCCCACATTGGAAATGGCCCACACCCAGGAGGTCTCTGTCTTATCAGGGCTCTAAAGAACCTGATTACCAGTGCTTCTTTGGCTAAAGGGGCTTCCAGAAACACTGAGAGCCGAAATCTGGCTCTTGAGTGTGCTGATCGAAAGCTCCTTATCGACTCCTGCCTGCAGAAATTCCAGGACTGACACCAGGCTATGGGTATCTACTGAGGCCCCGAAGCTTCATTTCCTAAAGCAACCCCACACCTTCCCATAAATGGCTTGGGTTTCTGCTTTTCTGCAAGCCAGGAGCGTAGCCACCAATCTGACCGAGAGCCCCTTCGCTAACAGAATTTGTTGTTCAGAAACCAGGCTGTCAGTTTCAGCCTCTCCACCCTGGGACATAGGACCAGGCCCTGTTCCAGTAAATCTCTCCATGGAGGCAACACCCAGGGCGGCCGAGTGGCTAAGGCCCCTTAGTGTTGCGAACCACGCCCTCCAGGGCCAATACAGAGCGATCAGGATGAGTGAGGTATTCTCTGCCCTGAACTTCCTCAATACCGCTGACAGCAGGGCCACCGGGGGGGGAAGGCGTAGCACAGCGGGTAATCCCACCTCTGACCCAACGCATCTACTGCCCATGCTCCATCCCACCGGCTTAAGGAAAAGAAGCTCGAAACCTTGTGGTTTCTCCCTGACGCGAAGAGGTCTATGTCTGGGGATCCCCACCTCTTAACAATGGCCTGGTACACGTCCGCATTTAGAGCCCATTCCGACTCTCTGAGCTGTCTTCTGCTCAGATAGTCGGCAATCTGGTTCATATCTCCTTTTAGGTGGACGGCAGACAAGGAGGCAAGGTTTCTTTCCGCCCAAGACAAATCCACTGCCGCCAGGGACCAGAGCGACCTGCTCCTTGTTCCACCCTGCCTGTTTATATAGGCTACCGCTGTCGCGTTGTCCGTCAGGACGCAGACATGCTGGCCCCCGATCCTGCTCTGGAAAGGGCGGAGAGCTTCCAATATTGCTCTCACTTCCCTCCAATTTGAGGATTCCCTTTTCTCTCCTGGGGACCACTCTCCCTGAATCACCGACTCCCCTAGGTGGGCCCCCCAACCTTGGGCGCTGGCATCCATCGTGACCTCCTAGACGACCGGAAAACTCTATAACAGTCCCTGAGTCACATTGGCCATCTTCCTCAACCCCCACAGGGATCTTTTTACACTGGGGGGAACAAGAATCCGGGTATCTAAGGAACGAACCTGTCTGTCCCAGACCCTTAGGATAAAAAGTTGGAGGGGACGAAGATGCAATCCTGCCCACTGAACTGCCGGGACGGACGAAGTCAACAGTCCCAACACTGACATGGCCTGCCTCACAGTTACGCCACGGCTCCCCAGCAACAGCCTGATCCCTCCATCTAGCTTGGTGAGTTTTTCTGAGGTTAGCAAGGTCTTCTGTTCTGTGGAATCTAGAACGTACCCCAAATAGGTCATTCTCTGGGAGGGGACCAGGCAAGATTTGTCCAGGTTCAATAGCCAACCCAGGCTCTCCAGATGTCTCCTCACCTCCACAACGTTCCACCTCAGGTGGACTTCCGAGCCTGCAAATAGGAGCAGGTCGTCCAAGTAAGCTACTACAGCTATTCCTCTCAGCCGAATGGGAACCAACACCTCGGCCAGCAGCTTGGTGAAAATTTCTGGAGAGGAGGAGAGTCCGAATGGCAAGGCTCGGAACTGAAGATGGTGCGTTCCTACCATGCCCCGAACTGTTAACCTGAGAAAACGCTGGGAAGCTTCTGCGATGGGCACGTGTAGATATGCATCCTTCAAGTCGATAGAGGCCATGAAGGCCCCTGGTGGGAGGAGGGCTCTGATTGTAAAGATTGAGTCCCTGCGGAATCTCTTGTACCATATGGACTCGTTTAGGGGTCTTAGGTTCAAAATTATTCTGTAGGCCCCTGATGGTTTTTGAACCACAATTACGTGGGAATAGAACCCCTTTCCCACTTCTGCTTCGGGGACTCCTACTACCACCTTCTGTGCCTCTAAGTCCTGAAGCGAGTCTAGCAAGGCTGAGGCCCTCAGAGGACACTTGGGCAGGCTCGTCATCAACAATCTCTCTGACGGTGGTCTCGAGAATTCTAGTCGGTAACCCCTCCTTATGATGTCCAGGATGAAAGGGCTGGAGACCTCCGCTTCCCACTGTGGGAGGAAGGCTGCCAATCTTTCTCCCACCGGGGGGACCGAGTTATCACGGCTTCCGAGGCTGTTCAGGAGGATGAAAAATTGCCCCTCCTTTGCCCCACCCTCCCTGCCCCCAAGTCCTCCTCTGTCCCTCCGTCCTAAGGCTCTGTCTTTTTAGGGGACAAAATCTCCTGGCCCCCACATCCTGCAACTTTCGCTTCAGGGGGAAGGATTTTTTTCCTGTCCGCTGTACGGTCCAAGACAGACTCTAAGCCTGGTCCGAACAGGAGCTCACCTGAGAAGGGGATGCCACACAATTTAATTTTAGACGTGATGTCTCCCTGCCACGTCTTAAGCCACAGGGCCCTCTGGGCTGAGTTGGTTAGAGCCGCTGACCTAGCCCCCAATCTCACCGACTCTGCGGATGCATCCGCGATGTACCCCATTCCCTGCAATAATGTCTCAAACGATGCCAGGATTTTATCTTTGGGGGGAGTCGGCCACAATATGGGCTTGTAGCTGTGTCAGCCAGTACTCCATGTTCCTGGCTACAACAGTCGTGGCCATGGCGGGCTTCAAATTTGACTGGGTTGAATCCCATGCCTTTTTAAGGAGGGATTCAGCTCTCTTGTCCAATAAGTCGGGCAAAACCCCCATGTCCTCGAACGCCAAATCCATTTTCCTGGCCATCTGGGAAAAAGCTGCGTCCAGCTTAGGGTTTTTGTTCCACAGGGCCCCCGGGTCTTCACTGAATGGAAACCTCCGCTTAAGTGCCTTAGAAAAAAAGGGCTTCCTCTCAGGATCCTGCCATTCTTTTCTAATGGTGTCCAACAACACCTTGTGCACTGGAAATACCCTATGCTTCTGCTCCTCCATACCCTGGTACATTTGATCATGTAAGGATAGAGTTTTAACCTCTTCCTTAATGTCCAGCATCTCATAGATCGCCTTAGAAGGTTGTCCACTTCCTCCAGGGATAACTTATACCGGAGGGACCCATGGGGTCTTCCGAGGGGCCTTCCCATGCTGACTCCTCCTCTGACTGAGAGTCCAAGGAGGGTTCCTTTTCCCCTGTCTCGGGGAGCTCCCTGCTCCGGCTAGTTGACGGGGCCACCGGGAGGACGAGGCAAGGGGCCGCCTGGGGAATGGCTAAACTTTCCATTAAGTTTTTAAACGAGTCAAAAGGTACTGGTAAGCTGTCTTACTGACCTGACCAGGTCACTCTGTTCTGGCCTCTCTTCTTTCATTAACCTCTCAATACAGGGACCACAGAGAACCTTCTTCAATGACTCCTTGAGAACCGTTTTACAGGACAGGCATTTCCGCCTAGGTTCCTGATGCCCTGAAAGACAAAAGGGCCTGACACCTCCCGACAGGTCCCCCCCCCTGCCAAAAACCCTTTGACCACCAGAAGGTCTGGGAGCTAGGGGCCCACAGGTAGGGGAGGACCCCTCTGAGTCACGTTACCCGGGTCTGGCTGGTGCAGGCCTGGCCTGATCCCGGTGCCTCTCCGCCGACATTCTCCAGGAGGGTGGTCGCCTTCAGCGGAAGCCTGTCCCCCAGGCTCTGTTCCGCCATGCACCGCCATCTTCTCCGCCGGCCTTGGTGTACGGGGCCACGGCTGGAAGCAGAAGCTGCGACCCCGGGAGAAGCCCCACTCATTTCGCCGGAAATGCCGTCTCTCGGCATTCGGCCTGGCAAGCTCCACTGACCGCCAGCGTGGGAAGGAGCGGAACTCCTCCCCGATCCTCACCAGATCCCACCGAGGCCACCCCGACACCCGCAACTCACCGGAGGAGGTCGGGGGCAGTCGGCAGGTTAGTGTTCCTGCCCTGTCACCCAGGGATCACCCTCCTGCCCTGCAGCCCACCAGGGGAGGATCGCAGTCGGCACTCCAGCCTTCACTCCCCGCTGCATCAAGTCCCCACAGCCGGCTCTCCGGCCCTGGACTCGCTCCAGGCTTCTGGCCACTGTCCCCTGACAGCACCTTGAGAGCTTCCTCAAGATGTCTGCCCACTGGAGGAAACACCAGAACTGAGGTCGGAGGGGAGCATAGACTTTTTATTTAGGGTGGAGGTGTTTCCTCAGGTGGGGAGAAGCCAAGGTCTCTCAAGGTGCTGTCCTGAAAGACGAAAGGGGAAAATAAAGAATATTATCCAACATAGTTTAGAGCATTCCATAAGGCTAACATTCTGTCAATGATCCCCTATCTAGAGCAGTATCCATATGGTAACAGTTTGCTAGCTACAGCTGGGATAATTCTAGATGGGAACTTGGTTAATCTTAACAACATAATGAAATGTACAGTAAAAACAGATTGCAATTTTCACCTTGAAGACTAGTAAACTAACTTTTTTTTTTATTCCTAACATCACTAAAACACTAAATTGTAAAATGCACCTTTCTATGAAAGCCCTAAATGTAACACCAGCAGAACATGTGGTTCCTGGAGTAAGTTCTCTTACCTTTAATGTCACTTATACACTGTGTAAAAGATGCCCTTCTTTGAAAGTCCTAAATGTAACACAAGCAGAGCATGTAGTTCTTGAAGTAAGTTCTAGAATGAGGCTGTCTACGACAGTGTGAAGTGTCAATATTTAGGATCACATTTAGGTTGTTTAGAAAAACTGGGAAAGCCTATAAGAAGCATGAAGGGCAAAAAAAGGTGCCCATTGTTTGGAGTAACGTTATTGTTTTGTAGACACCTTTTAACATTTAATCACGGTTAAAAAAAAAGTCTTAAAATATTTTTTTCCATAAGCCATATTTTGAAGATAGTGTTTTAAGGTCCAGTGTCAATTCATTATTTGAAAATGCTGTTCTTAGTTTTTTTTTTTTTTTTAAAGCTTTCACTTGAAGGAAACTCCTTGATCTTTTTCTTGAGACGCTATTGTATCTGGGGCACAGTGAGAAGCCTATTAGCTCTGATGCCTACACATAAGAAAGTGAGAAAAAGAAGTCTTTATTAAATTTGTGAAAGGGTTTAGAAGTCTGCACTGCAGGTGTAGGGTGTATGATTACCCATACAGGCAGCTTGCAGTGGATAATGAGATCTATAAAAGAGGTTGGGATCTTTTTTTATATAATTTAAAACCAGCACAGACTTTATTTAATTTAGAACTGAATGAGTTTGATGCTGCGTCATCCCATGATATATGCTCTGTAATTCTTGTAAAACATTTTTAAAACGTTCATTTGGCATGCTTGTTGTATTCTAGAAAATACAAAGACATCATTTTGCTCTAGAACACACACTAAGTAAACATCCCTTGATACCAGTTTATCAGGATACTTTACAGCTTGATATGTGCTTATTTGTTAAACAACTGTATAGCAACATATGATAATAATCCAACCCTGTCCTATATAAATATCAATCTGTTTTCAGTACCTAAGCAAGGACACTCAGGACTTGTTTTTCTGGGGGGTAACCTAGTTATACACAGTTTAAAGTTAAAACAAGGCACCAAACAAATATCAAACTTAATACTTAAAGGTGTACTTGTTAATCTCAGGTGCACAAATCCCAATCAAAGTCACAGAAATAGATATGGGCAGCACAGTGGATAAGTGGTTAGCATTTCCACCTAGTAGCACTAGGGATGTTGGTTCAAATGCCAACCACAGCACTACTTGCCTGGAGTTTGCATGTTCTCCCTGTGCCTGCATGGGTTTTTCCAGGAATTCTGGTTCCCTCCTTCATTCTAAAGACATGCTTATAGATTAATTGGCTCCTGTCTAAATTGGCCCTAGTATGTGTATGTATGTGAGTTAGGGACCTTAGATTGTAAGCTCCTTGAGGGCAGAGACAGGCAAATTAGTGGCACTATATAAAGTACCTGAAATAAATAAATATACAGTCAGTTAGACATTAAACTGACAACCTCCATTTTCATGGCCTAACCTTTAATTCCATGTTACATCAATTGTGCAGGGTGTCTGGACTGTGCAATCCAATAGCCCTCAGAGTAGACCTAGTGCACTTAATGATCAGCAGTTGGTGTCAGACTTGCTCAAGCATGCCACCTTCTTCCAATACAAATCTTTTAGAGGCATTTGTGATGAGGGTTGTGGCTGCTACTCAGCTTAGCCAGTAGAGAGCATTGGATAGGAGCACAGGAAACAACATTTTTACTAGGAGAAAGGGGTATTTTTGGACATTTCCAAGGAAAATTCAGCCACAAATAATAAGTGAGATTACAGGTCTACAAAGACATAAAAATGTGTGACATCAACTAGGATTTAGGCCTTGAGCTGGATAAAGGGCACAGAGCCTCAGGGTTTCAGGCTTCCACCCAATCATAGATCCAGTACCCTAGAGCCTTTTGTTGAAAATTTGGTGGTCCTAAAAGCCCTTTTCCTTACCTTAATGTAATGCATATAAGTTATTGCTGTACACAGCAGCACATTGTAGGCAACTTCCTGTCTCTTACAGACAGAAAGCCTAAGGGGTCAAAGTGTTAGAAGAACACAGCACAGACTTTAGAATATAGACCAAGCTGGGCCACATGTGAAGAGTTCTGTATAATGTGGCTACAGTTCATTTAGAGAACTCAGATCAAGGTTGATGAAATGGAAATTTTGAGCTTAGCACAACTGCAATTGAAGAAAACTAGCAGTTCAGTGATAGGTTTCACTTTCCTAGAACTGCTTCAAATGTCCCCTAGCAGTTGGCAAAGGAAGAAAGCAGTTCTAGTTGAAATACTCACCTCTTTTCTGCCGTCCACACCAAATGCTTTTTGCCACTAAATGCCCTTTCCATTTAACCTTTGTTATTCAATTTGGAGGATTGAGCATATACTGTAAGTACAGGGTGTCATGGACCTGCCCCCTGAGGGGGAATCACCACAGTACCCAGCACTCACAGAGTGCAATGACGCAGAGAACAACGCTTGAGTGTTTTTTGCCTCATTGAAGACTACCCACTGCCAGAGAAGAGGAGAAAAAGAAGAGACAGCACATCACATGATCTGCTAGAAGACATCTAAAAAAGTTGAGTATTGAAAAAAATTTAAATATTTAAAAATTATGTCAGATGGACCTTTGTGGGGGGAGACTTTGCAGAACCATAGAAAAAGTTCATCATTCAGTAATAAATATGTTTACTTTCTTGTGTTTGAATTTTATTATTAGATTGATAGTCTGGATCACATTCAAATCCTCCCTTTAGAAATCTTGATACACAAAATAATTCTTAATGGAAAATGGAAATGAAGACAGGCAAAACTGGGAGCCAATCAGATGTGCTATATGCACAAAGAAGGGAAAAGGAGAGAGCATGGTGATGATGACATTATGGGGTTTATTTACTAAAGCTGGAGAGTCCAAAATAAGACTCCCTTCTGCATAGAAACCAATCAGCTTCTAACCTCAGCTTGTTCAATGAAGCTTTGGCAATGAAACCTGGAAGCTGATTGGTTTCTATGCAGAAGTGAGTCTGATTTTGCACTCTCCAGCTTTAGTAAATAAACCCCTATCTGTCAGCTGCTACTCTTTCACTGTACAGTCAGCAGGCTGGGGGTGGAGAGGAGATACTACTGCATTTTTTAACTGTAAGGGATTTTATCCAATTGACACTACTGTCCATGTAAATGGATGGAAAAAATACAAATAATTTGGCAGGTAAAACCGCTTGCTTATATGTATTTAATCTGTGTCTTTACCTTATAGCTTGGAGTTTTAACCACTTGCTGCCCAGCCACTGTAGATATACGGCGGCAGGGCCGCACTCGCAGGCAAAACCACATTTTAAAACGTGTATTTTATAAACAAATAGGGGGCGCGCGCGAGGCGCGCCGCCACCCTATCTGTCCCGCCGATCACCACCGCAGATGTGAGTCGCCGGGTCACAGCCGGTCCTTAGCGGCTGTTTCCCGGCGATCGGCGGCAAACAGTGACAGACAGCACAGCTGCAGTAGCTGTGCTGTCTGTCACTTCCCTGTCAGCTCAAGGATGAGCTGATCGAGAAAGAACAGTTTCTGTCCTGTCCTGTCCAGTACACACCCCCGCCCCCTAGTAAAACACTCCCCCTCACTCCTATAACCCTTCCCTGCAAAAAAAAATTAACCCCTTCCTCCCCATTGCCATTAGTACAGTGTCATTGCTTTTTTTTTTGCACTGATCACTGTATTAGTGTTTTAGGGGATGTCAGTGACCCCAAGTTAGTACCCCCCAATGTCAGAATGTCCGCCGCAGTCCCGCCATAAGTCGCTGGTCGCTGCCATAAGTCCCTGATTGCCGCCATAATTCGCTGATCGCCGCCATTATTAGTATAGAAAAAAACCTAAAAATCCCAGTATCTTTCCCGCCATTTGTAAACGCTATAACTTTCACGTAAACCAATTAATTTACACGTATTGGGGTTTTTTTTATAGCAAAGACATGTCGCAGAATGCATTTTGGCAGAAATGTATGACTAAATTTGATTTTTGCATTTTTTTTTACTGGACATGTTTTATAGCAAAAAGTCCAAAATATTGTTTTTTTTTCCCTCAAAATTGTCAGCCTTTTTTTTTATAGCGCAAAAAATAAAAACCACACAGGCGATCAAATACCACCAAAAGAAAGCTCAATTTGTGGGGAAAAAAAGGAATTTCATTTATGTACCGTACTGCATGACCGCACAATTGTCCATTAAACTAGCGCAGCGCTGTATAGCAGAAAAATGGCGTAAATTGCAGTATTTATACCATAGTTTGTAGACGCTATAACTTCCACACAAAGCAATCAATATACACTTATTGGGATTTTTTTTTTTACCAAAAACATGTAGCAGAATACATTTTGGTCTAAATTTATAACTAACTTTGAGTTTACTATATATTTTTTATAGCTGAAAGTAAAAAATATTGTTTTTCTTCAAAATTTTTGGCCTTTTTTTGTTTATAACGTGAAAAATAAAAAGCGCACAGGTGATCAAATTACACCGAAAGAAAGCTCTATTTGTGTGAAAAAAAGGACGTAAATTTCGTTTGGGTGCAGCATTGCATGACCGCACAATTATCAGTTGAATTAGTGCAGCGCCAAGGAGCAAAAAGAGGCCTGGTCATTAAGGGGGGTAAATCCTCTGGAGCTCAAGTGGTTAATTTACAGTAATAGGAATTAGATACCACAGGGTTAATGGACAGTAAAGGTAACAAAGTTCTGATGTGTGCTGCTGTGTACTGTTTGTGTTTGTTATAGTGCCTTTTGCAGTATGGTGTATGTATTCCATTGTGTTCACTTTTCTGGATATAGTCTACAAATGCTAACACCCTGCAAAAGTTAACTCTTTGAATACTGATACCAAACTATATGCCCTTCAGCAGTGAGGGGTGCTTTAACAGGAGATCTTGTCTTTATCTATACACTTTGAGTGACTGCATCTATTATAATTCAGGGACTATGAATAATATGAGGAGTCTCTGGAATTATCTGTACTACCACTCATTTATTGAATTACCCAAGGTCTCTGCATATGCTTCTGTGTATTGAGCATGTTTGCAGACCCAAACAGAGAAAATGGTTGCCTTTTACCAAAACTCTTGACTAAAAGTAGGTATATATAGCAGATCCCTTCCTTGTCATTCTTGGTTTTGGTCTACAGTTAAGCTGGACATAGATTAATCGAAAATCAGCCAGTACAGCAGGGAGCAACAAAATTTGATCAATCTATGGCCATTCGCATTCATGAGAAGTTGATTTATCTATTTGGTTCTCTCAAGCGGGAAAGTTGGAAAATGTGTGTTTGATCAGTTCTGCAGCCAATTGGCTCTTAAAGTGCAGGGAAAGAAAACATGGAAATAAGAGATAATATTCCTAAAGTTGCATGGTATCCTTGAATATATTAATGGCTTGCGTTAATGGTTAAAATGTAGCCTACTTTCAGGAGCATTTCATCTGCATTTAAGATCAGAGTGAGACAATTCTGAAATCCATCTAAAGGTCATCTAAATGTCATATGTGTATGTAAAGGCTCCAGGTTTTTTATCTTCATGCATTCTATGCATGAAGGTAAAAAAAACTTCTGTGTGTATCAGCCCCCCTAACACTTAACTGAGCCCCATCCTGATCCAGAGATGTCCAAAAGAGCCTCGCTTCTCAAGGGACTCTCACTCCTGATTAGTTGAGGCAGCAGCAGGAGCCAATCAGGAGAGGGAGGGGGTGGGCCTGAACCACAGCTCTGTGTGTGAATGGACACACAGAGCTTTGGCTCAGGAGCATGCCTGCTCGGGTGCCCACATAGCAAGTTGTTTGCTGTGGAGGCACCCAGCAGGAGGGAGGGGCCAGGAGCACTGGTGGTGGACCCAAGAAAAGGAGGATCTGGGATGTGCTGGGCAAAACCATTGCACAGAGCAGGTAAGTATGACATGTCTGTTATTTTAAGAAAAAGCAAAAGACATTAGTATCACTTTAAGCTGTTTGCAATCCCATTGACTTGTATGGAGAGAAAATCAGTTCTGAAATGAGTGAAGAACTGTGCACACTGGTCCTAAAAGAGCTAATATGTTTAAAAATCATAGTTATTGTGTAAAGCCCTGAATATTTTACTGTGGTATCCCCTGTTCCTCTGCAACTGCTTATTTTCTAAATGGAATACCTAATGTGTGTAACATAACCAGATGTGATGAAAATGATTAGGATATTAACATACTGCAACAGGTTTTTGTGCTTTGACCTCTGTGTCAGTAGAGGCAAAAATTCAGTGCTACAAATAGTCTCCTATTGTAACTGTAAAATACCAGTTTGCTGAGATCTGTCATGGTAACAAATTTTAGTTTCATGCTTTGCTTTTACATGAGCTGCTCACTGCCTTTACTGCATGAAAAATATCTTTTTCCCATTGATATTCAAGTCAACTGGTTTGTCATGTCCGGATGCAAAATTGCTTTGAGGTTTTGGGCAATGCGCAAACAAGAAGTGCTTGTTTCATCTCTGCAGTAAGGTCATCATGCAGAGTGTAAGGGCACTATAAAATAATAACAACACAAGATTCCCAAGCCTTTGTTTGACGGTCTTTCACTCTGTTCATAAAATGATTGGCTTAGCAATTCGTAAGATATTTATTTTTATCCCTTCTGTTATGTAAATATCACAGCTCAAAATTACTACTTTTGACAATACATCCTAGAGAGAACTGCTCTTAAAAGTATTAAATTAAATTTGGAAGGATGTTGAATAAAGCATGGTGTGTGAATTTGGACCAAAATATTATATATTGCCTGTGGTTGCCAAAGTCAGCACCATCTACAGTGTTGGTAATTCAATTGACACAGTACTGACATTGGGGCAGGATGGGCAGAAATATTGTGGATTATACAGATAAAGAGGATTATTTACTAAAGATTGTAAGCTCCAAGGAGCAGGGCCTCGAACCCCTTGTGTATTGAATTGTTACTGTACTGTCTCCCATTATAATGTACAGCGCTGAGCAAACTATTGGCGCTATATAAATACTGAATAATAATAATAATAATAATGGTGTTGATAATCTTCACAGAATAAAATGCATGAACAGTCACTTCAATTATCTAATAATATGAGCAGCAGCTTATTGTCTACTTATTTCTTTAAATATGTTTTTATTCAGAGTTTTCAGTAAACAAAACAGCTGCTGTATGCAGAGCAAGGCCAGATATTACAAACAGTTTCAGAGAAATGGCAAATGTATGCATAATGCAGAGAAACTTTCAATAAATGAATCAATACATACATGTAACCAGGGGCGGACTGACCATTTGGAAACTCGGGCACTGCCCGAGGGCCCAGGGTCAGTAGGGGGCCCCATGAGATGCCCCTGGTACCCTTTTCATAGGATTTTTTGAGTTTAGGCAAGGACACAGGGGCCCCATGATCCCCTATTGCCTGGGGGTCCCATGAGTTGTCAGTCCGCCCCTGCATGTAACACTATAATACTGAAGCACAGAGTAATAATGCTTAATAAAGTTGCACAATGCAAGACCAGTTGAGCCCTAGGGTGCAGAACAGGTTGTAGCACAATGGGCTCCATTCACAAAAATCAGATGGCATGCTGCATTTTCCCAAATATCACATGCAATCCTGAAAATGTCAATTTACTATTACTAGTCATCAGCTGTCAGTGGGGTTCTCTGCTGAAAGTTGAATGTAAATAAAAGATAAAAATGCCGGCTTTTAATAATTACTAAGAAAAAAAAATGGGGTGAGTTCCCCCCCAATCCATTCCAACCCTTTGGATTTTATTGGGCTCATCCTCTACCTTTCCTGACCTGCCGGGCTGAATGTTCATACAACCCCTGGCAAAAAGTATGGAATCACCACTCTTGGAAAAATGTTCATTCGGTTGTTTTATTGTGTAGAAAAAAAAACTAATCACAGACATGCCTCTAAAATGAATTTAATTTAACATTTCAACTTTCTTCAATAAACACTTAAAAAAATAAAAAAGAAAGAAAACTGTAGTCAGTTGCACCTGTTTTTGCAGATCAAGCAGAGTAAAAAAAATATGGAATCCCTCAATTTTGAGGAAAATATTATGGAATCATGAAGAAAACACTAAAGTACACCACTAATGTTTATTGCACCACCTCTGGCTTTTATAACAGCATGAATTCTCTGAGGCATGGATTTAACTATCAACAAACAGTATTCTTCATCGATCCAGCTCCAACTTTCTCTTATTGCAGTTGCCAGATCAGCTTTGCAGGTTGGAGCCTTGTCATGGACCATTGTCTTTCATTTCCACCATAGATTTTCAATTGGATTGAGGTTCGGGCTATTTGCAGGCGATGCCATTGACATCATATGTCTTTCTTAAAGGAAAGTTTTCCCAGCTTCTGCCCTATGGCAAGATGCATTATCATCCCGAAAAATGATGTCATCATCACAAAACATCCTTTCAATTAATGGAATAAGACAATTGTCCAAAATCTCAGTATAAACTTGTGCATTTATTGGAGATTTAATGACTGTCATCTCCCCCGTACCTTTACCTAACATGCAACCTCATATCAATGATTGTAGAAATTTGCATGTTTTCTTCAAGCAATTGTCTTCATACATTGGAATGGCACTTAACAAAAGTTCCAGCATCATCACCCTGCCCAATGCAGATTCATGATTCATCACTGAATATTACTTTCATCCAGTCATCCACAGTACATGGTTGCTTTTATTTAGCCCACTGTAACCTTGTGTTTTTCTGTTTAGGTGTTAATGATGGTTGTCATTTGGCTTTTCTGTATGTAAATCCCATTTCCTTTAGGGGATGTCTTATAGTTCGGTCACAGCCATTGACTCCAGTTTCTGCCCATTTGTTTAGTTGTACATTTTCTGTTTTCAAGGCATATTGCTTTAAGTTTTTTATCTTGACGCTTTGATATCTTCCTTGGTCTACCAGTACGCTTCCCTTTTACAACCTTCTCATTTGATTTGTACTTGGTCCAGATTTCAGACACAGCTGACAGGGAACAACCAACATCTTTTGCAACATTCCGTGATGATTTCCCTTCTTGAAGAACCAAGGTGTTTTAACTGCATATTAATTGGCAAATGTAATCTGATGCAGATGTTTGGTGATTCCATAATATTTTCCTCAGAAGCGATTCCATGTATTTTTCTTCTGCTTGGTCTGCAAAAACAGTTGCAACTGATTACAGTTTTATTCATTTTTTATTGTTTTTAAGTGTTTCTTGAAGCCAGAAAGTTGGAATGTTTTTTTTTCTACACAAACAATTGAATGAACATTTTCCATGAGTGTCGATTCCATACTTTTTGCCCGGGTTGTATAAGGATCTGGATTTAGTTTGTTTTTATTTTTTTTTAATTTTGAAAGCACCTACCCTCCTGAACCATACCAGGCCACATGCCCTCAGCATGGGAGGGGTGTTTGGGGCAGGGGGCTTCCAACATGAGGGGTGCTTTGGGGCAGGGGGACTCCCCCCAATTACCTTGACCCCATGTAATGAGGACAAGGGCCTCTTTCCCACAATCCTAGTACTTCTACTCATTCACCAAAAAAGTGTAGTGTAAATAAACTCATAAGGCAGTTTTTTCAAGTCCTTTTTTAAAAAAAAACAAAAAATTGTCCCCTGATGTAGATCCAGCATCAATCATGTTGAACACCGACTGCTGACCCCCCCAAAAAACGAGGTCCGTACCCTCTGAATGACAACTTCAATAAGGGGCGGGACCACACAGTGACATCACTGGGTACCCCCGCCACCTTATGACATCACTGACTGGGGCATGCTGGGTTGATGACATCTCAAGGAGGTGTGGGGGGATTTTATTTGGCTGCGGGAGACAGCAGAGCTGTCATTCAGTGAAAGCTTTTGGCGGGACTGGACCTCTTTTTTCTGCTAGGTCCCAGCCGGTGTTTATCAGGATTACCACTGGATCTACACCGTGACAATTTAAAAAAAAAGTTTGTTTTTTTCATAATAGACTTGTCAAAAACTGCCTTGTGTGTTTATTTACACTACACTTGTTTTGGTGAATGAGTAGGGGTACTATTTACCCCCTACATATTCACATGGGAGGGGCAAAAATCTGTGGGTCCCTCCCTGCAGCCCCCACAATAACTGGACAAGTTTTTGAGGAGGAGGCCTTTGTCCTTATCAACATGGGAAAAAGGTGCTTTGGGGGTGGAGGATTGTAGCAAGGTCCTTCCCTGGAATTCTCTGCTGTTCTGCTAGGCCTGCTGCCTAGGGAGGACCTACCTGTACTTTGATAAATTAGGCCTGAGATTTAGGCAAGAAGCTATATGGAGGAAAACTGGTCTGAAGACAGTGTGACAGGAACTCTGCTGCAGGAGGTGTACTGGAAAGCTTCGTGAATCTAGAGCCTCTCACCACCTTCCCCCTTTTCCTCCTAGGCACAAAGAAGCCATTTTTCTGAAATAACTTAAAAATTACCCTTATTCCTCTTCTACTGCAGATCCTACTGTAGCCCTGAAAACTGGCATAGAGATGCCAGTTGAACTATTTCTGTACATCATCAGTAACGTTCCACAGGAGGATATGCAAGAATTCATGTTATCAGATATTAAAGGAAGAGAGAGCCAGGAACATAGGGGGAAGGTACATCAGACAATAAGCAGCAAATTGATTGTGATGTTCCTACAGCTACAGATTACTGATAAGAGGTTGGGGATAAGCAGGCAGACCATACCTGTGTGCCAGAGATTGTGGAGAAAAAAGGGAGGGAGAGACAGATGAAGGGAGAGTAGGAGTAGGAGCATTTCATCCATGGATAGGAGCAGCTTGCAATGAACTGAAAAGAGCAACTATCTTATTCCACTGGAAGGCCCTTCTCTAAGGTTATAGGCCATGGCAATACCCAGGACCACTCCTCATAGCTTAACAACCTTTTTTTGCACATTTGCTGTCAACAGCAGTGTTATGGTTTGCAGCCTCTGCCTGCAGCATCAACCATGGTAAACCTATCAGTCATCTGGATACTACATGCATGAGGAGACACTTAAATCTGTAGCATAACCCTTTGAGGACCAAGGGACGTATTTGTCCCATGTTTTTAATTGCCTGTATCATCTGATTAAGAACTTAAAATAATTTTTTTTTTTTGGTTTGAGTCAAAATATTAGTTCTTATCAACAAATGGATTTAGCTTTTTGCCAATTATTTCATGAAATGGCTTAGTTACAGCAACTGAAGTGTACGAACTTTAAAAACAAAAAATTTATTCTTTTGGCGTTCCGCAATCTTATGGTCCTCAAAAGGATAAAGCTCCATGGAAGCAGCATCTCAAGGATACAAGTTGGTAGCAAAAGGCTGCACTCCTCCTCCTCTTTCTTCTTCCTCGCTTTCCACCTCTCCACAACATTCTCCATCTGCATCTGCTGTAACATTTTCAACTTAAGAGATGGGGAGTGAACTCTGACTTGGGGTTTAAGAGGCTCGTCTTAAAACCCCTTGGAGCCAAGCAGAATAGGTACCTATAAGCTGTACCCTTGCAGTAAATGTCCAAATTCCATACCGTTGTCTCCAGCAACATCCTTGACCAGGTAGGTATCTCCTTTACATGTGTTCCTTTTCCAGCTGGTGGGGTCAGTCTGTGCTGTAGCACACTGGCAGGTATTCAGACACCTTGTACCTAGCATGTGTAAGGTTATATTTTCATGTTGCTGGACCACGTGGTCAGCAGTCGAGTCCACATGACCACAAACACGTGGGCCAAGCATGGGTTAGTACCCACTGAGTAAATTTGCTGTTGGATGGGAATTATGCAATATGAGAAACACTGCTGGATCTGGTGGTGCTGCTCTGTGTCCTGTACCTTGGTGATGGTGACATCATAGTCACCTCTACCCTCTCCTCCATGGTCTCAAATAGTGACACCTCAGAATTACAAGTCCCTCCAAGCACACTAGAGCTTATGCAATGATAAAAGCAAAATGTTGCATAGCTGTTTTGTAGCTGATATGTCTGGGGCACAGGGGCCACTCTGGCCTAGAGATTCTGGCAGCTGTTCAGGGACAGGCTGAGAGGGGGGGGGGGCTGACCCCAAGTCATCTAGTGCCAGGCGGGGTTATTTGTGACAACAGCGTCAACTTACTGATCACCCTTCAGCAGGGAAACATCATACAACTGTCTTAGTGGAACAGTTATTGTTTAGGTACCCTGACATCTAGAATGTCCTAAAGCAGGATGGAAGGGTATGTGCACACCAGTCCATCCACCACTGACTCCTGATTCAGGATGCGTGTAACTCTACATTCAAAGAGGCAACCAGAATGGTTTGTGGTTACAAAGCAGGGATTAGCAACACAATCCATCCAGTGATCTTGCTGGATTACACAGTGTGTAGTGTAATATACTGGGCACTGGGTGCACAGCACCAGGTGGAAGATTAAGACTTCCTGCCTTGATTCATTTTTTTGCCTACTGTGAGGCAGAGGCAGCAGCAGGCAAAGGAGGAATACATGGAAGAAGAGAAGGGTTGGAATGTTTACAGGAGGAGGAAGAAATGGAGAAGCACCCCCTAAAAATCCACATCAGACCCTTAATCTGTGCATTCAGCCTGGCTGGCCAGGAAAGTGTAGGATGAGCAAGTGTTTCCCCCTCTTAAACCATGCCAGGCCACATGCCCTCAACAGGGGGAGTACCTTACCAGTGGAGATTTTACTTTGACAAAACACCATGTCCCTATGATGAGGGCAATGGCTTATCCTCCACAATCTTTGCTCAGTGGTTGTGTGGGTCTGCAGGTAGGAGGCTTTTCAGAGTCTGGAAGCCACCTTTAAAAAGAGCCCCCTCCTCTCCATGTGAATGAGTATGGGGTATATAGTAGGAACCAGTGAAAGCGTAAACCTGCCATATATAGAATCACTAGAAATTCCTCTTATACCTCTTCCATATATGATGGGTGAACAGGGAGCTGAGCAGGATAAAATTCAGAGGTTCAGGCCTAGGTTTGAACCAAACTGTTGGCTCATCCCTTATTTGTTACATGATTACAAGAGGTGCCAGAATAAAATTTATATTGTTTATCACCAGGTATAATTTTATTGAAAATTGAAGATTAATAAAGAACTTTTGAACATATACAGTCATGGCCGAAATTGTTGGCACCCTTGATATTTCTCCAGGAAATCATGTATTTCTCACGAAACGTATTGCATTAACACATGTTTTGCTATACACATGTTTATTCCCTTTGTGTGTATTGGGACAAAACAAAAAAAGGGAGGAAAGAAAGCAAATTCGACATAATGTCACACAAACCTCCAAAAATGGGCTGGACAAAAGTATTGGCACCCTTTCACAACTGCGGATAAATAAGAATGTTACAAGCATGTGATGCTCCTGTAAACTCACCTGGGGCAAGTAACAGGTGTGGGCAATATAGAAATCACACCTGAAAGCAGATAAAAAGGAGAGACGTTCACTTAACCTTTGCATTGTGTGTCTGTCTGTGCCACACTAAGCATGGACAACAGAAAGAGGAGACGAGAACTGTCTGAGGACCTGAGAACCAAAATTGTGGCAAAATATCAACAATCTCAAGGTTACAAGTCCATCTCCAGAGAACTAGATTTGCCTTTGTCCACAGTGCGCAACATTATCAAGAAGTTTGCAACCCATGGCACTGTAGCTAATCTCCCTGGTCGTGGACGGATGAGGAAAATTGATGAAAGATTGCAACGCAGAATAGTCCGGATGGTGGATAAGCAGCCCCAAACATGTTCCAAAGACATTCAAGCTGTCCTGCAGGCTCAGGGAGCATCAGTGTCAGCGCGAACTATCCGTCGACATTTAAATGAAATGAAACGCTATGGCAGGAGACCCAGGAGGACCCCACTGCTGACACAGAGACATAAAAAAGCAAGACTACAGTTTGCCAAAATGTACTTGAGTAAGCCAAAAGCCTTCTGGGAAAACGTCTTGTGGACAGATGAGACCAAGATAGAGCTTTTCGGTAAAGCACATCATTCTACTGTTTACCGAAAACGGAATGAGGCCTACAAAGAACAAAACACAGTACCTACGGTAAAATATGGTGGAGGTTCAATGATGTTTTGGGGTTGTTTTGCTGCCTCTGGCACTGGGTGCCTTGACTGTGTGCAAGGCATCATGAAATCTGAGGATTACCAAAGGATTTTGGGTCGCACTGTAGGGCCCAGTGTCAGAAAGCTGGGTTTGCGTCCAAGATCCTGGGTCTTCCAGCAGGACAATGACCCCAAACATACGTCAAAAAGCACTCAGAAATGGATGGCAAAGAAGCGCTGGAGAGTTCTGAAGTGGCCAGCAATGAGCCCAGATCTAAATCCCATTGAACACCTGTGGAGAGATCTTAAAATTGCTGTTGGGAAAAGGTGTCCTTCCAATAAGAGAGACCTGGAGCTGTTTGCAAAGGAAGAGTGGTCCAAAATTCCGGGTGAGAGGTGTCAGAAGCTTATTGATGGTTATAGGAAGCGACTGATTTCAGTTATGTTTTCCAAAGGGTGTGCAACCAAATATTAAGTTAAGGGTGCCAATACTTTTGTCCAGCCCATTTTTGGGGTTTTGTGTGACATTATGTCATATTTGCTTTTCTGCCTCTGTTTTATATTTGTTCCAATACATACAAAGGGAATAAACATGTGTATAGCAAAACATGTGTTAATGCAATACCTTTTTTGTGTGAAATACTTGATTTTCAGGAAAAATATCAAGGGTGCCAACAATTTCGGCCATGACTGTATTGTTAAAGATTATGTGAGTTTTTTATTTTTTTTTATTCAGTGGACTTGGTTTACATCCTTCATAAGTCATCCCTGTTTAGTAAATTTCCATGTTGCTAGATTTGAACTGTTTGGGCACAATTCATTTTTTAAGATTGTATACAGTCATAAGAAGACAGGAAGGTTAATAAGTCTATATTTTTCAGGCCTACTTTCTAATATCAAATTTAGCCTATAATCAAGGAAAACAGTGGATGTATGAGTTATAATAATTATCTGTTTATAAAAGGACATGATAGTTGTGCACCCATCTGAGTTGGCGTAAACGGCAAGAAAAGGATTTTATGAAAGTAATACAATTATGTACTTTAGAAGCAGGTGGACCTAGCTAAAAGTCTTACTGTTTGGAATAATAAATTTAATGACAAGCTCAGTTTATGTATTTAGCTCAGGCAAAAAAAAAAAAAAAGCAAGGCCTAAAATGTAGTGAGAGTATGAGTAATTACAACAAATGCTAATTATGTCCCACTTACTGGCTAATTACACAACATATTTTCTGTTGATAGGTAAAATAAAATGTAATGTATATAATGTCATTTTAAAACCATATGTGGCAAAAAAATATTTCCAAAAAAAAAAAAACACAGGAGTTTCAATCAACACTTTCATTTTGTACTCAGCATGAACAAGACTTCAAAGCTTTATGAAGAAAGGGGGTGAAAAAAGCAAATTGTATTCAATCGTCCACTGAAAGTTTATGCCTGCCAGAACCATTTAGTGGGGCTGCTTAACAGCTTTGTTGAGGTGTTTATCCTTTCAAGAGAGTTCATAGCTCTCGGCATTCAGGGGAATGGAAATAGATTCAGACTTTGCCAAGCATTCGGGACAATATTTCCTAGTAAGACACAATGTTGCAACTCATCTGCATAATCCCTTCATCCTGCTGGAGCTAGAGAGAGGCCATGGATAGTGGCATGTCAAATTTGACAGCTTTATTAAACTGGAAAAACTATACTACTTTCTCCAGCTGCTTTACCATGAAGACATGACTCTGTAGATCCAACAGAAGATTGCTTTTATTTTTAGCTAAAAGGTGCGCAAGTGTAGGGAATTTATCTAATAGCAGTTTCCGTGCCAAAGCCTCAGCAATCTAGTGCTTTTCTGGCTCTGTATGATTGTCTTTGTTATTTTTCTTATTTTGTTACATTGACTTTTCAAAAAATAAATATAACAAGAGCAGAAAAAGCATTGGTGTTGTTGTGTTTACCAATCTTTTGGAATGAAATTGTGCTTGTTTTATTTTGCAAGCCTACCCTTCCAAAGATTTGTATCTGTATTTGGATATACATACACTAAAAGGTCATTAATTAACAAAGCAATATTATCTTTTTTGAAGATGAAGACATTTGTCCACTTTGTATAGTATGTATGTTATGTAATGTTGCAGTATTAAAGTATAACTAAAGGCAACACTTTATTTTTAGAATTGGACAGAGTGGAGATGGATTAGATTAGAACATCTATTACATCAACATCTATTGCTGTCTGTGCCCCCCTTAGGGAGATTCACCCTCTTTATTTGTCCTGTTTACCATTACCATTGAAAGCGAAAGTAACAAAAAATCCCACATTTTGGGTTGTCCCCAGAAAAGTAATAGAGGGGAAATATTCCACGGACAATAGTTTTGGTGACCTGGAGGATCCCAAGGGATTACCTTAATTTGCAGGGTTTTTCTTTCACTTCCTGTTTTTGGCTATGGGATAGGAAGTGAAGGAAAATTTTCCCAATGCAACACAGATGGCAAAAAAAAAAAAACTGACAGTGGTTATAACCCTCCTTTACTCTATTCAAAATGAAAAAGAAAAATTTTGCCTTTAGTTCTACTTTATCCACTTCAATACCAGGTACTTATACCCTCTTCCTGCCCGGGCCAATTTTCAGCTTTCCGCCCTGTTGCACTTTGAATGACAATTGCGCAGTCATGCAACACTGTACCCATATGAAATTTTTAGAATTTTTTTTCACACAAATAGAGCTTCCTTTTGGTGGTATTTAATCACCACTGACTTTTTTATTTTTTGCTAACTAAAACAAAAAACTTTTGAAAAAAACAAACGCAGTAAAATTTTGCAAATAAATAACATTTCTTCATAAATTTGGGTCAAAATGTATTCTGCTACATTTATTTGGTGAAAATAATAATTTAATTTTTTTTTCAAATGTTTCAATTATTTTTTATTAATTTTTTTTTTTTTTAAGATTTTATTTTTCAGCACACTGTGACCAAAGAAATACGTTAACATAGTAACATTGAACTATTCTGGGCAAGTGATCAGGATTTTTTTTTTTAAACTCATTATGATTGCTAATGCCAATGAATTTCATTGGTATTTGCAATCATTGTTACTGAATGAAACTGATTCATTCAGTCTTTTGTTGTGATTAGCTGTGATTGGGCAAAGCTGATCACATGATACAGATGGGCTGTGATTGGCCCTGTCTGTATCATGTGACTGCCTTGTTCAGTCACAGCTTACAACATAATTTTATACAATGGATGGCATGACAGGAAGCCATCCATTGTATACAATCGACATGTGATCTGCTGTGATTGGTCACAGCGGTCACATGACACTGGCAACGGGCTGGTGTAGTGAAGTCACTGGCTGTGTCCCATCGCTGTGTGGCCCCCCGTCTGCTTGAGTGGCTCATTTTGACAGGACATCATATGACGCCCAGTCACAACGGCAAGTGTCCCGCCCAGCCGTCAATATGCTATAGGCCAGACGGGAACATGTTAAACAATTGTTATCATGGCATATGTGCTAAGGATGAATTCGATTCAAGCTAATTTAACCTACTATGATAACTTGTTTACTGAATAGTGAATTAGCTTTACTATGATTGGCCATCTGTATAACATGTGATCCTATGCAGGTTATTCAAAACTAGTGAGGGTTCTAACAGATGAGAATGGGGTTATACGGTAAACATTTTTTTAACCTGAGAACACCTCAGATGTCAGCAGTCCTGTTTGTTAGGGCTAGTCCAGTTTTCCAAACGTTACTGATGTTTGGGTACCAAATCCAAACCCCATCAAAGTCAACAAGAGCCAAAATGGTAAAAAACAGTAATGACCCACATATAGGACAAGGAGCTGGGCACTGCTGTGGGAAACATGTACAAAAGCAAAAAAAAATTAAAAAAAAGTGCCATTTGGCAGAGAGCAGAGATTTTAATAATGCTTAAAAGGTAACATTTAAAATGAATAAAATGCCTGGTGGATGCCTTTAACCTGCCTGCAAAGTGACACATCTGTACAATGTATAAAACCTACTTTAGCATAAACTGAGTATTACAAAGAAAAAAATGTTTTGCAGTTTAACTTGCCAGTAAATGACAGCTCCCAGATGCTTTGTTCTGTTTCTAAACAAAGCAGCCAGTAATACCATTGCTAAATGTATGATTTCCCACTGCAGCTGGAGATTCAACATGGCTGGACACTCATTTAGCTCAGACCAAGCCCAGAGCTATCACTTATTTTATAGACAGACCTAAAGACTATGGAAATATTTTCTGGACAGTTTAGGTTTATACTTTGACCCAAAGATGGTCTTTCCTGGGTTTCCCTATCATCATATCATTGTGATTGGTTGTCACAATGGTCTTGTGATCCAGATCCTGTCCTATTGACTTGCAAAGCACACCTCTAGCCCACAACTGTGCTCCCAGCTATATGCATATATGTGGTAGCATGGTATTTGTGGTACAGTATTTGTATGCCTGGTGGGAAAGGGGTTGACAACACAGCCCAACAACAAAAAAAAAATTTTCTTGGTGCCTTGCTTTTTAGAACTGTTCTTGTGGTTATTTGGGGTGCTGAATGAGAACATTGCATTAACTAGACTGCATCAGTTCTAGTTTCTTAGATATGGATGAATTTATATAATTTTTTAGTCAGTTTTTGAAAAGATCTTGCAAATCAACTTGTACTTCCTTTACATAGTGTGTGTTTTTATGCCTACAAGTTAGCAGATATAGTAAGAGTGTTTACGTACTTCCAACTGTAATTTTACATCAAAAACATTGTATTCTAAAGTGTAAGTTATTACCTGTATTATAGTTATTATCATATAGGAGATATATCTATCTATCTATCTATCTATCTATCTATCTATCTATCTATCTATGTATAGCCACTCATATTGTTTCTTTTTTTGCAGTTCGAGCACCATAGAGGCTATGACTACTTCACAACAGTGCTGCCTGAATCAACCGAATGTATGTTGCTATATTTGTGGGGAGTAGACCCTGAAAGCAAGTAGAAAACCGATCTCTGACTTTGCGAAGAGATCTAGGTTGTTTTGGTGTCACGCTTAGAGAGCGAGATAAGCCATGGGCTCCTCTTATTGTATGCAAAACTTGTACAGAGCATTTGTGCCAGTGGACAAATGGAAAGAGAAGCTGCCTGAAATTTGGAGTACCAATGGTTTTGAGGGAACCAAAAAAACATTTTGATGACTGTTATTTTGTATTGTTAATATCATAGGCATCAATCAAAATAATTGTGACAAGTGGTCATATCCTAATCTAGCATCACCCAAGAGACCTGAGCTGCACTCGGATCTCACAACAGTTCTAAAACACTACTTTAAAATATCCTGATTTTTGATGGGCAAGTGAGGAGTAGTATATGGCATGCTGTACCTCAAAAACTAGAACTAATAGGGGAAAACTGCTGCCATTTTCGGAATTAGCTGTTTAAATATACCCAGAAAGATATCTAACATTTGAGACACCAAAATGTGTATTGGCCTGTGCAGTAAGTATTGCACTGGATAGTAAGTGCTTAATGCTCAGTTTCATTTTAAAAAAATGGCATAAATAGACTACAGAAGCTTGAGAGGCAAAGGGTGCAGGGCCATTTTCTGCACAAAAAAGGAGGAAAACCATATGCACAAAGTGATGTTGAAAAAAAACCAACAACAAACTGTTAGAAGATGCATAGTGATCTAATTTAACCACTTCAATGCCAGGCACTTTTGGTCCCTTTCTGCGCAGTCCAATTTCAGCTTTCAGCACTGTCGCATTTTGAATGACAATTGCACTGTCATGCAACACTGTACCCATATGAAATTTTTATCATTTTATTTCACACAAATAGAGCTTTCGTTTGGTGTATTAAATCACCACTGAGGTTTTTTATTTTTTTTCTGAAATAAAATAAAACCTACAATTTTGAACAAAAACCCACGTTTTACTTTATTTCTGTTATAAAATTTTGCAAATAAATAATCTTTCTTCATAAATTTAGGTCAAAGTGTATTCTGCAACATTTCTTTGGTGAAAATAACCCAAATCAGTGTCTATTATTTAGTTTGTAGGAAAGTTATAGCGTCCACAAACTATGGGCTATATATATATGAAAAATCGATCAATCCTGATGTAGTGACAATCTAATTTCTTGAGGCCCAAAAATGCCAGGAAAGAGCAAATACCCCCCAAATTACCCCTTTTGGAAAATAGACAGTCAAAGGTATTTAGTAAGAGCCATGGCGAGTTTTTTGAAGTTGTAATTTTGTCACAATTTTTTGGAAAATTAAGAAAATAGAAAATAAATTCACAATTAGTTTTTTTAACATATTGTCACAATACAGCATGATCATATAACTTGTGTGTTCAGGGACACTGACTGGTGACACTATGTTAAAAAAAAAATAATTACACATTATGATTGCTTATACGAATGTATTTCATTGATATAAGATACCATTTTAACTGAATTAAACGGATTCATTCAGTGTCTTTTGTTGTGGATAGCTGTGATTGGCCAAAGCTAATGACATGGTACAGATGGGTTGTCATTGGCCCTATCTGTAAAATGTGATCATTGCATGAAAGGAAGCCATCCATTGTTTACAATTGTCATGTGATTGGCATTGATTGGTCACAGCGATCACATGGCACTGGCAGTGGGTCAGTGTAGTGATCAGTCATCAGCTGTGTCTGATGGACACAACCGGTGGCAGATCACACCGCTTCGCAGCCCTGGGGCTGCATGAGCAGCGCCTTCCGAGAAGGAGGAACGTCCTGCTCGGCCGTAAATTTGGTATATGTCGGGTGGAAATATGTTAAAGTGATTATAAAGCTAGACTTATTTTTTTTTTTTTTTTATTAAAATAAATGTATGTTTATTATTTTACCTGCTCTGTTCAATGGTATTGCACCAAAACAGTCCCTTGTCTCCTCTCCTCCAAGTGCCCCAATGGCAAGCAGCTTGAGCTTGGCTGTGTGTGTCCATAGATGTACAAAGCACCAGTCCAGTCCCACCTCCTGCTCCCTCCTCACAGGTTTTGACTGATAACAGCAGGAACCAATAACTTCCATTGCTCTCAGTAATGCCCGAGTACACAGGAAGAGAGGAGAGCCGGGCTGCCAATGGGGCAGAGTTGGATCAAGAGTGGTGTCAGGTAATTGTTTGGGGATCATGGGGCCCCTGTGTCCTTGCCCACACTCAAAGCACACCCAAAAAAGCCTATAAAAAGTACCAGGGGCATTTCATGGGGCCCCCTACTGACCCCGGGCCCTCGGGTAGCACCCGAGTACTCGAATGGTCAGTCCGCCCCTGGTAGTAATAGACTGCTAGTGTTTTACCAAACTGTAAATTTTGGCATCTTTTCACAGTGGGAGGTTTGCTGACAGCTACCTGGCCTTTTCTGGGTCTGGCAAAGTGTTTTTATCCTCTGCTGTTCTGATGGCAACACAGACAGTGAGCTTCAAGATGAAGATGGCGGGTAGACTCTAGAGTAGTCAGGCTGGCCCATATTCACTTAGAGGACGCTTAATACTATTCTAACCTACACCTATATTAATTTTGGATTGTGCTCCTTCTGTTCATATCAGGAAAGCCAGATGATGTAAACACTCATTCAGCCGCATACAATTTGGACAATCAAGAGAAAACTTTCAGCCATAAAAGGGTACACTACTTCATTTACAGTCTGACAGCACATACCCTGTATCAATCACCTGAGCAGGGGCAGACCGACCATTTGGAAACTTGGGCACTGCCCGAGGGCCTGGGGTCAGTAGGGGGCCCCATGAGATGCCCCTGGTACCTTTTTCATAGGCTTTTTTGAGTTTGGGCAAGGACACGGGGGCCCCATGATCCCCTATTGCCCGGGGGCTCCATGAGTTGTCAGTCCGCCCCTGCACCTGAGCATTGCTGCCCCTTATTTTTTTACTGGGAGTTCAGTCATCTTTTTAGAGCAGCAGACCATTGTAGCTGCTTACATGTTAAATCTCCAAAAAATATAATATATATATTATGGCAGAGAGCTGGATGGAGAGCACTTACTGCAACTTTGGTTGTTTACTTTCGTATATTAATACGTGCTGGTTAGGAATAAGTAGAGTGATTTTGATGATATTTGTTTCGCCACAAAAAACTACTAGTATAACCTTTGACAAAATTTTATTTGAAAAACATTATCTACCTTTACGCAGAAGTTTAGTATAACAGTTTTTTGGGATACAGCACCCTACACCTTAGTTATGTGCAACAATGCGTATCACATCACCTGCAGGTAAGTCTTCTTTGGCTCCAAAGAAAGGTTGTGTGACCTGCCCACCACCCTCTTCGACATTCACAGAACTTGTTTTACTACAGTCCCAAAATGCATTTTGTTCTGTAAATGGGCAGTGGAGCACTTGAATGACAGGTCTCCTTTGCCCATCTACAGAATGCAGTGCATTGTGAGAGTGTAGTAATACCTATTTACCCTCTAATGAAGTACGGTATGTCCCATGCTGTGCAGGCTGCTGAATCCTGCAGAAATTGTCTTTTGCAGGGATGCCCCTCTTCCTGAACCAAAATGTCCAGCATTGAGAGAGTTAATAGCTTCAGATCTTCCTTGAGCTGCAGGGAAAAAGCTCCAACAGGGACTTACCCCTATCATCCACCAATGGGCAATTCTTGCAATATGAAGGAAACAAATAGGCAATTGACAAAAAAATCTTTTAAGAATAACAAAATTCAGAAATTCTTCAAATATTTTGTTTTTGATAAACACCTGGCATTTTGAAATAAAACATTAAAACACATCCATGGTGGATGGATGGTCACTCTCTGCAAAATGAGGCAGATGACACTGGAAATTGCAATGCAGAGTTAGAAGATAGCAGAGTCACTCAACTAACTATGAAGTGTAGCAAGCATGTGAATTACAAAACTGCCTGAGTAGAAATGCAATATATCAAATAGCATACAAAATTATTCATATATTTCATACACACTATGACAATTGTGTATTGAGTTGTTTCTCCATTCACTTTGCTATATAAGGGGATACTACTAAGCCTATAAATGTTAGTATCCAGTTATATTCTGTGTATCCAAGAAAGAATCCAGGACTTTAAAGAAATTCACTGAGCTTGCCAGAACCAACTCTTGAGGGAATCTATTCCACATTTTCACAGCTCTCACTGTGAAGAAACCTTTCCGTGTTTGGAGATTAAAATTTCTTTTCCTCCAGATGTAAAGAGTGCCCCCTTGTCCTCTGTGATGACCTCAGGGTGAATAGCTCTACACCGAGTTCACTATATGAACCACTGATGTATTTATACATGTTGATCATATCCCCCCTTAATCTCCTCTTCTCAAAAGAGAATAAATTCAGTTCCTCTAATCTTTCCTCATAGCTGATCTCCTCCGTGCCTCTTATCAGTTTGGTTGCCCTTCTCTGTACTTTCTCCAGTTCCCCAATGTTCTTTTTGTGAATTGGTGCCCAAAACTGAACTGCATATTCCAGATGAGGTGTTACTAATGATTTGTACAGGGGTAAAATGATATCTCTCTCTCTCTGGAGTCTATACCTCTTTTAATACAAGAGAGGATTTTGCTCCCTTTAGAAACCGCAGCTTGGCATTGCATGCCATTATTAAGCTTGCGATCTACCAGAACCCCCAGATCCTTCTCCACCATTGATTCCCCCAGTTGTACTCCCCCTAGTATGTATGATGCATGCATATTCTTAGCCCCCAAGTGCAGAACCTTACATTTATCAACAATAAACCTCATTTGCCACATAGTTTCCCAATTAAACAGTGCATTGAGGTCGGCTTGTAAATTGAAGACATCATTTAAAGACGTTATTCCACTGCACAGCTTGGTGTCATCTGCAAAGACTGAAATGGGGTTTATAATCCCAGACCCTATATCATTTATTAATATATTTATAAGTAAGGTTCCCGACACTGAACCCTGGGGTACACCACTGACAACCCTAGACCATTCAGAGTATGAATCATTAACCACTACTCTCTGAATACGATCTTTTAGCCAGTTTTCTATCCATTTACATACAGATTTTTCCAAGCCTGTAGACTTTAACTTACACATTAGCCTTGTGTGGGGAACTGTGTCAAACGCTTTTGCAAAATCCAAGTATACCACATCCACCAGCAGAATACAATCAATTCAACAAAAAATAAATATATATATATATAAACATTTTTAATTATTTTTTTTATGTCAAATGTGTATTTAACTGTTGCACCTTTTGACTATATTAGGCATGATTGTAGGTCTATTAAATTTACATTACTAGCTTTCTGTATTTTTAAACACTTTAGTCACTGATCCTTTTGGTTTCTGCTTCACATATTGAATAACATATCAGTCTATGACACTGTATGAGACATGCTCATATCAGCAATATAATTTTCCAGTTCAGTACCAATCTGCCCCACTTAAAATCTTGTTAGGCTTAAATTATTATGACATACCTTTTTTCTTTCTTAACGCTTATAACATTTTCCAGGCATAGGAGAGCTTATGAAAGATATTTGTGTAGTGTAATGTGCTGACACCTATTTCACATTCTCTAAGGGATCAGGCAATGTAATAAATGCTGACAACCTGTAGGTGGCACATTTTCTATTAGTGCGCTGACACTGCAGCAGATTTAGCTGTGAAATCAGCAGCTATTTTGTAATTGTTTCCAGCCATGGCTCTGATTAGACATATTTATCTTTATTATTCATCAAGTATGATTCAGCAAAGTATAAATTATTAGAATTTATTTTAGGGATGTTTTAATATGAATCATGTGCATATGTTTCTTGCATCAAAATCAGAATCAGCTTAATTGGCCAAGTAGGTACATACAAGGAATCCGTCTTTACTGAAAGATTACATTTGATACCGGTAGCCTTTTTTCTTTAATATGATCTCTAGCAATACCTGTATTAAAAAAAGCATTTGGGATTATTGCAGGCCAAGTAGAGATGAAAATACGTTTTCTGGCACATCCCAAAGCAATAAAAATAGATGCAGGTATACAGCCAACCAGACAACATATTTATTCCTAAAGCTGTGTTTTGGATGATGTTATGTTATATTTGAAAGTGATGTGAAGGTGCTCAAATAAAAGTGTATTTAATTGCAGAAGGATTCTCTAACATATGTATACACACACACAAACGCACTTATACACAACTATACACATCACACGCACACACAAATATATATGTATATATATATATATTTTACACACACATACATACATACACACACACACATTATATATATATACAGTCATGGCCGAAATTGTTGGCACCCTTGATATTTCTCCAGGAAATCATGTATTTCTCACGAAACGTATTGCATTAACACATGTTTTGCTATACACATGTTTATTCCCTTTGTGTGTATTGGGACAAAACAAAAAAAGGGAGGAAAGAAAGCAAATTCGACATAATGTCACACAAACCTCCAAAAATGGGCTGGACAAAAGTATTGGCACCCTTTCACAACTGCGGATAAATAAGAATGTTACAAGCATGTGATGCTCCTGTAAACTCACCTGGGGCAAGTAACAGGTGTGGGCAATATAGAAATCACACCTGAAAGCAGATAAAAAGGAGAGACGTTCACTTAACCTTTGCATTGTGTGTCTGTCTGTGCCACACTAAGCATGGACAACAGAAAGAGGAGACGAGAACTGTCTGAGGACCTGAGAACCAAAATTGTGGCAAAATATCAACAATCTCAAGGTTACAAGTCCATCTCCAGAGAACTAGATTTGCCTTTGTCCACAGTGCGCAACATTATCAAGAAGTTTGCAACCCATGGCACTGTAGCTAATCTCCCTGGTCGTGGACGGATGAGGAAAATTGATGAAAGATTGCAACGCAGAATAGTCCGGATGGTGGATAAGCAGCCCCAAACATGTTCCAAAGACATTCAAGCTGTCCTGCAGGCTCAGGGAGCATCAGTGTCAGCGCGAACTATCCGTCGACATTTAAATGAAATGAAACGCTATGGCAGGAGACCCAGGAGGACCCCACTGCTGACACAGAGACATAAAAAAGCAAGACTACAGTTTGCCAAAATGTACTTGAGTAAGCCAAAAGCCTTCTGGGAAAACGTCTTGTGGACAGATGAGACCAAGATAGAGCTTTTCGGTAAAGCACATCATTCTACTGTTTACCGAAAACGGAATGAGGCCTACAAAGAACAAAACACAGTACCTACGGTAAAATATGGTGGAGGTTCAATGATGTTTTGGGGTTGTTTTGCTGCCTCTGGCACTGGGTGCCTTGACTGTGTGCAAGGCATCATGAAATCTGAGGATTACCAAAGGATTTTGGGTCGCACTGTAGGGCCCAGTGTCAGAAAGCTGGGTTTGCGTCCAAGATCCTGGGTCTTCCAGCAGGACAATGACCCCAAACATACGTCAAAAAGCACTCAGAAATGGATGGCAAAGAAGCGCTGGAGAGTTCTGAAGTGGCCAGCAATGAGCCCAGATCTAAATCCCATTGAACACCTGTGGAGAGATCTTAAAATTGCTGTTGGGAAAAGGTGTCCTTCCAATAAGAGAGACCTGGAGCTGTTTGCAAAGGAAGAGTGGTCCAAAATTCCGGGTGAGAGGTGTCAGAAGCTTATTGATGGTTATAGGAAGCGACTGATTTCAGTTATGTTTTCCAAAGGGTGTGCAACCAAATATTAAGTTAAGGGTGCCAATACTTTTGTCCAGCCCATTTTTGGGGTTTTGTGTGACATTATGTCATATTTGCTTTTCTGCCTCTGTTTTATATTTGTTCCAATACATACAAAGGGAATAAACATGTGTATAGCAAAACATGTGTTAATGCAATACCTTTTTTGTGTGAAATACTTGATTTTCAGGAAAAATATCAAGGGTGCCAACAATTTCGGCCATGACTGTATATATATACACACACACACACACACATATATATATATATATATATATACACACACACACATACATATATATACACACACACACATACATATATATACACACATACATACACACACACACACACACATATATATATATATATAAAAAGAGAGAGAGAAAGAGATAGTGTATATATACACACAACATTGTAGTAGCAAAAAGGACACTTAACTGCATATAGTTTGTAATAAGAATAGATGATACTCTACATTACTGACATTATGAATTATCAATAGAATTGTATTTTTTAAAATTAATTTTGTCACGTACAAATATGTAAATAGAATGGAAAATAATAAATTATTTTGTGTGTGAAAAATACTGTACAATTCATCCAATTCAGCATATGGTACAAATGTATTACAATGCATAAGTGCATTATATCATTTTATTATGAATAACTTAAAATTGCTTTCGGAGCTACATAGAATTTAAATGGATGAAGCTTTTTAACTCTGCTAATGTAAATGCCCATTTGCAGCCATTCAAGGCGTTTTGCTATCAGCAACCACATTTTTTTATAATTGTCTGCTAATGAAGGCTGGCACTATAACCTCACTGCACGCACACGTACACATTCACTTGACAGAACAACTTTGATCCTGTACGCACAGAGCTAGTGCTGTACAACTTAAAAATTGCTTTTCACTGAACTAGGTACATAAAAAATGCTGGAGCTGTGTGATCTGTGTCAATATTAGTGAGTGGCCATTTCAAAAGAGAATTGGTCATGAACGACACTGCAGTACTTTACTGAAAAGCAGCATCCATCCTCCAGCGATAAAGGACAAAGGCTTTTGTTTTTTGTTCTTTTTTACTGCATTGTAACACTTACTTTCAGTTAATTTTACTGCATTTTAACCCAACTTGCTATTTTATCTTATGATAATATTCTCATCAAAACATTAATTTCAGAAACATATGGCATAGCGGAGTAAAAAAAATATTTTTTTACCATAAAGAGCTACATAACCACTGTAAGTCTTTATTTTCCCCATACATCTTGTTCTCTCTCTACTAAAAAAATGAGAAAAATTGATCCTTGCAGTGGGTCTCCACCCTCACTGAAAGAGTAGAATGCTCATTTTTGTCTAGAGAGAACATATATACCTACTTTATTTCTTGCCTCCTTAGCAGCCAGAGCTAGTATCCCCTCTCTGATGCTCTGGGTTTTGGACAGGCCCTCTGCTGGTCCTGCATTGTACAAGATGACATCATGGTGCCTGCCACCAACAGACCAATGAAGACACACAGCTTTGGAGGAATGGTCATGCAGATCAGGGGAAGCCTACAGAAGTGAAGAACAAAGTAAATAAAACTTCTTTTTCTGTTCCCTCTAGATCAGTCTTCCTCAACCAAAGTTTTGTGCAACTTCAGGGTTCCTCCAGGAGTTGCTAGGGGTACCTTGAGAAATTAAAGTGATAGTAAAGTCAGTTTTTGGACTTGTACCTACAGGTAAGTCTATAATAAGGCTTACCTGTAGGTACTGTAAATATCTCCTATAAGTGCACTGTTTAGGAGATATTTACCTGTGTAGAGCACTGGTGCATGCGCACTAAAGGAATGACATGACCGTGCCATTCCTTCAGAGCTGTGTGCCGTAAAAAGTGACTCCCACGCGCATACGTTATCGCGGCTCAACCATTCAAGCCGCTGGAGCCTGTGAACTCGAAAGAAGGACCGAGTGAAGATCGAAGCTTTGTCAGCAGTGACTGCACACCACTGGAGTTACTTAAGTTAAGTTTCACATAATGTGCTTGTATGTTATACATACTAGCGCATTATGCCATTATCTTGCAGCTTTAAAGAAAAAAAAATAAAAAAATAAAAAATTGTGGTTTACTTCCACTTTAATAATGTCTTCCTGATAAATAGGTAACTGCTGACATCAATGATATTTATAGCCATCTGTAAGGGGGGATTCTTCCCAAAGACCACAAATGTAAGGTGCATTGCTCCCACTGATTACCACACTTGTGAGCTGTAGATATAGTCATTATTAGCAGGGGTTCCCTGAGAAAGGAAAGTTATTACAAGGGTTCCTCCATGTTAAAAAGTTTGATAAAGCTGTTCTAGAAAAAAAAAAAAGGGGCATTTAACCCTTGCAGTTATTTTTATCAGAGTTCAGCTTTAGAAGCTGCCTCATAGAAAGTCGGGATTAATTCCAGCAAGAAGCTAGTGATGTTTTAAAGTGTAAGAAAAACCCCAACAATAAACTTCTCTTATGTAGTCCTCATTGGTCTGTTAAAAATGGCGTTAAAAGTTCAATTTAAAAATTACGTTTGTATTAGTACACATTTTTACAGTTACAGTTAGTCTGGCTGAAAAAAGACAAAAAGTCTATCCAGTTCAACCATTAAAAAAAGTTATAATCCTACACCCACAGTTGATCCAGATGAAGGCAAAAAAAACCAGGAAAGCATGATCCAATTTGCTTCTGCAAGGGAAAAAAATTCCTTCCTGATCCCCCGAGAGGCAATCGGACATACACCTTACCTATAAATGTTAGTATCCAGTTATATTCTGTGTATCCAAGAAAGAATCCAGGCCTTTTTTAAAGAAATTCACTGAGCTGGCCAGAACCAACTCTTGAGGGAATCTTCCACATTTTCACAGCTCTTACTGTGAAGAAACCTTCGCGTGTTTGGAGATTACATTTTTTTTCCTCCAGACGTAAAGAGTGCCCCCTTGTCCTCTGCAATGACCTCAGAGTGAATAACGTATACATGTTGATCATATCCCCCCTTAATCTGCTCTTCTCAAGAGAGAATAAATTCAGTTCCTCTAATCTTTCCTCATAGCTGATCTCCTCCATGCCTCGTATCAGTTTGGTTGCCCTTCTCTGTACTTTCTCCAGTTCTCCAATGTTTTTTTTGTGAATTGGTGCCCAAAACTGAACTGCATATTCCGGATGAGGTTTTACTAATGATTTGTACAGGGGTAATATGATATCTCTCTCTGGAGTCTATACCTCTTTTAATACAAGAGAGGATTTTGCTCACTTTAGAAAGCGCAGCTTGGCATTGCATGCCACTATTAAGCTTGTGATCTACCAGAGCTCCCAGATCCTTCTCCACCATTGATTCCCCCAGTTGTTCATCTAAGGACTAATGGGGGGTAAAGGTAGGAAAAGGGATAATGGGGGGGGTCATGTCTTTAGAGTGCAATCAAGTGTTGTCACCCTAAGACTACAAATGTGTTTCTGGCAGAATCAAATAACGCAGCTACAACATCTAAGAACTGGTGAACTGCAATATATTGTATTTTGGTTTTCTGTCTTTAAAGCGATACTAAAGCTTATTTTTTTTAAAATAACAACCATGTTATACTTACCTGCTCTGTGTAGTGGTTTTGCACAGAGAACCCCCAATCCTCCTCTTCTCGTGTACCCCGCCGGTGCTCCTGCCAATCAAGCAGCTTGTTACGGGGGTACCAGAGCAGGCATGTTCCTGAGCCACTGCTCTGTTTGTCCATTCATACATGGAGCCACAACTTGGCCCCACCCCCTCTCTCCTCATTGGCTGACTGTGATTCACAGCAGCAGAAGCCAATGGCTCTCACTTGCTGTCTCAGCCAATGAGGAGGCAGAGACCTGAGATAGCAGAGGCTGTCATTCACATCGCTGGATCATGATGGGGCTCAGGTAAGTATTGAGGGCACTGGGGGCACTGCTGCACACAGAAGGTTTTTTAATGTCATGCATAGAAGATAAAAATCTTGAGCCTTTACAACCACTTTAAATGTTTAAAGAGCAAAACCTGTGCAAATTTGTAACTGGCTATTACATGGAAAAAATACAGCGCAGAACATGCCTGTTCTAATATCATCTGATCCATTTAGTAAAACTTTGTGAAGGTAAACATTTTGAATCAATAAACAATGTGCTATATTAACCACTTCCTGTCTGGCCCATGTACGTAAATGGCCGGAAGGGTGCAGTGCGGATGCTGGTGGCCATTAATAAACGGCCCTGCATTTACTGCCTGTGCGTGATCCCTGTGAGGTCCTAATCATGTGATCACTGATTGGCCAATCATTGATCACATGAATAGTAGTAAACAAGGTGTCACTTCCTGACATCATTGCTTACTACTAGTGAAATCTGTGAATGATCACAGAGGTAACATGGTACAAGGCTATTTACAACAGCCTTGTACCATGTGACAAGCTGTGACCAGTATTTCTCAATGGCTGCAAGAATGCAGCCAGAGAGAAGGAGAAATGCCTTTATGAGTGTAAAAGCAATCTGTGTAAAAAAAAGAAAAAAAAAATCTTCATCACCCCCCACAAGTAGTACAGTGTACTGCAAGGGTGATGGTATGTTAAAAAAAAAATTAAATATATATATATATATATATATATATATATATATAAATTATACATTTTTGGTTATAACGTAATTTGGGTATTTTTGTTTTTTTTACTAAAAAGATAACTGAATACATTTTGGCCAAGATTTATGAAGAAAGATTATTTATTTGCAAAATTTTATAAGAAAAACACTTTTTTGTTTTCAAAATGTTTGGACTTTTTCATTTATATAGCAAAAAAATAAAAATCCCAGTGGTGAATAAATACCACCAAAATAACGTTTTATCTGTCTCAAAAAAATGCTAAAAAATTCATATGGGTACAGTGTTGCATGACCGTGCAATTGTCATTCCCAGTGTGAGAGCGCTGAAAGCTGAAAATTGGCCTGGACAGGAAGGGGGTAAAAGTGTCCAAACTTGAAGTGATTAAAAAAACCACATACATTATGCTTTAGTGAATTGAGACTATTCCCTGCTCTAGAACCAAATACTATTCCTATGGTGGTGATGTCAGTTATAGTGATACTTTACTATCCTTGAGATAATACTAGACAGGAACAAGGAAAAATGGTTGCTGAGAATCAGAAAAAAAAAATCTAATACCATCTCTTATCACATTCCATTTAATGTATCTTTATATCATGATATCATCTTTAATATTTTTTTTCGATTTTTTTTTTTTGTTTTTACCGGAACTATAGAGTGAATGAAATAACATTTTTATCAGTGATGGCTTTGCCATGTTTAAGTGTCAGTGTAAATTCTAGTTCACACTTGCACACCAACATTTTTAAATGCAGTCATTTACACCTAAAGCTTCTTCTAAAGTGAATTGCATCCAAAAATATATATATATTTTCCTTCTTTATTCACTTTTTAAAACAAACTACTTCTTGCTTATAATTTACAGAATATACATGTGAAATGATTTTATATACAAGTATACACCAATATATACCAATACATACCAATATAGTGACAGAATTCACCAGAATTCATCCAAGTTTAGTAACAGGCTCTGCAGAAAATAATTCACACATCTAATTATCCATCAGAAAAATTTCCAAAAATACATTAGGTTAATTTGTATCACTTAGAGGGCTTAATAACTGATCATCTTACCCGCTGGCACCGTCTGTGTTATGGCCTGATGTACAATCTTATGCCTTAAAAATACCAGGTCTAGACTGTACAATGAAAAGGGTTGGTACTTGTGCCAGGTGAAACAGAATAACAGCTTATTCTTAAAGATGCAGTTTCAGATTATAAAAACACATCAGCCACAATAGCAGAGAACAATTTAGTAAAGTAATGACCACTATAAATTAATGCAGTATAACTCATTTAAAGTAATAATATAGATCTGTGAAAATTATATCTTCACCAATAGATGGCAGTATTGACTCCTGGAGCTTTTTCTTTTTTACATGATGCTGTTACATATACTGATTCTGAATGTCACAGAGATCTCCAGTTTCAGGCCTTTTCCCTTAACTCTCAGTTTGTTATCACATTAAAATGTCCTTGAGTAAGAAAAAACAGGTTTGCTGGATTGAAACTCAGGAACTCAGGACAAGTCAGAAATAAATAAATAAATAAATATATATATATATATATATATATATATATATATATATAAATTTTTTTTGTATTTATATATTTCATTGAGCAGTAGTATTTATTTTCATTTTTCTTTTCCAAAAATTTGTTTTTCCTGTGTTTCTTTATTGTTCCCTAGATGCTTTATAGTCTTCTCTGGGTTACAGTACTGTTTAGTTTCCCTTCTTTTTTAGTCAAAGAAAAAACATTGCATGACTATGACTAATTTACAAAGTGGTGTCACAAAGTAGCTACATTACATCAAAACCTGTGTCAATTCTGTTCTAAAGTGACCCTGGTGCTTCTCACTATTGGTTCTTCCTCCCAACCACTTTGTCACTATCATTTCCTGCAGTGACCTAGCTGCCAAGTTATCCAACACAATGCCCTACATACGGACAGGTAAGTATACAACTTTTTTCTAATACATGCTGGATCTTATTCATTTTTATATTTTAGCAAAAGGGCAATTCTATATGCTGTATTTAGACTTTGGGATCATGTTTCAACTCTCCCATTAGCTTGCTTCTGGGATGTTGCAAACAACAGTCTCTGTAAACTACAGTTCTAATGGGTATCCATCTACCAGCCCCATTGAAGTCTAGGAGGCTGAACATCAGATCAAGAAGTTGACTGAGCCTCACAGAAGTCTAACACGCTGATTATTGGTTAAACAAACCTCGGCGTGAGATCTAAATTAGTACTTGGGAAAGTTTCTTTACCCAAACTGCATTGATTCACCAAGCATTTAAAAAGAACCTGTTTTTACTCATTCACAGCAAAAGCACACATTCACTTAACATTTCCCCACAAAAAAAAAAAGCATAAGGAATATTACTGACCTTCAGTGTGATGTACCCCTTGTTCTTCTGTCTTCTAGTTCAGTAGTAATCTTCCTCCTCAAATGCCTCCCCAACACTGCTGCTGAAATCAAGAGTTCCCAACTATACCCACCCGTTCGCCCGTCTTCTCCATTTATAGAAGCTGTTGTACAGCTTCTATAAATGAAACGTAAACTATGAATGGAGGAGGAGTAGATGATTGGAAGGTCCACCCTCTCCATTCATAGAAGCTGTAGTATGAATGGAGGAGCTAGGAGGAAGGAGCAGGCAACATGTGATGAGTGCCTGTGACAGCTCCTTAGTTCTAGTAACCCTCACCACACTGGAAGATTACAGCAGCGGGGGTGGGAGGATACCGAAAGATGAAGACTACTAATAAATAGAAAACAAAATCATAAGGGACACATCATGCTGAAGGTAAGTAATGTCCCCCATGCTTTTTTTGTGTTTCATTCAGGGGCGGACTGACAACTCATGGGGCCCCCGGGCAACAGGGGATCATGGGGCCCCTGTGTCCTTGCCCACACTCAAAAAAGCCTATGAAAAAGGTACCAGGGGCATCTCATGGGGCCCCCTACTGACCCCGGGCCCTTGGGCAGCGCCCGAGTTTCCAAATGGTCAGTCCGCCCCTGGTTTCATTGTTAGGTAAATGTATGCTTTACCCCAATTTCTTTTTTTTATTTTTATTTTCTATGTGTGTGCTCACATATGGGTATTTTATAAATCACAGCCTCTATCATTTTCATGTACTTCTTCCATCTGAAGTCTTTGGTTGATCCTGCTAGTCACCTTTCCTCCTTGTTTTAAACTGACCACACAAAGAAGAGAAGCCAATCTATGTTAGCATGGTCAGATTTCATCCTTTGGCTGGCCATTCAGAAGTGCAGGACACTGTGCAGACACACAGCATACCTGTACTGGGTAGTTTCTTCAGCCACTATGCCCCTCAACCAATCACAGACTGCCAATGGCACAACCCCCCTCCCAATTACAGCCTGTTTCTTAAGCATGCCCCCGTTTAAGCAAAACCTGCACCTTGCTGAACAGACTATGGAATACAGCCACACCGTGTGTCTGCAGTAGGTCACTAGGTGTTTCAGGAAGAAGAGATTCATGATCATATGACTGAACCTTTTAACCTTGTAAAAATGGTAAGAAATATCAAGCAAATGCAGGTATGGTACCTGCATAGTTAGAATTGTATTAGAAAGTGTCAATAACATATTCACAGCTACTTTAACTGTTCCCTCCCCAGATTCAAATACTCATCCCATCTTCACTCACTTTCTCCTCCATTTGGTGGTGGGAATGCAAATAAATACAGTACCTCTTAGAGGTATGGGAAGCATGTAACTCATTCACTTTCTCCCATGTGATAACGATCATGCTTGGTGACTGTCTGTTCAGGCAACCAGTGATGTCACGTTGGGGCAGGGAGAAAGACCTTAGTGCAAGTCTTGGTGTTTATAGAGGGCATTCTTTCTTTGTTACCAATGGTCAAATACTGTAAGCATCAGGAAAGTGGGTAGATGTGGAGAGCAGCACTTGGCGCCGAGAGCACACAAATATGCGGCCTCTCGGGGGCTGGGCCTGGACACCAAGGGACTGTATGTTTGCCTACCCAATGTAAACAAAGGATGTGCCCGAGAGCGCCAGCCCTAGGTGCTCCCGACACATTCACCAATGCCTCATGGAAAGGTTCCAATCGCTACTTGCAGTTGGGAGCTTTCAGATCATGTGCCCGTTGTGACAGCCAATCACAGCAGTTACATGACCCTAAACCCCGCCCTGCCTCCCACCATCACAAACCCCTTAAAGGGTCGGGAGGTGCCGGTGCCAAGGGGTTAATATAACCTGTTGCTTTGTATCAGGTTAATTCATAGGTCCAACACCTTAAATTACACTTAATGTAGTTGTAAAGGCTCAAGGTTTTTTACCTTCATTCATTCTATGCATGAAGGTAAACAAAAACCTTCTGTGTGCAACAGTGGCCCCTCAATATTTACCTGAGCCCCATCATGATTCATCGTTGTGCTCAACAGCCTTGGCTGTCCCGGATCTCTGCCTCCTCATTGGCTGAGACAGCAAGTGGGAGCCATTGGCACCCGCTACTGTCAACCACAGCCTGTTAACCAATGAGGAGATAGAGGAGGTGGGGTCAAGCCGTGCCTCCATGTGTGAATGGATACACAGAGCAGCGGCTTAGAAACAGCCTACTTGGGTGCAAGCAGCTTGCTATGGGGGCACCCAACAGAAAGGAGGAACGCAAACAGGGGACCTGAGAAGAGAAGGAACCAGGCTGCACTGTGCAAAACCACGGCAGGTAAGTATAGAAATGTTTGTTATTTTACAAAAAATAAAAATGAACCTTTAGTATCGATATAAGGCAAGCTAAAATGTCCTCTCAAAATTCTTCATGTGTAATTTTATTATGTTGTATGATGCTATTAAACATGCTTTACAATTATTGTAGCTTGGTGAAGGGCATGAATAGATAACATTTTACCAAGTGAAATACATTAATGGATTGCTATTCAGGAAACATTATCATTATCATGCATTTACCTCAAAATCCAGTCCAACCTAAGCGGATGTTTTAGTTTTTAACCATTATAATACATGTCTTCACCTAGAAATCAGTTCTCAGCCATGTCCTCAGTTCTTAGTTATGTTCACCATTTTTGGAGTACCTAGTAGGGTAGCCAACAAACAAAACTGGAAAAGCAAAGACTCAGAGCTGTGATAAAGTATTTGTGTAGAAATGCACTGAAGCCAAATGACATTAGGATGTTTGGCAAAGTTAGGGATGAATGCCCCTGATGTGGCGCTGCAAAGAAATTGGCATTAGAGTGTTGAAGAGGACTCTAAATTAAGACCTTGAAGGTATCCCTGAATATAGATAATAATTCATACGTAATGGTCAGGCAGATTATTGATACACTGGACACTAAAGTTAAATTGACACTAAACTATGCTTTAAAAAGTAAACATTATTTTCAAATATGCATTCTTAATGCAAAAAGTACATTTTATTGCTCTTAGTCACCTCCAAATCTTCAAGTTTCTTTTTTTGCTGCTGTGATCAGACTAGGAATGTAGCCACCCTCTCTTGCTTGCTCCTCAGATAAACTATGGACTATAGGATTTTTAGAGCGCATAGAGCAGTGCACATGTACGCAACTAACATATGCCGCTTGTTCCAAACAAAATGAGAGAGAAAATGAAAGGTTTGGTAGCTCATGGAGGATACCACAAGGAGGCAGAATAACACAGTAAGAAATAATTTCATGAAAAACAAATTGCAGTTACATTATTATTAATAATAATTACATTAAGTAATGGATATGTACAGTATAGATTATTTTTGGTGAATAAAAATATTATTTAGGGTCACCTTTTTATGGTATGTAAATACACTTGTCACCTGAACAAATCTGATGGAGCAAGTCATGAAACTATTTGAAGCCAGTCCAGAAAATCTGGATATTAGTATCCGTTAACAAAATATGGCCACACAACTGTATCCCAACCTCAAAACAATAATATGTTAGGTTGCCTACTATAGAAAAAGAAAAGCTTCTTGCTTCTGCTTGAAAGGCAATGGTAATGGTTTTATTGGATTCACAGATGGTGATGATAGTGGGTTACAGTTCAGGGAGGCAAACTATCATGGCAGCATATTATGCTAGTCTACTTTAAAAGCTCTGACATAATTTGAAGGCTAGCAGCTTCACCAAGATAATAAAACAAGCTATGCACAAGTTGTTTCCATGGCTGTAATCCATATATAAGGGTTTAAGTGCTTTATTAGCCTATCTATTCCCTAAAATTTTGCCCTTGCACCTCCATCTGGTCCCTAATCTGTAAGAGAACTTATATGGTGGGTATATTTGGAAGGACAAAGACATAATTAACACTGTGGGAGTCTCTCTTGGCACATAACAAATTATTTTATTTGAAGGGTATAGGAACTTTGCAGAACCACTGCAAAAAGCGGGTAGGTGTTGAAAAACAGCATTGCCTAAAAAATTGCCCTATCATATTTTTTAGACCACTCGTTTATAGTGTGGCTGTAAACTACCAGAAAAAAAACCTTAGTAGCCTACTAATTCTAATGACTTTCAACAGCTCCATGAACAAGATGCCCCTGTTTTAATTATCTTGTTCTGTTGACATGGAAAGGGTATTTGTTTTGTTTTTTTAGTATTTGAAAGAAATCAAGAAATTAAACAGGATTAACCTTATAGATGTGTGAGGTGGATAGTCCTAGAAAAGTACTGATATCAATCTACAAGAGTAGGGGTCTCCAAACTTTCTAGACAAGGGGCCAGTTTACGGTCCTTCAGACTTTAGGGGGGCCAGACTGTAGCCATTGGAAGAAGAACAGTTCCCGACATCAGTGGGAAAAAACCATGCCCCTTCTTTGATGTCAGTGGGAGAAACGGGACCCCAGCGTTGTTGTCATTGGAAAGAATTGTGCTCCATCATCTGTGTCATTGGGCCCCATTGTTGGTATCATTATGAGGAGTTGTTCCACATTGTTTGTGACTTTGGGAGGAATTGTGCCCCATAATTGGTGTCATTGGTAGGAATGGTGTCCATTCATTGGCATTAGTGAAGGGAATTATGCCCCATTGTTGGTTTCAATTAATAAAATAGTGCCCCAAGGGCTGGAAAAAAGAGTCTCCATAAAAAAATATAACAATCTTGCAGCCTATTCAGCATGCCAGTAACTATTGATGCCTAAAATTGAAATTGTGTGAGAACCGAACTTCTGTATTTATGTCAATTCTAGATGATGTCCTGCAGCCTTACTGGGAAAATACATAATTAGAATGTGTGCTTGCATAAAGTTTGTTTGGGAAACCAGAGTCCACTGGTCTTGTAACAACACAAGATGAACTAGAATATACAGTATAATGAAATGAATTTACAAAGTCAGTGTTTTTGAATCCAAATTCTATGTTGCACAAATCTCCACCACCACTATGTAAGCAGGAACAGATCTCTTTATAGGGTGAGACAAACTCCAAACCATCTTGGGGCCTAGTGGACAAAAAAAAAAAAATCTATTCGACTTTTGTAGCAATCTTTATGTAAGGGCTCATGTAGACGGGACGTTTGGAAAACACTTCTGAACAATGGAAACTGACTGCTGGAAAACGTAAGTTAAAAAACGTCTGTTTAGCCGCGATTATGCACGTTTGCGTTTACAAGTGTTTTTTAAAGATAACATCAGGAGACCTTCCAAAATGCCCAGAATGCCCTGAAAAACAGTAAAAAATTAACCATTTTAGACATTTTGAGAGCAATAGAGAGCAGAATCAGAGAGAGCAGTATGTGTTGAGATTACCTATCTTTTCTGGTTGTATTCAGTATGGATCCCATCATGAGCATAATGCAGCACGTTTTACCATTTTTCCCTTCATGCAAAACCTGGACTTGACTGCCCTGGTGTACTAGGTCCATTTGAATACATGGAGAACGCTTTCCATGCATTTCTGGTGATGACAAAAGGCTCTGGACAGCATTTGGATATAGAACAGTTAAAAAACGCTTCTAAACGCAAACGCTTATAAACAGTTAGCTGCGTTTATAAACGTTTGGTGTTTGAAACGCAAAATCTACTCCTGAGCGCATGTTTGGTGCATTAAAAAAAAAGACTGTAAACTCAACTGCCTGTAAACGACTGTAAATGACACAGTGTACATAGACACATAGGAAAAGATTAGGGAGAGTTCAGGGGCTGCTGAAAAAGAAAAAAAAAACGCAGAAAAACTCCTAAACGTCAGTTTATCAGTTGCAGTGTACATGAGCCCTAAAGCTGAAGGTTTACTGCTTGTTGCATGGCTTTCCATAACAATGCATTTCCTTTAAGCCCTGGTTCACACTGGTGAGTTCCAAACCACATGATAAGTCGCACTCTATTGTCGGGAATGGAACTGTTCAAATCTATGTGACTATCTTCAAATTTTGAAATGCATGAAGTTGCACAAATGTCTGCCGAGTTGCACCTGAAGTCGCACTGAAATGCAAATTTGAAATAGTGCAAATTCACTTGTAGTCACACAGTTTCAAAGTCGGATTCAGTGTGAACCAGGGATAAATCTGTAACTAATCAAGATCATTGATTTAAGTAATGTTGGGACATTTGCTTCAGCTTACCAAACTAAAAGGTTCCCTTAGACTTACACCGATTTCCAATACACCGGTTTCTCTCTGTCTGTAAGCACAAGCCTAATACATGGAGAAGGAGAAGTCTAGGAATAATGTATGCCATTTAATAAACTAATGTGATCTGTTTTTATGTATAAAAGCTATGATATTTGTAATAATCATAATAATAATAAAAAGAGAAAGCATTTCTCTGCGCAAATGGAAAGCAAATGTCAAGCCAAGACATTTACGGTTCTACTAGCAGTTTTGGCATTTATTATACAAACATTACTCTAGGGATCTGGATGTGAAGGTAAAGCTTACCACGTGCAACTATAAGACACAACAAATCCAGGCTTACGAACATATCATATGTGCCATGAAAAGAAAGATGTAAAAGGTGTGCATCAACTAAAACCTTTTTGGCATTTAAAATATGGAAACATCTGAACCAGAAGTAATATTTTAACCACTCGCCTACTGTTACCCCCTTCCTGCCCAGGCCAATTTTCAGCTTTCAGTGCTGTTGCACTTTGAATGACAACTGTGCAGTCATGCAACACTGTACCCAGTGGTGTATTTGGGTTTCGTGCTGCCCTAGGCAACACAAAAATCGACTCCTCCCCAGAGACCCTGACACTGACAAACACCCCCACAATAAGAGCCTAACATTGACCAACAGCATCCACCCCCCCCCCCCACACCTGAGAGAGCCTTCCACTACCAACACCCTACACTCACCTTCACAGTTACGGACATCCCCGGGAACAAGAGTCAGACTCTGCATACGCCATCAAGCAGCTCCTCTCAGATCCCACCTGGTCCCCATGCTGTGTGTGTCCTTTCTTCCATCCCTTCTTTCGGGGGGGGCAGTGCTGCCCCCATGAAAAATGCCACCCTAGGCAAATGCCTTGTGGTAAATACTCCCCTGACTGTACCCAAATGAACTTTGCATCATTTTGTTCACACAAATAGAGCTTTCTTTTGGTGGTGTTTAATCACCACTGGGGGTTTTATGCTATAAACAAAAAAAGAGCAAAAATTTGAATAAAAAAGGTATTTGTTTCTATTATAAAATATAAATGCACTCCTTTGGTGTGAATGCTACACACAAGTGAATGCAGCTCTGTAAACATTACCATAGTAAAATGCATTTTATGTTTTATTTTTAATGCATTTTTTATGCAAACAGTGCAAGGATCTTAGTTTGATCTGGTATTAGCCTCTTACAGTCCCTGTAAAAATGACACAGAGCATCCAGCGCTCCTCTGTACTGTGTAACAACAATTAGCCCATGGATAAATACAGGGGAGGGGAAAGCACAGAGACTGAGCTTCTGCATTCTTGGTCACAAAAAAATACAGACATATTGTGGTAGGCAATCCACAACGTGTACACAGAAGTATGTATGAAATAATAACATTTGTAAACTACAATGCTAGAAAATGCTGTATTGACAAATGTAAAAGAGAACAAAAAGATAAAACAACATATTTAAAAAATTAATAAAACCGTGATATATTAGGTAACTGTCAATATATGGGGATGAAATAGTACAGAGGGACCTGGTAAGTATGGAGACTGTACAGGATACTTAAAAATACTCATACTACATAATCGGAAAAAAGGAAGGGGGGGATGCATTGAGGCTAAATAACTAATAAAGTTAGCAGGAAAAAAAAAAGCAGTTAGAAGATATAGTATATTATATAAGAATGATATAGTTCCATTCTATCATTCCCCATTCCCCCCCCCCCACCCTTCCTTTTTTCAGAGTATGCAGTATGAATATTTTTAAGTATCCTGTATAGTCTCCATACTTTCCAGGTCCCTCTGTACTCTTTCAAAGGCCTACACCTGGTTAGATGACGAACTTGGCCTGGCTCTGTCACAGTTGTCACTTCTGAAACTTGTCTTATCTTACCTTATATAATACCTCTCAACAGTCCAGGATTTGGTGGGACTTTCTCACATTTTCACCTTTGTCCCGATGTACAGGGGCTGTCATTACTCTAATCTATTCTTTATATGGTAACTTCCAGGTGAGCAGGACCTGCAGCAGTGTGAACATCTAACACAGCCAGGGTTTGGTGGGCAAGCCAGCAGGGCTTGCGGCTGCAATGAGAGAGAGCAGGCAGCAGTCAACTGCAACCTGCAATGTCAGGGATGGGCGGGGCCAATATATGTTTCAGGGGCTCCAACCCCTTTTTCAAGCAAGCACTGCATAGGCAAACAGCATTTACACATTGCTGGCCAAGGAAGATGGTGACAAGGGGCAGGACCAATTGGAACTACTGCATGTGCACCTGCAGTGGTGTAAAATAAACCTGAATTATACTCTGCTGCAGGTTCACATGCAGTAGTTCCAATTGGTCCTGCCCCTTGCCACCTTTTCCCTGGTTGGCACTGTATAAATGCTTGCTGTCTCCCTATGAATGGATTGTTTTTAAAAGGGGGCAAAGCCACTGAAACGCGTTTCGGCCCCAGCCAACCCCGACATCACAGGTTAGACTTCACAGCTGCTCTCTCTCTCATTGCAGCCATACCCCTACCGGCTTGTTCGTCAATCCCTGGCTATGCTAGATGTTCACACTGCTGCAGATCTTGCTTGGCTGCACTCATCTATTATCCATCTGATGCTTGCATTCTTGCCTCGACCCCTGTATGCTGTTAATCAAGATTTTAGAACATGTGTATGTCTGATTGGTGTCTTTGCGGTTTAACTAACTACTGATCCTTGCACTCTGTACGTAACGCATACCTGAATCCTGAACTCTGCATGAAACGCACTCCTGAGTCCTACACTCTGTACACAACGCGTTCCTGAATCCTGAACTCTGTACATAATGCATTCCTGAGTCCTGCACTCTGTACGTAATGCATTCCTGAGTCCTGCACTCTGTACACAACGCATTCCTGAGCCCTGAACTCTGTACGTAATGCATTCCTGAGCCCTGCACTCTGCATGAAATACACTCCTGAGTCCTGCACTCTGTACACAACGCATTCCTGAGTCCTGCACTCTGTACATAACGCATTCCTGAATCCTGCACTCTGTACGTAACGCATACCTGAATCCTGCATTCTGCATGAAACGCACTCCTGAGTCCTGTACTCTGTACACAACGCATTCCTGAGTTCTGAACTCTGTACATAACGCATTCCTGAGTCCTGCACTCTGTACACAACGCATTCCTGAGTCCTGCACTCTGTACATAGCGCATTCCTGAGTCCTGCACTCTCTACATAGCGCATTCCTGAGTCCTGCACTCTGTACATAACACATTCCTGAATCCTGCACTCTGTACGTAACGCATACCTGAATCCTGCACTCTGCATGAAACGCACTCCTGAGTCCTGCACTCTGTACACAACGCATTCCTGAATCCTGAACTCTGCATGAAACGTACTCCTGAACCTTGCACTCTGTACATAATGCACTCCTGAATACTGCACTCTGAATGAAACGCATTTCTGAACTCTGCACTCTGTACGTAACACAATCCTGAATCCTTCCACATTTTGTGTACGCACTCTTCTACAGTTTGTGCAAAACCATTTGTAATAGAAGCGGTTTCTTCTTTTTTTTTGTGCTGGGGCTTGTGTCCGTGAGACTCTTGCTTGTGATCAAAGCATATTTTATAGGTACAAGGAATCCCGGGTTTTGTTTAACCACGCCCCTTAGGCCCCTCCCACTGTTAAGCATTTTGACACACCATTGTTTGCCACAGCGCACTACGCACACCGTAGGTAACTTCCTCCCTCAAGTGTCCCTCATTCTGAAGTTCAAAAGTTGGGAGGTATGTTATATTTCCCCCAATCCTACTTTCTCACATAGATTATCACATTGCTGGTGCAACCCTCCCTGAACATGAAGTCAATTCCTCCTTACAATCCATTTTTTTGTTTGCAAGAAACGCATATCATAGGCTACCGAAATGTTAGCTCTGAAAAAGCCTTGAATAGCTAAATTCTCTCATGCCACCCCTACATCCTACTGCCGTGGAGTCTTCATACTGCTTGTGAAGTCTTTGCAATACTTACTGTACATAATTGGTTACTTGTGTCCCCTATGTTATATTGAAATTGACCAAACTATAGTGAATATTTATGCCCCTTAGCCATAGGTCTGGCTTTTCCCAACAAGTTAACACCTCAAGCCTTGGAGGTGGTGGAGAGACAGTTTTTGCTTATGGGTGGTTTTGGTGCTGTCCCAGACCCATCAAGAGACCCATTGGGCAGTTCAGACAGAGGCCAGGGTGGTTTCATGGAATAGATTTACACGTATGATTTGTTGATGTGTGGAGGTGGAAGCATCCAGACAAATGTCTTCTCTTGCTACTCAGATGCCCACAATACCATGTCTAGAATAAGTTTGGCCTTCACGACTCCCCTTTCTTTTCCCTTGGTGTCTCATGTGTAACACCCTGCAGAAATACCGAATTGCAGGATGTTAAACAGACACAAGATGGCAGTGTCCTGCAGCCCAGTTGCACAGACTCTGTTGGAAAGCTTTGTGGGATTCGTAGTCTGACTTGCAGGATTTCACTGTTTGACAGGGAGCTAACAAACTATATTGTCCAGAGGAGCTAGTTAATGGGAGGGGGCAGATAAATACAGGAGCCCAGGAACCAGTGGGTAGGAAGTGAAGGGTGAGAGCTGGAGAACAGGTGTGGAGGAGAAGGCCGTGCGGCACACTGGAAGACAGGGCCATGCTAGGCCGCAAAGGGAGAAGTTGCTCACCACTGACACCTCTGATGAGTCTATTGAGCTGTCCTGCAGGCTGGTGGTCCAGAGTGCTGCTGTCCAGAGTAATCTCTGAAAGAGGAAGTGCAGATACACTGGGGCCCCCCCCATCTTCAGAGAGACCAGCAGCTGCATGAAAGGAGCCATGGATCGTGTGAGAGAATTCCATTCCCAAGTGTTTCAAGTTGACAATGACATTATTCACGTCTGCTGCTTTCTGCCCAAGTTTAACTGACACTGTTCACAATTTACACATGTTAAGGTCTAGGTCACCTACCTACCGGTTTCCTACACTTTGAGCATAATCCAATCACAGGAGCCCACTGCTGTGTCTTGTCCACCAGAAGTTAAGGCACATCATTGCTTCCATTGCACTAGGCTCCCATAAACAAAGAGTTCTTGCATTGCTGTAGTTTGCCACAGGGGTCACAAGAGGAATTAATCCCTACAGAAAGGGCTTTTGCTCATTCTTTAATCCCTGCCTAAATTTACATCCTACCCTGTGTGTGTGTGAGAAAGGGGTACCGTCCAGGCTACCTATCACTTAAAGGGGCAGCTATCATACCAGAGGGATTTGAATTCTTAAAGTGCACCAACTTGAGCGCTCAGAAGATCTTATACTGCAGTTTAAAAGGACGGTGACCTACTTGATCCAAGAATTTTTTTTCTTAACCTCAGAATTGAGCCCTGGCTCCTGCTTCCGAGAGCCCAAAGTGAGCTAACCGCTCTGCTTCATAGTTTTTTTTTTCTTTCTCACAGGGGAAAGACATCTTGGGACTGGGGTTACTGGCTAAATTCTGAATTGCAGAACGTCCATAACTGATTGAGATTTTGCTGTGTCTGATTTTTTTGCTTGAAATTACTCCAAGTGATAGCTGTTAATTTATGCACAAATGTTTCTGTTGTTTTACTGTGTTTACATTTAATCTCAGTACAACCATGGTATCAGTTCACTCTAAACTCTCTGTGAATCTAATTCGTGGTTGTGGTCAGAGGATCCTTCTGACTGGAGGTTTAAGGTGATGTTAGCGGGGATTGGGCTTTCAGAGTGTGATCAAGCCAGACAGGCAACCCAAAAATTACTCAGCGACCCCTGAGGGGGTAGTGCTACACATATTTAGTATTTACCTAGGGGCATATTAGACCATGCTCCTTTAAATATCAATTTGCAATGTCTTCCTCAAGGTTTCCCTTTGCCCTCGTGTTTAAACGTCCAGTGGTTGAATGATCAAATTGTTTAAATGAATGCACTCAGAATTTATCTGAGTACTGGAAAGTACAATACAGCCAGTCTTCTAAAGCAAATGGAAAACATTTAACGCTGCTGCCAGAAGCTTGTTTATGTCCATTATTAGTATACAAGGTGGTATCAAAGTTTTGAAACTAGTTTTGCAACAGGCCAACAGATGGCAGCACAAGGCTGCATGCACAGTCACAGGGAGCACCGAGCTTCATAAGCCAATGTGCCTAAAGACATTGTCCTATGTACAATCAGGAACTGGTGCTATTCTGACCACGTACGTTACCTTGTCTGCTATTTCATCATGGGCAGCAAGTTAGAACAAAAAGAAAAAGTAAAATTCTGTGTGAAACCGGGCACATCTTTGATATGATTCAGCAAATTTACAGAGATGCTGCAATGAGTCATTTGAGTGTTTTGAGTGGCACGCACACATCAAGAGCAGAAGAACATCACTGGAAGACGACGAGAGATCAGGAAGACCTTCAACGAGCTCAACCCCCAAAAATGTTGAAACCATTCAGCACTTGTACATGCCGAGGATGATTACCGGTGACGAAACTTGGGTGTTTCATGAAGAATTTCATGTTTGCTCTTTGTTCTGACTTGCTGTCCTTGATGAAATAGCAGACATGGTAATGCACATGGTCAGAATAGCACCAGTTGCACAGCTCCCGATGTACACAGGACGATGTCTTTTGGCACACTGACTTCTGAAGGTCGGTGCTCACAGTGACTGTGCGTTCAGCCTTGTGCTGCCGCCATCTGTTGGCATGTTACAAAACTAGTCTCAAAACTTTTTGATACCACCTTGTTTTAGAAAAAAGGTATATGACCTTATAGTCTCTACAGAAAAAGCTAGGTGGCGTTAGAATATTCCTCTTCTACCTCAGAGGACTATAGAAACTGGGCTGTGAGTTGCTCTTTCATACTATGATGAAAAAAAAAGCAATATACCCTCCAACACTACAAAACAGAAAAACGAAGAATTGGAATATCAGGGGAAAACTGTTTCAGGTAAAACATTTTGGGTTTTAATTACATTTTCAAAATAATAAACTAGATTAGCTAGAGGCAGGTGAGGTGGGAAGGCATTTTTTTAAATGACTAGAATTTGACACAAAACAACAAAGTCATGCTTTATAGCTCTGGAGACTTGGATAAACATACTGGAAGAGGCATTGAGTGTCCACAAATAAAAAAGTATCCTTGGGCAGGGGCGGACTGACAACTCATGGGACCCCCGGGCAATAGGGGCTCATGGGGCCCCTGTGTCCTTGCCAAAACTCAAAAAAGCCTATGAAAAAGGTACCAGGGGCATCTCATGGGGCCCCCTACTGACCCCGGGCCCTTGGGCAGGGCCCGAGTTTCCAAATGGTCAGTCCGCCCTGTCCTTGGGTGCACTCCACAGAATGATACCCTCTAAAACTGCACTGGAGGCACACAGCTTAGTCTGTCCATTGCATTACCCTTTAAACTACAGCTACTATATTGCTTCACTAAATAGCAATGTTTAAAACCCTGATACTGGAGGGTTCCAATACATTGCAGGCATAAGATCATGTTATGGCATTTAGTGAACGGCAATATGGAATTTGTAAGTGTCAGTGAAGCACACATTTGCAGGGTCAGCTTAGGACATGAGTAGAGTAGAGGTACCGTACAATTTCTCACATCCTTATCACTCAATAAAGAACCTTACTGCTTTCAAATTGAATTTTAAAACCCTGGAGAAAAAAGAAGTCTTTTGAACTAAGAATAATAATTAGACACCACAGCAAGCAGACTCAATTTTGATTTGATATTAAAATCTAAAATTCAGATGCACCATGAAGAAGATTTTATAACCTCTCAGACTGACAATAATAGCTGTAACTTAAAGGAACCTGTGCCCAGATCATGCACACTAAAGTAGTTATATATACAGAACAAGCAGTAAAAACTATTTAAAACAAACCCTAATTCATTTCTGTATCTATAAGCATCGTGGTGGTATAGTTTTCAAAGTACAAAACAAAGGGGCTGAAACTGAAACTCAGCTTTTTTCCATTGGGAGCAGTCCCTGGCAGTCTGCCATCCCTCTAATTTAAAAAAAAAAAAAAAAAAAAGAGCGTGTGTTTCTAAGCTGTTAGAAGAAAGTGATTGAAACTCCACCGGAGTCTTTGTGATCTTTGAGTATCAGAACGGCAGTGCTGCACACCTTCATAGTTCTCAAATTATGACACTGGAACTGGTCACATTTTTCCATGCCACTAGCTGAGGTTGAAAACCAATGCCAAAGAGATGACATGATGGGCAGGCAACCTGTAGTGACAGCTAGACATGTGTGATTCATTTCGTTTTGATTAGTTTTTCGGTTAAAAATTAGATATTTTAAGATTCAGATGTATCCAAATCTCCAAATAGACACAGAAACAAATGACAACAAATCCAGAAAAAAAAATAATGAAATTAACAAATGCACTTGTTTAATTCGGATGATGTCACATAATGGGATAGTAGTTTGGGCCCATGGGAAAGTTAATTACATTTTTTAATTTGTTTGATACTTCAGATTTGGATAACAAATGGATCCGAAATGTCATTCCATTCATTAATTCAGATGCACATGACGCCAGTCAATATTGTCCAATCATCTCATGCCATGTCTCTTGGTGGTTTGAACTAGTATCTGAAAATACTGAATCCACCATTTTTAAATACACTGCTCAAAAAAATTAAAGGGACACTTTTAATTAGAGTATAGCATCAAGTCAATTAAACTCCTCAGTTAAGTAGCAAAGGGGGTTGTTAATTTCATTCACACCAAAGAAGCTGAAACTGATTAACAACAAGTACACTAGATGGGCAACAATGAGACAACCTCCAAGACAAGAATGGTCTTACAGGTGGAGGCCACTGACATTTTTTTCCCCTACTCATCCTTTCTGTTTATCAATAGTTTTGCATTTTTCTAGGGTCAGTGTCACTACTGGTAGCATGAGGCAATACCTGGACCCTACAGAGGTTGCACAGGCAGTCCACCTCCTCCAGGATAGCACATCACTGCGTGCCATTACCAGAAGGTTTTCTGTGTCTCCCAGCACAGTCTCAGGAGCATGGAGAAGATGCCAAGAGACAAGCAGTTACTCTAGGAGAGCTGCATAGGGCTGTAGAAGGTCCTTAACCCATCAGCAGGACCGGTATCTGCTCCTTCGTGCAAGGAGGAACAGGATGAGCACTGCCAGAGCCCTCCAAAATGAAAGCCAGCAGGCCACTGGTGTGAATGTCTCTGACCAAACAATCAGAAACAGACTTCATGAGAGTGGCCCGACATCCTCTCGTGGGTCCTGTCCTCACTGGCCGGCACCATAGCACTCGATTGGCATTTTCCATTGAACACCAGAATTGGCAGGTCCGCCACTGGCATTCTGTGCTTTTCACAGATTTGAGCAGGCTCACCCTGAGCACATGTGACAGACGTGAAAGGGTCTGGAGAAGCAGTGGAGAACATTATGCTGCCTGTAACATCGTTCAGCATGACCGTTTTGGTGGTGGGTCAGTGATGGTCTGGGGACGCAAATCCATGGAGGGACACAGAGACCTCTACAGGCTTGACAATGGCACCCTGACTGCCATTAGGTATTGAGATGAAAAGACCGTACTCTGGTGCAGTAGGTCCTGGGTTCCTCTTGGTGCACGACAATGCCCGGACTCAAGTGGCGAGAGTATGCAGGCAGTTCTTGGAGGATGAAGGAATTGATACCATTCAATGGCCCCACACTCACCTGGCCTAAATCCAATAGAACACCTCTGGGATACCATGTTTCGATCCATCCTATGCTGCCAGGTTGCACCTCAGACTGTCCAGCAGCTCACTGATGCCCTGGTCCAGATCTGGCAGGAAATACCTCAGGACACCCTCCATCGTCTCATTAGGAGCATGCCCCAACGTTGTTAGGCTTGCATACAAGCACGTGGGGGCCATACAAACTACGGAGTACCATTTTGAGTTGCTGCAGTTAAATTTCAGCAAAATTAACTAATCTGTATAATTTTTTCACTTTGATTTTTGGGGTGTCTTTGAATTCAGTCCTCTGTAGGTTGATCATTTTCATCAAATGATGGGGCATCCTTACTTTCCTAACCCATTACCCAGTCCATATCAGTATAGATATACAGCATGATATTTTTCCCCATCGAGATCTGATGTGTTTTCAAAGTGTTCCTTTAATTTTTTTGAGCAGTGTATATAGAAAACTTTTGGAAAAACTGCAACATTATTGAAACATACCTGGACCAACGAATATACAAATTGGATGCTGAAGATACATAATGAACTCTGAAAACGAATCGGTTCAACAAAACGAATATGACGAAACAAAATTCATCAATGAATAAATGCATCCAAAATGAAGTGCAAATTTCTGGTGTGCACACATCTAATGACAGCAACCTTAGGAGAAAATCTTCCTTTCCAACTTTTAGGTTCCCAGATCTTATTCTGTTTGCCTGAACAACACACAGTACCAATTCATATATGTGATTCTTGTGAGCTACTATGGTGTATTTATTTTTAATTAAATTAAATATAAATAATCAGTGACTAAATTAAAATTATTGGCGTGAATAAATTACAATTAATTTAAAATTAGATAAGTGGGTCGCCTACACTATACACATACCCATACCACCGTGTCTTAATCAAATTAAAAAAACACTTTGTGTCGTGCTCCACTAACAATATACACACAAAATTAATTAGTGCAAAACAATACAAATAATAAAATAAGGCCTAATATAATTACACAATGTGATATTCACAATCACACTAGTGCTGCATGCATATTTGCTCACACAGAAAATCTTCCGAAAAAATTCTCAAAAACAGTCCATAGTCCTATAGTGTCTTCTATAGTGTATTAAAGAATTATAAATAAAATATTGTCCATATATGTACAGAGGGGCAAAAAAGTATTTAGTCAGCCACCAATTGTGCAAGTTCTCCCACTTAAAAAGATGAGAGAGACCTGTAATTGGCATCATAGGTAGACCTCAACTATAAGAGACAAAATGAGAAAAAAAATCCAGACAGATAATCACATTGGCTGATTTGGAAAGAATTTATTTGCAAATTATGGTGGAAAATAAGTATTTGGTCAATATCAAAAGTTCATCTCAATACTTTGTTATATATCCTTTGTTGGCAATGACAGAGGTCAAACGTTTCCTGTAAGTCTTCACAAGGTTGGCACACACTGTTGCTGGTATGTTGGCCCATTCCTCCATGCAGATCTCCTCTAGAGCAGTGATGTTTTGGGGCTGTCGCTGGGCAACACGGACTTTCAACTCCCTCCAAAGGTTTTCTATGGGGTTGAGATCTGGAGACTGGCTAGGCCACTCCAGGACCTTGAAATGCTTCTTACGAAGCCACTCCTTCGTTGCCCGGGCGGTATGTTTGGGATCATTGTCATGTTGGAAGATCCAGCCACGTTTCATCTTCAATGCCCTTGCTGATGGAAGGAGGTTTGCTCTCAAAATCTCACGATACATGGCCCCATTCATTCTGTCCTGTACATGGATCAGTCGTCCTGGTCCCTTTGTGGAGAAACAGCCCCAAAGCATGATGTTGCCACCCCCATGCTTCACAGTAGGTATGGTGTTCTTTGGATGCAACTCAGCATTCTCTCTCCTCCAAACATGACGAGTTGTGTTTCTACCAAACAGTTCTATTTTGGTTTCATCTGACCATATGACATTCTCCCAATCCTCTTCTGGATCATCCAAATGCTCTTTAGCAAACTTCAGACGGGCCCGGACATGTACTGGCTTAAGCAGGGGGACATGTCTGGCACTGCAGGATCTGAGTCCCTGGCGGTGTAATGTGTTACTGATGGTAGCCTTTGTTACGTTGGTCCCAGCTTTCTGCAGGTCATTCACTAGGTCCCCCCATGTGGTCCTGGGATTTTTGCTCACCGTTCTTGTGATCATTTTGACCCCACAGGGTGAGATCTTACGTGGAGCCCCAGATCGAGGGAGATTATCAGTGGTCCTGTATGTCTTCCATTTTCTAATTATTGCTCCCACAGTTGATTTGTTCACACCAAGCTGCTTGCCTATTGCAGATTCAGTCTTCCCAGCCTGGTGCAGGTCTACAATTTTGTTTCTGGTGTCCTTCGACAGCTCTTTGGTCTTCACCATAGTGGAGTTTAGAGTGTGACTGTTTGAGGTTGTGGACAGGTGTCTTTTATACTGATAACAAGTTCAAACAGGTGCCATTAATACAGGTAATGAGTGCAGGACAGAGGAGCCTCTTAAAGAAGAAGGTACAGGTCAGTGAGAGCCAGAAATCTTGCTTATTTGTAGGTGACCAAATACTTAATTTTCCACCATAATTTGCAAATAACTTCTTTCCAAATCAGCCAATGTGATTGTCTGGATTTTTTTTCTCATTTTGTCTCTCATAGTTGAGGTCTACCTATGATGCCAATTACAGGCCTCTCTCATCTTTTTAAGTGGGAGAACTTGCACAATTGGTGGCTGACTAAATACTTTTTTGCCCAACTGTATGTATACTGTGCTCCTTCACCAGTTGTGATCTCACCTGACGTATATGACCAAACCGTTAAGTCACTTAACGGTTTGGTCAAATACAGTATGTCAGGTGAGAGCACATTATACATATATGTGGACAATATTTTATTTATAATTTTTTAATACATTATAGAAGACACTATGGGGTTTATTTACTAAAGCTGGAGAGTGCGAAGTCAGACTCCCTTCTGCATAGAAACCAATCAGCTTCCAGGTTTCATTGCCAAAGCTTCATTGAACAAGCTGAGGTTAGAAGCTGATTGGTTTCTATGCAGAAGGGAGTCTGATTTTGCACTCTTCAGCTTTAGTAAATAAACCCCTATAGGACTATGGACTGTTTTTGAGAATCTTTTCAGAGGATTTTCTGTGTGAACATATGCATGCAGCACTAGTGTGATTGTGAATATCACATTGTGGAATTAGTTTAGGACTTATTTTATTATTTTTATTGTTTTGCACTAATTAATTTGTGTGTATATTGATAGTGGAGTGCGACAGTGATTTTTTAAATTTTTTTAACAGTACCAATTCAAGTTTTTATGTTGGTGTAATTCTAAGTATCATATGTCAATTCTTTTGTTCTTAAGACTGGGTTTGATTCTCAGTATATCTTTTAATTCTGTATGTAGTGGCACTGTCAACCAATCACAGGTCATCAGTTACCTTGCTTAGTACATAATCTGCTATAGTCTTCTTTTAAGCTCATATAGCCTGTGTAGTGGAAAATTGTATAATGCAAGCCATATCTTTAAAGCCCTGTTAACCACATCCAGAATATGCCGAGTCATTTCTACCTAAAAACGTGTCTTCAAAAATTATTTGAACTGTTGGCAATTATAACTTGGCGACACATGTCAAGTCATGCTTATTTAACACATTTAGTTTTTTTAAACTTCAACCACTTTCTGATGGGAAGTTTTCTCAGCATTAATTGATTAACTCGTTAAAGTAAAATTTTGACCAGGCTATGGACATTAAAACATAATTCTTAAAATGGTATTAAACCCCAAACCAAGAATGCAATATATTGCAACATATCAGTCATTAGATGTGGTGACTGCATTTGTTTTCTTTATTATTAGGGTTTTCCCACCCTGCCGTTTTCACCTGGGGATCTGCCTAGTAGCATCAATTGTCAGTCGAGGAGAGGGGTAGTGTTAGATGTACTAGTAGATATGGATATGGTAAGAAATTTAAGCCAAATTCCAGCTTACACTGCAGTTACAGCAAGAATGTTTTTTCTCTTGGGATAAAAGTTTTACATGAATAAATAAAAGCTGACAATTGTAAACACCCCTATCAGTGGTAAATGGTTTGTCTCAATCCTCTAACTGCTATATTGCTAGAGAGTTTGTTTTGTTGAAAAAACAACAGACCTATTGGCTGGATCACCAGGTGAAAATAGGGGAAAGAAAGCCTAAAAAAGAAAATGAATGCAGCCAACACATCTAAGAAACAGTAAGCTGCAATATAATAAATATTTGTTTTTGGGTTTAATGTCACTTTAACAAACAAGCAAGTCCTCAATTACTTCTGTAACTTCAGACACCATAGCTCAATTATTCCATGAGTAGGGAAGAGAAGCAATGAAGCTGTTTTAGTTAGGTCTCATCATTATGCTCTTTCCCTTTTCTGTTCAATTTTTTTTGTGTTCACATTATTTAAAATGCTGTCAGGCTGCCAAATCAGGTGGTGAAACTATAATGAAAGCACATGTGAAAAATGTAAAGCAAATGGTGCATGCAAACAATCATATACAAGGAAATGATTATAAATGAAATAAATTGCTTAAACAGTGATTGTAACTTGTCTCATGCACAACCCCCCCCCCCCCCCCCCCCACACACAAAAAAAAAAAAAAAAAAAACATGCCGGTAAAGGCAGCAGAAACATCATGTGATATAAATAAAATTCAAACCCTCTATGGCAATCACCAGCAGTTTTCACTTCTCACCACCAGGGGGCATCCATGTGGGCAGGATGCTGTATAGAAAATAGCTCACAACACGGAGACGCGAAGATAACAGATACATTCATGGCCAAAAATATTGGCACTCCTGCATTTCTGTCAGATAATGCACATCTTTGCCAAGAAAATTGTTGCAATTACAAATGTTCAGGAATTCTGTTTATTTCTTTTGTTTGTACTGGTAAGACATACAAAAAGCGGAGAAACAAGAAGCCAAATCTGACACATGCTATGAAAAACCCCAAAAATGGACTGGACAAACTTATTGGCACCTTCTCAAAAATGTAAGAAATAATTGCATTCCAAGTTTGCGATACTCCTGTAATGTATGATTAAATTCATGTGTATCAATTAACAGATCTTAATGTTCCTGTGTCCACTGTGCTCAACATTGTCAAGAAGTTTACAGCCCATGGCACTGTATCTCCCTGGAATGTGTCAGATTTTGCCTTTTGTCTCTCTTTTTGTGTAAATACCAAAAATAAAATAAACATGAGAATGTCTAAACATTTGTAATTGCAACAATTTTCTGGGCGGAGTGGCTGTTTGGGTAATTTATTTCATTTATAATCATTTGTTAATATATAATTATTTGCATGAGGCGCTGCATAATTTTTTTATGATTTGCACTTACCCCTGGTTCACATATATGCGGCCGTGCGGACTGCGTTTTGAATGGACTCCCATGCCCCGTGACACGCATGGAATAAGTCCCTGCTCTTCTGAAGACGCAGCCCGCGCATGAACCTTGGTTCCCAGTACGGTTGCGTTTTCCAATGCGGGTGGTGTGCCATTAGAAGTAATGGCACCCGCCCGCAGGTCCGCATTCCTCTGCGGGTGGTGCGGCTGCACGGAGTTTTGCGCGGATCCGCAGCCGTACCACCCGCACATATGTGAACCTAGCCTTAAGGTTTGTAAATTTACCTTGTTGCCAGTTGCCTGCACCCATACTGAACTTGTGAAAATTTGCTTTTTTTTTTTGCTAGGATTCTTTAAAAAATAATGCAATTAATTTTTTTTTGATCAACTAACAACCTACAAAGTGCATGTACAGAAAAAAATTTAATCAATATTTGATGTGCCTATCCTTTTCCCAGTATCAGTCCCCCTAGGTACACTTGTATACAGCTGGTCCAATGAAAGAATACATATTTATACCAAACAGGTGCTAATAAGCACCAGGCTGGGGGTGGGCCCATTACATTCTAGGTTCAGAAAAATAGATCAAAGGGTAACTCCACCTCTGTGGAAAAAATAGCAAATTAAAATTAATAATATAACATACTGTACAATTGCTACACAATCCATTTTGTAATAATGTTATTAAAATTACCTTTCCTTCTCAATCTACAGCCACTGTAATTTTTGGTAAAATTCAATTCAATATGGCAACCTGGAAGTGTTCTGTACACAGATGGTGTATGAAACATCTCCAGAAATGTAATTTCCTGTTTGTGTGATTGGCCTACTGTATTTTCCAGAAGTCTGCCCTAAGATACAAGTACATTAGTAGGTGCCCTCTGCAAGTATATTTTTAATGAGATATCCTCAAAAGGTTACATAGTTAGTCTGGCTGAAAAAAGAAAAAAGTCCATCCAGTTCAAGCTAAAAAAAAAAAAAAAAAAAAAAAGTTATAGCCCTACACCCACAATTGATCCAGAGGAAGGCAAAATAAACACCAGCAAAGCATGATCCAACTTGCTCCTGCAGGGGAAAAAATTCCTTCCTGACCACCCGAGAGGCAATCGGATATTCCCTGATCAACTTTACCTATAAATGTTAGTATCCAGTTATATTCTGTGTATCCAAGAAACAATCCAGGCCTTTTTTTAACCTCCCTGGCGGTATGATTATTTCAGATTTTTGGTGCTGAAAGTGGTACCATTATTTTGCATGGAAATTTGGCATTATTTTGTAGGCCTGTAATTCTTAGGAATATCTCACTGAAATATGTCCGAACAAGAGTCTAGTAAACATCCCGGGTAGGATAAAACTTGAAACACGAAATCATAAATTATAATTTAATAAATAATCATAAAAAATAATATAATAATAATAAAATTCAATAATATAATCAAACCAAAAACACTGAAATTTGAAATTTAGCTCCAAGTTCGCACATCACTTAGCAAAGTCGCAAAATTGTTTTCAGTGTCTGATGACGAATTTCCCCATGAATCATTATCACTCAATTCTGCAAGTAGTTCCAATTTACTATCACTGTATTCTAGCTGGTCTAAAACCGCTTTTGACCTAAAGGGACGCTTTTTGGACGCCATGGACATTTCTCACTTTCCAGGTAGAAAGAACAGTAAAAATGAAGGGAGGGCACAGAACAAAGCACTCGGGACAAAATGTATGTGAAATTCTTTGATACAGTAATGTTTTACTATGTGATTTTAGTGATTTTTGTGAATGTCACTTTTTGTCATTTTCAAATTTCCCGCCAGTTCTGTCCGCCGTACGTCCCGACGCTCGCAGAGGACGGAACCCAGATGACAGATGCCGGATCCGCCGGATTACATTGCCGTGGACACTGCAGGAGGGACATCGCGGGAGCTCAGGACAAGGCAAGTGATCGAGGGATCCCGGAGCAGCGCCGCATGGTAAGCCCGAGTGTAGCTCAGGGTTACCGCTTGTGGTACTGAAACTTTACCCGAAGCTACACTCGGGAATACCTCCAGGGAGGTTAAAACAATCCACTGAGCTGGTAAGAACCAACTCTTTATTAATTACTTTTAAAGGGATGCAGACACTGCAACTTTCCTCATTAGAACACTACAAGTGCATCAGCTGAACATATTGAACACAGACACTCCCATTCGAGAATCAGTATTCGAAGGACGAAGTGCAACATGCAGTGATTGTTAAGGTTTTTTGTTCTTTTTTTTTCATTATACTGACATGCTCCTTTCAATGGTATTGCATAGTCACTCGGTGGCACTTTCTGCTCCTGTTCCTGTAGGTGCTCGCTCAGCAAGTTGTGTGCTGAAGAGGCATCTGTGCAGGTAGAAGAGAGCAGTGCTGCAGCCAGGACAGTGCAGGGTCATAAGAGGAGGCAGGTAGGTGTTAATGAGTGCTTATATCAGTTTCCCCTGCATCCCTAAGTATGTACCCTCCATTTCTGCTTCCCTCCTCCATTCATAGAAGCTGTAGTACAGTGTCCATCAATGAAAAATGCTGTATTAAAAAGTAGCATGGGTGGGTGAATGAAAGGTCCACCTCCTTCATTCATAGAGCATTTTTCATCCATGAAAGCTATAGTACATCTTCTTTGAATGGAGAAGGAGGATGGAGCGTTCAGGCATAGTCAACACTCTTGACCAAGTGCTTATAACACGTCCAGCAACTATATGAACCCATTCAGTGCCAGAAGATTACTGCCGCAGAGGTATGGGAGGGGGGGGACAAGGGATGGAAGATTTTAATAACTACAGAAGCCACCAGTACATTTTCCAGAAGTCTACACAAAGATGCAAGCCAGATTTTGGCATCCACTGCAACAAAAAATTACCTTTTGGTGAAATGAAAGAGTTACTCTTCCAAAAGGATGCAGGTCTCAACTTCTCATTAGAACCCTGCAAGTGCATTAGTTGATTCATTATGAAAAAGTAACTCCCATTTAGAATCTGTATCCAAGAGATAAACCAACAGCTTTTTCTTCACAGCTGAAACAAGTAGATATGTGCAACAACATTTGTTACTCTTTAAATAGTACGACCAAAATATAAACCAATATAAACTAATATCTCATGATTGTGTGGTTTAGTTTTTATTTTTACCTAAACTCACAAAATCTTATTGTGGATGTTAAATAAAAGGTACATCTGCATATTTATAAAGCAGCGAATGTGACATTCGCTGGTGACAAAGCTTTCACTATCATTTTGCCATCCGCCCTATAGCAGAAATGCTGGTACAGGGCGGCAGGGCTGCGAAAAGTTTATATATATATATTTCCAGGCAGTGGGTGCATGCCGCACCGCCATTGGCGGCTACAGATGTCAATCACCGGGTCTCAGCCAGAGATTCTCTGCAAGCACCCAGCGATCGCCGGGTAACATTAGTACAGTGTCAGTGCTTTTTATTTGCACTGATCACTGAAAAAGTCAATCCCATTCAGAAAACAGCTTTTCTTTTTTTTTCTTTTTTATTGAATGTTAATACCACTTCTTGTGCGGATTAAAAAACAAAACAAATAATAAAACGTAGACCATATGTATACACACACACATATATATATATATATATATATATATATATATATATATATATAATGTATGACTATGACAAGCACAGCATAAAAACTGTATTGTTTTATTTATTGTACCACCATTACAGGAGTTTTTTAGCAGACAAATTCAACCAGGTAATTTCAGATGCTATATGAAGCCATTTTTCTACATGCCTTTTACAGCAGACACATTGGAGTCATGTTAGATAGTATATGTAACATTAGACAGTCACGAAAGCATACAATGCTAGGAAACTAGACTTATTAAAGTCTGTGCTGCATTCTTTTTCTGATGTGGACCCAAGAGATAAAAGGCAGCTTGATCTATGCATTAGAGTGTTCATCATTTACACTAACCCAGAGATCAAATTGCAAGACTTGTGCTGTAGCCCATATGTTGGACTTATTCTTCATAGCACTACTTGGCCCTTGACCATGCTTTCAGCTCAGTCCCTTCTCAGTATCACCAGAAATGCCATTATGAAGAAAAAAAAAAAACACACACACTATACAGTATTCTAGTAGTTATTCCATCTTTCTCCTTTCATCACAAAAGTGTTTTAATATTCTCTGTTCTAAATAGATGGCATAGGAGCATATGTGTCTGTTTTATTACTAGTTGGTGTACCCACATCTTGTCTCTGGTGAGTTCTAAACAAACACTTTATAAGGTAAATTGTTAGCTTCTGACTCATCAGACATGATAACCTTTGGCATAGACAAGCTTAAAAGCAAAAAAAAGGAAATGTATGTATGTATGTACATAACACACACACACACACACACAAATATATATATATATATATATATATATACACACACATATATACATACATACATATACACACACATATACATATACACACACACATACATAGTTGTGCCCAAATGTTTGCATACCCTGGCAGAAATTTTGGTATTGATGTTGCAAATATGACTGATCATGGCAAAACAATGCTCTTTTATTGAAGGATGATGATCATATGAAGCCATTTATTATCAAATAGTTGTTTGGATCCTTTTTAAATCATAATAACAGAAATCACCCAAATGGCCATGATCACAAGTTTACATACCCTGGAATGTTTGGCCTTGGTACAGACACACGGCGGTACACACGGGTTAAAATGCCAATTACAGTAAAGGTTAATGTCCCACAACTGTGGCTTTTTATATTGCAATTAGCACTGACTAGGCTAGATACTGAGCCATGGGGATCAGAAAAGAACTGGCAAATTTCCTGTGTAACAAGGTAATGGAACTTTATAAAGATTGAAAAGGACATAAAAAGATGTGTCAGATGTCAGATCGCCAACCACAGTCCCACTATCAGTTGCTGATTGCCACCATTACTAGTAGAAAAAAATAAATAAATTCCAGTATATATACACACCGCCATTTGTAGACGCTATAACTTTCACATAAACCAAATAATTTACATGTATTGGGAATTTTTTTTTTTAGCAAAGACATGCAGCAGAATATATTTTGGCCTAAATTTATGAAGAAATTAAATTTTCACTGGATTTGTTTTATAGCAAAAAGTCAAAAATATTGTTGTTTTTTTTTCAAAATTGTCGAGCTTTTTGGTTTATAGCGCAAAAAATAAACGCACAGGTGATCAAATACCACCAAAAGAAAGCTCCATTTGTGGGGACAAAAATGATATAAATTTAATTTGGGTGCAGTATTTCATGACCGTGCAATTGTCAGTTAAAGTAACACAGCGCTGTATTGCAAAAAATGGCCTGGTCAGGAAAGGGGGTAAATCCTCTGGAGGGCAAGTGGTTAAAACACATGAACCATGAAGATTCTCCGGTAGTGAATGTTAAGTGACTGCCACATTCACTGCTTCATAAAAAAATGCCCCTAGAAGGCGGTTTACAATCATCATGCATCCAAACATTTATTTCCCACTTGGTATTTGGTTTGTTTACATACAAACCTGATGGCTGCAGCTTTGAAGTTGCTTGCACAGAAAGACAGAGACACAGTGACTGATCACGATAGCAGACTGCAACTGTGAGTGCAATATGTTGAATCAAACAAATACATTAATTAAAAAAACTTTAAAAAATCCAATCAAAAACCTTTGTGTGTAATAATATTTTTTTTTTTTATTTGTCAACATATTATAAATAAGTATACTGAATACAGACTGTATATGTCCTTATTATGATTATTATTATTATTATGAGTGCTTTATATAGCGCCAACAGTTTGCTCAGCCCTTTACAATATAACAGGAGACAATACAGCATCAATACAGTTCAATACAAGAGGGTTATGAGGGCCCTGCTCCTTGGAGCTTACAATCTAAGAGAACTGTCCTTAAAACCAATGCAAAAAGTATTTAGGTAGGTAAATTAGTCATTGAGTTTTTACGGAGTTAAACAGACAATACTGATATATACTCTGGGCTGATTAAGATATCTCTCTGCAGCCTCTTCCTGTAAGTGAATACAAGACACCTGTACTGCCTCTCCTCTCTCCGTGTTGCTGTACAGGGGGCTAAATTTCAATCAAATCAAATGCAGGTATTTCTACCAGCTACATTTAAAAACACATTTAATGATTTTTAAAACAAAAACATTAAAATTACATACATTTTTGTTTTTCTGTCCACTTGAGTCCTCAGTGCCATTTTAAAACGGGTATTTGTCCCACTGCTGTTCTAAAATGGTACCTGGTCTAAGAGGCTCCTGTGGGTCCCAGTGGAAGTGTCTGACAGCTGGCATCAAGCATTAAGCTCAGGGGCTGAAACAATAAGCCCCTGGACTTCCTATGCTTTTCTAGATGGCTCCATAAGAATGCACTCTAAAATGCAAAAGTAAACAGAATGCTGCAATGTCATGCCACTCCCATTACATAATAGCTGCATGCAGACTCTCCCTGCAGCAATAGATCACTGCCATAATGGTCTATTACTGGCTGAATGCAACCTCTAGCTTTCTACCAAACGATGATGTTGTGTGTCCACCTGCATCCAAGCAGCCATTTAAGCATGCAGCTAATTTGAAAAGTTTGGAACCCCCTTTAACAATAAGGAGACTCCCAGATAATGCCCCCCCCATGTGAATGAGTAAGGGGTACCTTTGATCATTAACTAAAAAATACACACTATAAAAAAAACCACAGAGATTTTCACAAATCCATAAAAAAAAAGCCAAAAAAGTCCCACAATATACATCCACCATCAATCACATTGCCCAGTGATGAGAATGTGACATGTCCCATCGCTTCACTCTCCCGAAAACCAGGTTTAGTGGATGACAGCTCTTACTGTATACAAAGGGATGGGGTCTCCAAGATGTCACCATTGACCAAATATGGACATGGGAATGTTTGGTCAATTATGTGACAGACATCACATAATGAGGACATTACTGCACAGGATTTGTGAAGAAAGTTATATGATATGAGCAAGATTACATTTTTGGGGTAAGAGCAGATGGAGAATGGGGATGGCAGTGTGCATGGAAGAGCACTGAGTTGGTAGCACATTTTATTCACAGTTTTAATGGAAGTAGGGATATCAGACCTTCATTGAGGATAAGAGCCTGGTATAGAAAATGTAAAACCCAGATGCTTTATTTACAAAAAGAACAAAGCAGCCAGAAGTTGCTATCTTAGCAGCAATTTAAATACACTTTTCTTTGACTGCCTGTGAAGTGCTGTAACTATCAGATGTATACAATCTACTATAGAAACACTGATATTTACACTGTCGCTCTTTCTAGTTGTCCTTTGCTTATCTACCCAACCATACCTACTATCAGAAATCCATAACATAAAGGCTAATTATTCTGTAGTCAAAGATAAGAACTAGGAGGATTTATAGACATAATGCAAAGAGTGTGGAGAGGACACAGGACAGCTACTAAATTTCCAACATGATCAACAGGTTTGGATTTTTTTGCACTGATCAAACAAATATAACATAGTGCTCTCAAATGGTAAATTAAATAAACCAAAGAGAAAATTGTTGTTACCATTTACATACACTTTAACACAGAGCCAGCTAGCCTTTTTTTTCTCTAAAACCCCTTGGGTCCCAGAGCATTTTTTTAGTTTCTGAGGTGTCTCAGCACTGCACCTTATACCTTTTAGCATTTGAAGTCCATCCTAATATATTATATATTGGGCAGTGTTTTGGGACAACTAGGATACATACAGTGTATTTTAACTTTCTAGTAATTAGGAATAAATTGTAAAAAAACCCCTGCATTTTATGATAATTTCCATGTAACTAGCGCACCCCCAGAAATTTACCCCAAAACGTAACCGGCAAAGTCTGTTTAATAAAACTATCACAATTGTGATTTACATGTAAAGCTCAAAGTGAACATTTGTGATTTGCTTTAGAAGCGTTTTAGTCCCTTTCAATGCTGTATTGTGATGCACTCACTGCTGGTGTAGTATGGGTTGTCAGCACCCGGGACAAAGCAAGTATTTTGTGCCCCCTAACTCGTGGACCTTTAGCATTCCCTGAGTCCCTCCACTAGTACAGGTGCCCAAGTTCTGTTTGGGACAAACACAGATCTACACAAAAAATTAAATATATGTACAGTATATTTTAATTTTATATTTCTATGCCACCCATTTGACATCACACTATCTGTAATAATGGCTGGGCATAGATGTAGATAGGAGCCACCAGATTTGGCGGTTTGACTTTAGTGGCATAGCTGCCTGTCTGACATCAGCATATCTTTAACAATGGCTAGACCTAGCAAGGCACCTCCAGATTTGGCAATCGTGCCGCTAATGAATTGTCTCTAGGAGCAAACTCACCCGTCAGACATCAGCCATAAAGTTGAGTGTACATAACCTAAAACAGGTGTTTTAGATAAAGTATGGAACCCTGCCAGGTTTTTACTGCTGCTTGGAACATTCTCCTTCTGAGTACATCCTGGTGGCCATTGTCCATGATACACAAAGCGATGGCAATTCCAACTGTTTAGAGCTGTCACTGAACTAGGAAGTCATAAATATTCTTCTTGTGGTCATCTTTACCAATGGCATTTTTCGTCACTTTGCAGATTTCTGTGGTCTCTGAGAAATTAAGCAAAGCAGGGTCTGACCTGTCTGCTGTGAACAATTCCCCTTTATTTGTGTTCCTAGAATGTAGAAGACTCCAAAAAAAAAAAAAAGAGCACCACCCTCATCTCTTCTCAGACTCCTCAATCCCCGGAAAAAAGTCTTCAATGACAAAAAAAATGGCTGTGTGGAACTGAAAAGCTACACTGAAAACTTTCCTCCATTTCATTCCCAGGGACAGCCTGTAACCCCTTCCCTGCCAACCTGGGGAAGGAAGGGGACAGGGGGAGAAGTGTACCCAGGCATGTCCCTGGGACTAAGGGCAACCTACATACCAAATGCTGCCTAAACATTGTATGGGGATCCAGGTGTCAGCATGTGTACAGAGATGGTGGAGTTACCTGTCTGCCTTGTTGTATCCTCAGTCTGCAGTGTAATCATCCAGGTGTCCAGCAGAAGAGAGGAGGCTGACACTCACACATTGACAACTAGTCCTACTACAGTAGTCCGCACTACTCAGTAGACAATAACAGAGAACTAAGGGCGGGGGTGGATCCGCTGGGGAAAGGACAAATCACAACAGTGTGCTACTACTGGATTAAACAGAAGAGAGGGCGGAAGTGAAGCTGCTAGGGGAGGAGCTAAACATGACTGTGCTTTTACTGAACTGAGGAGAGGGCTAGCTGAGGGAGGAGATGAAGCCCATGGGGGAGACAGTAAAGTAAGTATGCGGTCTAGATGCAAAACCTTTTTTTGTGCCAATCAATACATTCAAATTAAAAATAAAAGTAAAATATAATCCACAAAAATTACAAAAATATTCCAAGTGTCCAACTTGCACCTTCACAAAAATCCAGTGTGTACCTCAAAAAAAAAAACATAATACACTACATAGTGCATTACCATAACAGCTGGTATATACTTTAAGCAAACATTAAGTATATACCTAGCACAAATACGTGCAAAAATTTATACTAAACAAAATTCAAATCGTGAGCAACACGTGAATCGTGAAATCACTCTGTGTACACCTTAGATATATAAACGTGAGCAATCAGTGTACACTCAAAAATATAAAAAGATAAAAAAAAATAAACAAAACACAATCAAAAACAAAATATATAAATAAATCAAAATAAAATAAATTAAATAGTGCACTCTCCGTGAACACTTCTAGAGCTGAAATGCATACAATTACCCTCTAAAAGTGATAACAAGCCTTGTAGAGTACACCCTGGACTATCACTCCAGTGTAGTAGTCACATATATCTTAAAATGAAATTTCTGTCAGCTGCATATCATTGCCTGACCAGGCGATGATATGCAGCTGACAGAGAGATTTCAATGTAAGATATATGTAATAAATGTTCATTCTTTCTGATACTACTCTACATGAGCTTTCTTTCTATTTTATGAGGATGAGGAGACATTAGATACTTGCCTAAAAGTGGAACCCCACCTGTGTTTACTGGAGTGAGAGTCCAGGGAGTGACTACTACACTGGAGTGAGAGTCCAGGGTGTACTCTACAAGGCTTGTTATCACTTTGAGAGGGTAATTGTATGAATTTCAGCTCTAGAATTGTTCACGCACTATTTAATTTATTTTGATCTATTTATTTTGTTTTTGTTTATTATATGTGTTTATATTTTTTAGCTTATTTTTATTTTTTTGAGTGTACACCGATTGCTCAAATTTATTTATATATCTAAGGTGTATAAAGAGTGATTTCACGATTCACGTGTTGCTCACGATTTGAATTTTGTTTATTATAAATTTTTGCACGTATTCGTGTTAGGTATATATTTATTGTTTGTATATACCAGCTGTTATCAAAAGGTAATGCACTATTTTTTTTTAATTTTTTTTTTAGGTACACACTGAATTTTTGTGGAGGTGCAAGTTGGACATGGAAGAGAATATTTTTGTAATTATTTTTGTGGACTTTATTTTACTTTTTTTTTTCATTTCAATTTATTGATTGGCACAAAAAAGGTTTTGCATCTTGATTCACTTTCAGGGGTAAAAGTGCGACTTTTTTGGACTCTTTGATAGGTGTTTGTGGGGCTTTGTTAGATTTACACAGTTTAAAGCATTCTATAATTAATTTATTATCTTTTTGGATACCAAAATTATATATTTGGATAAGTATGCGGTCGGCTAGCCCAGCACAATGGGGATGGTGTGATGGGCATGGGACCAATTTTTGCTCTCCTCTCAATCTTGCGCCCAGGGCAATCGCATTGGCTAAAACAAATGAAAGTGTTGCGCTGCTAGCATAAATCAATACATGTAAATATATGAACAAAAACGTGACTGATAGTCCCAAAAGATGATAAACATAAAAATAAATGCAATTCTTCAAAAAAATCCAAATATGTGAAAAATCTTCCTGCATGTGAATCACCACAGTGAGCATAGACTTCAAGGATGACTCTCACCTTCTAGTGGGAGTAACACATAACTTTCTCCTCTGTGCACTCTTCCCCTTATGAATCACCACTGGACCTCCAAAAATGGCACCCAATTTCAGTACAGCCAACTCTGTGGATAAAGTTTGACAACCACAAAGTAGACCATAGTGCAGTAGGCTTCTAAAAGGCATATATTTATTAAATTTATATTTATGAACTCACATGATAATAGTGTTAAAAACACATGAAACAGCGGTCAAAATCAAACAATGGATAGCAAGACCCTGCCTGTTGGAACAATGTAGGAGCGCTGATGTCATCTGACTTCTCCCCAAGCGTATCGTCACACACCACATGACTTCATCAGAGGTATCCCTGGGATTTTGAGTGCAATCACCAGCAGGAAGATTTTTCACTTATTTGGATTTTTTTGAAGAATTGCATTTATTTTTATGTTTATCATCTTTTGGGACTATCAGTCAAATTTTTGTTCTGATATTTACATGTATTGATTTATGCTAGTAGCATGACACTTTCATTTGTTTTAGCCTGTTTTTAGGTTTACACATATAACATGTGTTTGCAGCTGCTCATCTATTATTCGCATTTGCAGAGCAGGATTTTCTTTTGCCTTTATTAAATCGCATTGGCTGCCCACCCCCAATACCATGAAGATGTATGATGTACCTAATGACATAACATTATAATAAAATTAAGTCAGGTTGGCTATGATGCAGATTAGCATAATGGTGACATTTGCACAAGTTTGTAATTGCTATGTGTTGATTGTTGGTGGGACATCAATATCTCTCCCCATACACAAACGTATGTGTGCAGCTTTTCAACATCAGGTGATTTCTAACAGTTTTCTATTGCTAGCTGCAATCATCCAAAAATAGATTGGGCAGCACAGTGGCTAAATGGTTAGCATTTCCACTTGGCAGTACTAGGGTTGTTGGTTCAAATCCCTACCACATGCACCATCTGCCTGGAGTTTGCATGTTCTCCCTGTACCTGTGTGAGTTTCCTCCAGGTACTCCAGTTAGCTCCCACACTCCAAAGACATGCTGGTAGGTTAATTAGATCCTGTCTAAATTGGCCCTAGCATGTGTATGTATGAATGTGAGTTAGGGACCTTAGGTTGTATGCTCCTTGAGGCTTAGGGACTGATGTGAATGTACACAATAATATATTTGTATATATATATATGTAAAGCACAGGTGTAAATTGATGGTGCTATATAAGTACCTGTAATAATAAATAGATTGTTACTCTATTGGAGTGATTTTACAGCTGCAGAGCAAGGCAGGACAGAGCTAAAACAGTTTGATCCCTGGCCTCCATAGGAAGTAATGTCACAGGTAATGCCACAATACTTCCTATGTAAACAAAATGATGCAGCTTGCTAATCCTTAGATGAAGATTAGATACGGGTTTTTACTTTTATTTTCACCTGATCATTCTACAAATATAATTCCTAGATTTGCTTCATTTATTCATTGACTCACTCCACTGAATCTATGAAGGGGCCATGGTTGTCACCCAGCTTGAATTTCCTATAGGTCTTCCTCTCTTAATCTTTATTACATGAGTAAATAGGTGGAATTAGTATTTTTAAAAGGAAGAGGACATTGATTGTGCTTTTAGTTCAGATCACAGGACATGACAAGGACGCTACATTTCTGGAGAGATCTACAGGTATTTTATGTACTTGCAGAAATTGTTCTTAGCTTAAAAAGAAAAATATAGCCACTACATCTAAGGACTGATAAGAGCCAATATATAAATATTATGTACATAAAGAATTATTCCATTGATTTTCATACATCTCCTATGTCTTGGGGATGCATTAGTGAATGTTTATTGAGTGAATATTTGCAAATGACCAATTCACCTGATATCTGTTGGTAGGGAAAGACATTCAAGGCAAAAGTGGCAGTCTGTGAAAAGCCTGTCTGTGAAAATGTGATACTCACATTTCTAATGATTCCCTGCTGCTCATGTCTCTGTTGCAGAAAGCAACATAATATCCTGTGTCATTGGTTTGGAAGCCTGGAGGAAACAGCCATATTACCCATCTCCATCATGTGGCAGTGCCTGAGTCTGGTGATTGAGCATTATATCTGCATTTTCTCACATGGAAGAAGGTCACATGCTCCCCATATCCAAAAGCACCCAGTATTTTGCACTCCCTAAAGTAGGGAACAATGTGACCCCATAGATCATCCTCTAAATATATAGTGCACGTTCACTTTGCAAAGTTGAAATTTTTACTTATCTTAGTGAAAATATACTTTGCAAAAAATACCTAATCATGAACAAGGGAAGTGAAAAAATAGTAGGGCAGCACAGTGGCTAAATGGCAGCACTAGAGTCACTGGTTCAAATCCCAACCACGGCATCACCTGCCTGGAGTTTGCATGTTCTCCCTGTGCCTGCGTGGGTTTACTCTGGGTACTCTGATTTCCTCCCACACTCCGAAGACATGCTAGTAGGTTAATTGGATCCTGTCTAAATTGGCCCTAGTATGTGTATGTATGAATGTAGGCTAGGGACTTTAGATTCTACACACCTTGAGGGTTAAGGACTAATGTGAATGTACAATATATATGTAAAAGTGCTGATAAATTGATAAATAAACCTGTAATAAATAAATAATAATAGGATATTTGCCTGCAAATTATTGGATTTTAGTTTCCAATGGTTTTTATTAAGTAATTTTTACAACAACAACAGGAACAAATTATTGGATTTTAGAAGTCAGCACAACTTCACTTCATTCGCTAAGGTTTATGAAATTTCCTTGCAAAGCAAAAACACGCTTTGCAAAGTGAACATACATTGCTCTTATAGATCAGTATATCGGTCACAAACTAACATTCACTTTGCAAAGTGAAAATACATTTTATGAGTTAGCAGCCTTTTCCTTTAGTAAATCAACCTCATTTTGTTGTTCTGCAAAATCTTTTTTGTATCATATTCAAATAATGTATTTAGATTGTTTAAATGTATACTTTGCTTCAATTTGCTGCGATGTGTGATTTTGTTATTATATTTGTAAAGCGCAAGGTTCATTTTCATTAAGCTCCCGGCTGTTAGTTTTATTTTATAATAAGATGGCCCTTCCATAATGATACAGGTTTGCTTTCAAAGTTTTATGCCAATCTAATGTTGCCATAAAACAAAGGAAAAAATGACATTCAAGGGTCTTATGTCCTAATTTAGGTACAGTTGTGATTAGACAGCTTAATATCATAATATCTGATAAATAGACTGCATGTCAGACATTTCATTCTCTTTTAATCAAACCTCGTAGCCTGCTAAATTAATCACCCCCCTGGGGTAGAGTAGCAGATTTCCAATTAGAGATTGAGGATCATTAATAATGTAAAATTCTGCAGGCACATTTCTTTATTCTGTCTCCTTTTACAGTATCACATAATCAGAGATGCTTTAATATAGATGAATATATTTCAGCATTTTAGTTAGATTTTTATAATTTATAATATTTGCAATTTTATATCCCTTTTCAAGGTGTTTCTTAAACTGGTCATAAATGTTTTTTTCTGCTTGACAATAGCAGTGACAAGGTTGTATATGTTTAGCTCAGCAATTACATATTATCTATTAGATATTTTGTACTGGAATTATTTAAACCAAGACTATATTTAATCTGTTTTTCTTGCTTGTATTCTACAAAAAAAGGTTTTTTTGGAACTTGAATTTAAATATATATAGCTTAGAGTTTAGATATGTTTTCTCTTCTGTGTTTGCATATTCTATTTTTAAGTGGGTCACAGTACACCAAAGTTTAGTCAGTGGTATACACCATTAAGGTTTCACATTATTACACAGTCAACTGGAAAGCAGGACAACATTGTGGGGCTTCTCCCATTTTCCATGGTTGTATAAAAAATTAAATGCAATTGTAAGTATTTTAAAGCTAATCATATTTTAAAGAATGTTCAAATGTTTTTCTTTTTGCTTTGGGATAATGGCCATTTTAAAACCACCAGTACTATAGATTTCTATCAATGATGAATATTGAAAGAGCCTTGCTTAATCCAGTATGTACATGTGTATGACCATGAATGTTGTCCAAGCATTCCATTTGGTTGTGAACTTGTTTGCTCAACATATACATTTTCAAAACAAGAGTCGTTTGATTAAAAACTTGTACACAGACCAAATTCTAGCCTTCTAGTACAATTTTGACATAATACAGGTAATAAAGACTGTTACCCCAACATTTCATATTCCTGATATGTGTCTGTTGTACCATGTACTTGTATTTAAAAGTATCCTGTTCTCTTTGTATTCCTTCCGTTGTGTGAAATGCTTAGTGGTCCTACCAGTCCCTCTGCTTTCCTATTAAGAACATGAGAGCACATTCATCTCAGCTTCTGCTGGCACAGCCCCTGCACAGTCATTTACTGGTAAGATCAGTGTACTGCTGTTTCTCTATCCCCTGCTCTCTTAGCCCCTAATGCAGCTGAAGAAAGATTACATGATGATTTATAAAATAGGGGAAAAAAGTATCTAAAAGGTTTTATATACATATACACAAATGTTTTGCCTTTCATTTCTATTTTAAACCAAATAGATTTCCAGGCCATATGCAACACATTTGTTATTCGTGCTGGGCAACCATGTTTTCTCTGTAGGGCACCTTATGGCTTGCTCCTTATATACATGATACAATTATAAATGATAACCACATAATGTATGGTTGGTAAAAAAATTGTCACAGCTGATCAGAGGATTAGTGTCACTTTCACAGCAATGGTGGTTGGAAATGTGTTGCTCACTCCCTCCCCTGACTAGCTAAAATAAGTAAGTAGCATACCTGTCACATCAGTATTCCACAATGGCAATACAGCCACTACTGAGTTTTTAAGCATAAGAAATAATGATTCTTTTTTTTTTAATGAATGTTGTGTTCTAATTGGTGGCCAAATATTTAAAGCCAAAATTAAAAACTGTTTGTTTTAGTTTTCAATAACGTTGAGAAGAGTTAACTGGCCATATGTGGTTAGATTTTCATTCAAGCATTTGTACAATAATTCAGAAAAATCTCATGGCAGAAAGTTATTTCTTGTCATCCTTGAGTCAGATAATATTTTCATTTAAAAGTCCTTAAAATTTTGCTTAGACCTGCTATATGAATGGAATCCCAGAAACAGCGAACAGATTTTATTACAGTGTGTACAATTTTTCCCCATAGAAAACCACAATCACAACTGGAATTTCATTTGTTCAAGAAAAAAAAATTTCCTTCCTGCTCCTTCACCTACATTTTTGTCACTACAAAATTAACATTAATTTGACCCCACTAACCTTTATAAAACCAAAAGAAAGTTCCAAAAATTAGAATTTGTAAACTAAGTTCTACTTTGTACAATAATTTAGAAAAATTTCATGTCAGAAAATTATTTCTTGCCATCCTTGTGTCAGATAATATTTTCATTTAAAAGTCCTTAAAATGTTGCTTTATAAAACTAAAAGAAAGTTAAAAAAATTAAAATTTTTATTCTGTCAAATGCCTGTATTTATCAGGATGGAGATGCAGGACAGAAGATGAGAAAAAAAAAATCACAGCTGGGGATGTGGCTAGCAATAGAAACCTTAAACAGGCATTAGCCATTCCTCACTGTAGTCATTCAATAACTGTGTTCCTCAACAGGTGGCACCGCCTCAGTTTATAAAATGATGTGGAATGCAAATAATGAATACATGAATTCATGATAAATCCTGAAGATGTAAAACCTGTGCAGGAAGATTCCAGTTATCTTAATATGTCACTGATTGGGTTGAAGATCTTTTAAAATGTGCACTTGTTTATCATAAAATTTATGAAAAAAAACATGCAAAATTAATTTTTTTTTAAAATAGTCAGCCTATAGATTCATAGCTCGCTAGAATGAAAAGAAAAGTACATATTTAAGTTACTACCGCAATTTTTTTTTTTTTGAGGCAGGTAGGTTAAAGGCTCTGGATAGCTTTGGCCAATATGTTCTTTACAAAACATTACAGAGAATCCTACTTGAAATAGACAACTGAATCGCCTTTTGGGTCAAAATATTTCCATGCTATTATTCCAAAATAATAGCTGTTGTTGCCTTAAATTGTTACAAAAGCATTTTAATTTTTTCTTGGTACACTAAAATGCTCTAAGGCATGGTTGTGACATAACTGGGGCATGTTTACATTTATAAATAGTTGAAAAACTGCTATACCAGTGAAAGTTTAAAGAGCATTGATGTTTTTGAACAATGTCTGGTGAAGAAATGCATACATTGTATGCAATCATGGAGATCTTTACCCAAATTTTTACAGTCTCCATAATCTAAGAATTTCACAAAGAGCCAAAGAGCTCTTCTGTTTAAAGCAAGCCTGTGCTAAACTAATTAGTCAATAACATTCAATTGCAAGTTCATACAGGTGTCTGTAAGCAGCTTCATCTCTAAAAATGAAAATTTGGACTTTGTCTATAAAGTGTGTGCTTGACTTTGTCTCTTCCCAACTCTATGACCTTTTTAATGGTTGGTGAGGGCAATCATTGCAGAGATAGGATTTCAGGAAATGCCAGAAAATGGAGGTAGCAAGCCAAGTGCTGATTTTTTCAGTGAACTAGAAATTTGCATATTAGAGCTTCCTAAGACTGGGGGCAATCAAAATGACAGTTGGGACTGCATGGAGGCATTTGAAGGTGCATTCTACTGCTTGTATGTAACATACTAATCCATAATACATGATATATTAAAAGGAGAAGCATAGCCAAATCTATTTTGGCCATTCTTCCTTTGTAGGTTACAGGATTGCATTTCGTTCTACATTCTTGTGACCCATTTCCAGCTGATGGCAACCCGCTGTTGACCAGAACAAACAAAAAAGGCAGAAGGTGTCAACATGTGCATCAATTAATTAAAAGCAATGTATAAAACAAAGGGGTTAAAATGCACTTACAATGGTAGAAGAGAACAAGCACAACATTAGTCCTTGGTCACTTCGAGGGCTCGGTGGGGAGGCAGGCAAGAATCTGGCAGATTGATGTTTGTCAAGTGGAGTTCAGCTGAGGAAAGATGCAGAGCCTGGTGTGGCTGGGACGAAATCCACAGACAGAAGCGGTAACCACTCTGCAACGCAAACCAGCACCAGGACCAGAACCGAAAGTGACGTTGGACATCATGATGTCAATAGGAAGTAAGCAGTAACATGTTTCAGAGCTTAGGAACTCTCATTTGTCAAAACATAAAACCAAAAAAGATCCCCTAAGTACCACCACAGAATCTTGAAACTTACTGGGGCTACCACTCACTTCCTATTGAGATCACAACATCTAACATCACTTCCAGTTCTGGTCCCAGTGCTGGTTTGCATTCCAGCGTTGTTACAGCTGCTGCCTGTGGATTCCATTGCTGTCACGCCAGGCTCTGCATCCTTCCTCAGCAAAACTCCGCTTGACAAACACCACTACTCCCAGTCGCCAATCTGCCAGATTCCCGCTCACCTTCCCACTAAGCCCTATAAGTGACAAAGGACTTATGATGTGCTTGTTCTCTACTACCTTTATGAGTGCATTTTAATCCCTTTGTTTTATACATTGCTTTTATTAAGTTGATACACATAAATGGTGGCGCGTTATGCCTTTGTTTGTTCTAGTGTACAGAGACCATCCAATAATCTGCTGGAAGAGCTGCAGCCATTGTACAAGTGGCCCTCCCATATTTGAGCTCTTTTACTTTGGGACTTCATTACTCTCTATTTGCACTATTGAGTTTTTCCTTCTTTTGAAAGCCCTGTCTGCTGACGTCACAGAGCTGGTTGAGGCTCTGAAAAGATCCACATGGCCGGGATCCACCAGAGTCTGCTTCTTCCACCCCCTCCACAGGGGTAAAATTGTAGCTTACCTTTTTAGATGCCTTTTCTGGACACCTCAGAATAGTCTACCCACTTGGGCTGCTGTATTAGCATTAGTTACACATGATAAAAATGTGTTGTGTTTGGCAGTAGTATAAACACGTCCTCTCATCCGCTGGACAGAGATTGAGTCTTAGCATAGTTACAAAGTTAGTCTGGCTGAAAAAAGACAAAAAAGTCCATCCAGTTCAACCTATAAAAAAAAAAATATATTATAATCCTATACCCACAGTTGATCCAGAGGAAGGCAAAAAAAACCCCAGCAAAGCATGATCCAATTTGCTCCTACAGGGAAACAAAAATTCCTCCCTGATCCCCCGAAGAGGAAAATTGGATTTTCCCCGGATCAACTTTACCTATATATGTTAGAATCCAGTTATATTCTGTGTATCTAAGAAAGAATCCAGGCCTTTTTTAAAGCAATCCACTGAGCTGGCCAGCACCAACTCTTGAGAGAGTCTATTCCACATTTTCACAGCTCTCACTGTGAAGAAATCTTTGTGTTTGGAGATTACATTTCTTTTTTTCCCCAGACGTAAAGAGTGCTCCCTTGTCCTCTGTGATGACCTCAGGGTGAATAGCTCTACACCGAGTTCACTATATGAACCACTGATGTATTTATACATGTTGATCATATCCCCCCTTAATCTCCTCTTCTCAAGAGAGAATAAATTCAGTTCCTCTAATCTTTCCTCATGGCTGAGCTCCTCCATGCCTCGTATCAGTTTGGTTGCCCTTCTCTGTACTTTCTCCAGTTCCCCAATATTCTTTTAGTGAATTGGTGCCCAAAACTGAACTGCATATTCCAGATGAGGTTTTACTAATGATTTGTACATGAGTAATAGGATATCTCTCTCTGAAGTCTATACCTCTTTTAATACAAGAGAGGATTTTGCTCGCTTTAGAAACCGCAGCTTGGCATTGCATGCCATTATTAAGCTTGTGATATACCAGAACCCCTGGATCCTTCTCCACCATTGATTCCCCCAGTTGTACTCCCCCTAGTATGTATGATGCATGCATATTCTTAGCCCCCAAGTGCATAACTTTACATTTATCAACATTAAACCTCATTTGCCACATAGTTGCCCAATTAAACAGAGCATTGAGGTCGGCTTGTAAGTTGGAGACATCCTGTAAGGACCATATTCAACTGCACAGCTTGGTGTCATCTGCAAAGACTGAAATGGGATTTTCAATCCCAGAACCTATATCGTTTATAAATAGATTAAAAAGTAAGGATCCCAACACTGAACCTTGGGGTACACAACTGATAACCCTAGACCATTCAGAGTATGAATCATTACCCACTACTCTTTGAATACGATCTTTTAGCCAGTTTTCTATACATTTACATACAGATTTTTCCAAGCCTGTAGACTTTACCTTACACATTAGCCGTGTGTAGCATATCCCCACCATTCAGGAAAAGCCCTGAATTTCTATCTATGAATACAAGGCTTTCTCTGGTTGGCCAAGGTGGAGATTGCAATTTCAGCCACCTGCCTCAGCGGTCTTTGATTGCTCAGTTCTTGGTGTAGAGGCACTGGGGGATGGATGCAGCACTGGATCGATGCTGCATTCACCTAGCTCGATATAAATGTTTGGGTTTTTTAATCCTGTACTTCTCTTAAGAATTTTTGACTCATTTCAGGTAATACAACAAGACAGTTTGATTCCTGTCATTTATCTTTAACAAGGATCATATAAAGATATCTATGACGTCTAGTATAAAGCTGGCCTCACTATAAGTGCTAGCTAACATCTTTGTGATTTAAGAAACGCATAATTAAAATGAGCCCTGATGAAGTCACATGACACTGTGACGCAACACGTCGGCTTGACGTGGTGACGTATTTCCGGCGTGGCGGCCATCTTGGTACACCTGTGCATCCAGCTGTACACCCAAACATATATATATCCTCATCTGAAAGCATGAGGTTTTTCTTGGACTGGCTGCTACGTAAGTTTTAATGCAAAAATGTTATCTGTTCCTATGGTATAATTAAATATACTACACTATGGGAGGATTCCTTTGTCTCATTTGAGAGATTGATACTACAACTTTTCCTGGAGAAGAGCCAGAGTGGGAATACTATATTCTGAGAAAACTGCCTTTGGAGTGTTTTGGTGCTTGGAGGATCTGTGAGAGGGATCCACTACTGCTCTTTGATCCGCAAGGGTCGAAGGGATGAGGTGAGAGGCTAATCCAGATGGTGGTTGGATTCTCAGATTTGTACACACCCAGAAATCTGCACGAGTTTCACCTATGGTCACTAACAGTATTATTTGGAAGCACCGTTTACTGTTTTGTCACCAATAATATTTTTTGGACTTTGAGATATATTTTCGTTTGTACCATTATTATGGTTATTTCATGATATATTTGATGATATTATTAATGAGCACTTATTGATATGTATTGTTAACACCGTCACATTTTATCTAATTTAACTTATTTGATATTTTGGGATCCCACATTCACATATTTTTATGATTTGAATGTAGCGCTGCATTCCTTATTACTCTTATCGCATAATTAAAATGCATTTTTTGGGCCAGTTTCATGCAAACAAATTTAAAGTGATATAGTTTGAAATTAAAATATTTAATACAAAATTATGAATTTAATGGTCTAGCTTGGAAACACACCTCTCAGCTTTAAACTCTCCTTATTGGTCACTGAGGCTGTCTTTCACATTTCACATTAAAGAACTGCGAGATATGTGAAGAAGGTGGGGTAGGCACAGCCAAACTTGAGTCTAACAGAAAAGTTGAGATTTGGGCATTACTTTTTCTGCTAGTATCTCTGGATATGCTGAACCTTTAGACATACCTCACTGACGCTAACCTTTGCTTATGCATATCACCTTCACAGTTTCAGATTGCATTTCCCAGGCTTGCTACAGGTTCCCTTTAAGAAACCTGATCAGGTTTGCAGTCTATTCAATTTATTACATCCAAAGTTATGAATAATTGTTTCTCCTAGTAAAATGTAATTTTATTGGTTTCATGATATCAATAAAAATTCTTGTTCAATTTGTACTGGAAGCTGAAGCATGAAAACCATAATGTTATGATCATGCTCACACATTGAGACAAATGGAAATATATCTAGCAATTTGGAAAATTTATGGTTGATGGATTTAGAAAATTGACACAATTAGGCAAGTTGTTACGCCCACTACTTCAACTGTTTTCAGCATTGAATAAATCTATGAACACAATTGTCTAAATAAAAAAAAAAAAAATAGATATAAAATTTCTTACATCTGAATCCTGACAATCAAGGCAGTTAACATAATAATGAATAATGCAAAAGGATATAAGACTAATTTACTAATCATCTCCACAGGTCTCAACTAAAGTGGAATATTATTAACTATAAGCAACAAGGAAAAGAGTTTCATTATCATTTGTAACTGTGAAAGATCTATTTAATTTGTAGAACCCTGCTGCCTTAAGTACTTGCTATTATTCACATATCTTATAGTTTAAAATAATAAACTGTTTGATTGTCTATTGAAATTACAAAATAAAATTATAACAAAAATATAAAGACTTAACTTAGAATGACTCATTTTATTTGCACTTGATATGACAGCATTATTTAACTGTGAATGAATAGCCCTTTTACAAGGGCTGCATGTTTAGAGCCTCAGATCAGACGTTTTTGTTGATATAATCTGAGCGCTGAAGTTTTGGTCAATGAGCATTTGCTGTGTTGTGGTGCTAGATTTTTTAGTGTAATTTTGGCTTTATTTTCAGTGTGTTTCTACACTTTTCTTCATGATAACCTTTGTTGGGGTACTTTATTTTTAAAGTTAAGGGTTATGACATTAGGTTAAATCAATGGGTTAGGTTTAGGGGATATATTCACAATATGAAATAATAGCAAGGCTTACAGTATACAGAGCTCATAACTCTAGAGCATCCTAATTCAAAATGTGTCAATATATAAATATTTAAATACACTAAAGAAATACCAAATCCATCCAAGTTTAAAACACATAATTGTGCGACCACAATTCACCCAAATCTAAAACAACAAATACAAATTATATAACCAACATGTAAAAATTATATTCGATAAAATCCTTGTGTGTGATTAAAGTGCATATAATAATTTATATAATTGCATGTGTCGTTTTCCATGCTTTATACATGCACAGTTCATGTTCGTGGTGATGTTACTATGCCGTTGCTCCAGCTGATGCATTTCGTCATAAACTTTCTCAAAAGTCCGTCATTTACGGTTTGTTATTATGTTGTTGTCCATAGCCTGGCCAAAAGGTTTACTTTACAGTTGTAGATATCAATAACATAGGCAACTAATATGTAACGCATTTCATTTTTCAGTTCTTCTTTAGACATAATAAAGTTGTAGTTCTGGCACTTCCGTATAATTTAAAAATAATAATTTATAAGCTCTGTCTGTCCTCTGAGCCAGACCTGTCTGACTATTTTACTGGCATCACACCACGCGTCATAAGCAGAGTGGTGGGGGGGGGGGGTTACACACACTCCCAGCTACTACAGCAAGTAGATGGGAAGTAAAGGGTGCCTGATTGCTTTCTGGAACTGTGCCCCCCCCCTCCCCAGTGTGAACCTCCACCATGTCTCCTGGACTCTGTTGTTCCACTTGCGAGATGTACGGCTAGAGTGCGGCCTCTCTGTAGCAGTACATATGCTATGGGACGGTCGTTAAATGGTTAACTTTCATCATTATTAACATTCCAACTAGCATTCTAAATTCAATTATATTTTTTTTCTGGTTTCACTGGGTTTATCTTAACTTAGGCTTATCATTTTATTTAAAAATAGTTAGGTCTGCATTTTAGAAGTATGAAACCTCTGAGAATTTGCTTGATATGAAAGTGTTGGATAGGAACTGATGGGAAAAGATGGTAGCACATTATAGATAAGCATATGAACTTTCACTGGAATTTCAAAAATCATACGTTTCAGTTAGATATCAAATCGTTTATTTAAATTTCAAAAGTAAATCCACAATTAACATACTTTTAATAAGAATAACTTAAAAGGGAAAATAAGCTTCTTTATTATTGTCTTCATGGTATGATTTTAAAAAGTCACTGGGAGTAGAGAATGTTCTCACAGGTTAGTAAATACGTTTACGTTATGATGATTTTGAATATCTAGTTATGCATAAAAGGAGACTGTTTGCTTGAATATGACTGTAGGATAGAAGTGAATGCAGTTTCAATTTATTTACTAAGTGTATCTTCATTTTGTAAACTGCAAATGCTCCACCCTTCAGTAAATCAACATATTTGCTTCATATTATTGTAGTAAATCCTCCTGCACTGCTATGCCCACTAGGACTAGTGAAAAAGCAGCTTACATCCAACCCTCACCTTTAGATGGAAATGGATAAACTACTATGATGATGATGAGGTGATGTAGCGCTGTATTAACTATTATGACCCTTATGTTAGGTAAAACATTGCTTCTACAATATGAAAAAAACAATATGCTGTTAACCAAAAATAAACTTATGACATTTGTAGGTGGTACATGCAGTATAACACAAATATATATATATATCTAAGTGATCATAATTTCATTATCGTGAAAAACAGTGATACCCTGTGCAGGAGTATGTGTCACTTTAAATAGGTGATCTATATAGGTAATAAAAACAGTCCACAATATCCGGTGTCTAACTTGTGTATCAATAGCCCACACACACAATGACAAACTGCATGCTCCTGTGCCGATGCAGGTAGTGAGTATTGCTCCTATATGGCAGGCATGCCAGCTCACCTTCCCCCTGCGACCCACAGGGGCCAAAAAGCCTTATGGATCACCCAGGATCCTACACGATCTCTCCACACAAGGATAGGCTCCACCACCTTCAGTAAGCTTTCCTCCAACTTCCACTATTCCTCCATGGCCAGGTAGTAGTATGAACGCTCATAAATAGACATGATGTTTGGGAATCATACAATAGAAACACAGAGATCTTCCATAGTGTGACACTATATGTAAAGCTTTAATATAAAGAAAACCGCCAAGCACAAACTCACATTTAAGCTGCAGTACAAAACGCCTGTGTCACCTCACATGGGTGTACTAAGAACTCTCTGGTGTACCAAGATGCCGCTGGACCGGAAATACGTCATACGTCACCACACCACAGAGCAGCCATAGTGTTAGTGAATAGGGACAAAATTATGGTCAGTTAAGAAGAGGTACTTTAATTATGATTGCTAGCTCTTGGGACAATCAATTTTGCTGACTTTTTTGTTATTATTAGGGCCTTTTTGTGTTTCATTATATTTTGTATTTGATTTTAGGTCAGCTGTCCCCTTAATTAGCATTTTGGGCTTGTTGTTTGAGGTGTGTCGTTTTGGGGTTTTCATTTCTTTTTTGAGTTTTTATTTTTATGTTGGATAGGGCATTTTCTTATTTTTGGGTTGCTTTAAGTGAAACATTTATTTTTACTGTCCTTGTGTTCTTCAAGCTGACTTCTTTTGATAGCACAGAACTGCATCATTTAAAAGGAAAAGAAGCCTAAGTGAAAGAACAGTGTGTATCTATACCTCCTCACATTATGTAAAACCTCGGCCTGTGCTCTTTGTCTTTAGAAAATTTGTGTATAGTCTTGCTCATCAAATTGCCCCCCTGCAGGCCAATTTTTCGCTACTATTTGATCTGTGGTCTCCTTTTTCCTGTAGTAAATCACCTGCCTGTACTCTTTGTCTCTAGTATATTTTGGAATATTATTCTAATTAAAACATTCTTCCTACTGTCCAGTTTCACACTGCTGTATCTTCTGCAGTTTCTTAATTCTTGTAGTAAATTTGTAGCCCATGCTGACCCTAGTAAACATGGTCCTTGCCTTGCTATTTAAATTTCCCTTCTACTGGGCAATTTTATACTGCTGTGCCATCTGGGGTCTCTTATTATTGTAGTAAAATTCAGTGTGTTCTTTGGTTCTTAAGTACATTTCTCTATCATTAAAAATATCCTGATGCTGACCAATTTTACACTGATGTATCATTTGCATTCCCTTAATTCTTAATGATTGATAGAAATTGGCCAGCATCATAACAGTTTTGCACGAGCAAGAACAAGGACAGTCAGAGAGAACTACTGGCCAAATTCTAAAGGCTAGTCAAAGCAGACCTTTGCTGTTAAAATGTTGTGTGTTGCTACTAAAATCTGAAAAGAGCCCTTTTTTCAACCTGAAATTAGAGTGATTGTAAAGGCAACTTTTTTTTTTCTTACTAACAAACATGTTATACATACCTGCTCTGTACAGTGGCTTTGTAATATAGCTGCCCCAATCCTCCTTTTCTGGTGTCTCGCTGGCACTCCTGCCCCAACCCCCCTGTTGAGTGCTCCCATAGGAAGCTACTTGCTCTAGGGGCACTCATGAATTCTCGCTCCAGAGCTGGCTTTGTGTGTCCCTCCTCACTAGCTGGGATTAAGAGCAGCAGGAGCCAATGGCCCTGGATGCTGTATCTGAGCCAATGAGGAGGGAGAGAGCTGAGAGAGCCTCTTCTCTTGTACACATTGCTGGATTGAGATTAGGCTTAAGTAAATATAAGGGGGGGGGGGGGGGCAGCTGATTGCAGAAGGTTTGTTAACCTTCATGCATAGAATGCATGGAAGTAATAAAAAAAAAAGCCTTCTGCCTTTAAAACTACTATAATCAGACTGGGGTACTGCTGTCATATATAAAATTAATCAATTCTGTAGCCACTGCCAGCATATGCGGTTTCTAAGGCTGTCTGTGAAAATCATACTGTTCTAGAATACCATTCACAACTTTCCCAAGCATGTTATTTAAATGATTGATGTATTTTCAGTTTTGCCCTGAATTAAATGTCCTGCTTCCCACTGCATGACATTTTTTGCATGAGTACATGCCTCCCATTTTTTTACAGTAGTTTGCTTATTAGTCCTAAAAATGGCCAGAATTTCTTTTCAATGATTTTATTCAGTTTAAATGAACAATGGTTCACAAAAGGTACAGAAATCTAAAAGTACAAACATACATTAGTGTTAAGGAGGGAGGCAACAGGCTTCCCCTTGAGTAGCAGAGGGATGAATATAGAAGCAACATAATGCAAATGACCATTTGAGCTAGAGATGAGCGAATTATTCAAAAATTCAATTCGGCTGATTCGCCGAATTTGCGGATTAAATTCGATTCGATGCGAATTTATTCGCTGCGAATTTAACTTATTAAAAGGGTTTCTAGGCTTCAGAGAGCCTTTATATTAGTGCAGAACACTGTACCTTTAATTTAAATGCCCTTGGAGTCTGCTGGGGAAGAGAAATAATACTGTCAGTCAGTATGACATGCAGATGAGTGCCGTCGATCTTAGAATCACCGCACACTTCACTCATTTGGGCAGTCACAGGGCCAAAACCAGAGTGTGGAGCCACAGTGTGGTGGTGGAGGCAGCAGCAATGGGAGGCCATACAGCACCCTATGACAAAATGGAACACACCAGCAGTGTGAGGAGACCTGAAAGTGGCACATGGCAGAGTGTGGCGATGGAGACAGCAGCAATGGGAGGCCGTACAGGGACCCATGAGAGACTCTGGACCTGGCAGCAGCATGAGGAGGCGGTACAGGGGCCCATGGCAGAGTGGCGAAGCGTAAGCAGCTTAAATTGAAGGCCATACAGAGGCCTATGTTAAAAAGTCCCCCCAGCAGCAGTGTGGGGAGACGACTATCAAGAGTCCAATGGCAGAGTGGCGGAGCAGAAGCAGCTTCAATTGAAGAAGAAGAGGATGAGGATGAAGAAGAAGAAGAAGAAGAAGAAGATGAGGATGAAGAAGAAGAAGATGAGGATGAAGAAGAAGAAGAAGAAGAGGATGAGGATGAGGAAGAAGAAGAAGAAGAGGATGAGGATGAGGATGATGAAGAAGAAGAGGATGAGGATGATGAAGAAGAAGAAGAGGATGAGGATGAAGAAGAAGGAGAAGAAGATGAGAATGAAGAAGAAGAAGAAGAAGATGATGAGGATGAGGAAGAAGAAGAAGAAGAAGAATAAGAAGAAGATGAGGATGAGGAAGAAGAAGAGGAAGAAGAAGAAGAGGATGAAGAAGAAGAAGAAGAAGAGGATGAGGACGAAGAAGAAGAAGAATATGATGAGGATGAAGAAGAAGAAGAAGATGAGGACGAAGAAGAAGAAGAAGAAGAAGAAGAGGATGAGGATGAGGATGAAGAAGAAGAAGAAGAGGAAGAAGAAAAAGAAGAAGAGGATGAAGATGAAGAAGAAGAAGAAGAAGAGGATGAGGATGAAGAAGAAGATGAGGAAGAAGAAGAAGAAGAAGAAGAAGAGGATGAGGATGAAGAAGAAGAAGAAGAAGAAGAAGAAGAGGATGAGGATGAAGAAGAAGAAGAAGATGAGGATGAAGAAGAAGAAGAAGAAGAAGAAGATGAGGATGAGGATGAAGAAGAAGAAGAAGAAGAAGAGGATGAGGATGAGGATGAGGAAGAAGAAGAAGAAGAAGAAGAAGAAGAAGAGGATGAGGATGAGGATGAGGAAGAAGAAGAAGAAGAAGAGGATGAGGATGAGGAAGAAGAAGAAGATGAGGATGAAGAAGAGGATGAGGAAGAAGAAGAAGAAGAAGAAGAAGAAGAAGAGGATGATGATGAAGAAGAAGAAGAAGATGAGGATGAAGAAGAAGAAGATGAGGATGAAGAAGAAGAAGAGGATGAGGATGAGGAAGAAGAAGAAGAGGATGAGGATGAGGAAGAAGAAAAAGAAGAAGAAGAAGATGAGGATGAAGAAGAAGAGGATGAGGATGAAGAAGAAGATGAGGATGAAGAAGAAGAAGAAGAGGATGAGGATGAGGAAGAAGAAGAAGAAGAAGAGGATGAGGATGAAGAAGAAGAAGAAGAGGATGAGGAAGAAGAAGAGGATGAGGAAGAAGAAGAAGAAGAGGATGATGATGAAGAAGAAGAAGAAGAAGAAGAGGATGAAGAAGAAGAAGAAGAAGAAGAAGAAGAGGATGAGGATGAGGATGAGGATGAGGAAGAAGAAGAAGAAGAAGAAGAAGAAGAAGAAGAAGAAGAGGATGAAGAAGAAGAAGAAGAAGATGAGGATGAGGATGAAGAAGAAGAAGAAGAAGAGGATGAGGATGAGGATGAAGAAGAAGAAGAAGAAGAAGAGGATGAGGATGAAGAAGAAGAAGAAGAGGATGAGGAAGAAGAGGAAGAGGATGAGGATGATGAAGAAGAAGAGGATGAGGATGAAGAAGAAGAGGAAGAAGAGGATGAGGATGAAGAAGAAGAAGAAGAAGAAGATGATGAGGATGAAGAAGAAGAAGAAGAAGAGGATGAGGATGAGGATGAGGAAGAAGAAGAAGAAGAGTATGAGGATGAAGAAGAAGAAGAAGAAGAAGAAGAGGATGAAGAAGAAGAAGAAGAAGAAGAAGAAGAAGAAGAGGATGATGGTGAGGAAGAAGAAGAAGAAGAAGAGGATGAGGGTGAGGATGATGAAGAAGAAGAAGAGGATGAGGATGAGGATGATGAAGAAGAAGAAGAAGAAGAAGAAGAAGAGGAGGAGGAGGATGAAGAAGAAGAAGAAGAAGAGGATGAGGATGAAGAAGAAGAAGAGGATGAGGATGAAGAAGAGGATGAGGATGAAGAAGAAGAGAATGAGGATGATGAAGAAGAAGAAGAAGAAGAGGAAGAGGATGAGGATGAAGAAGAAGAAGAAGAGGATGAGGATGAAGAAGAAGAAGAAGAAGAAGAGGATGAGGATGAGGATGAAGAAGAAGAAGAAGAAGAAGAAGAAGTAGGATGAAAATAAGAAGAATTCCAGTACAGCAAAAAGTGTATCTGCAGAGAGCTCCGCTATTTCTGACAGTTCTCTGACAGTTCCTTCACATTTACAGCGGTTGAAACATTGTATCTATTTGTTTCCGAATAAAAACATCTGTATCCTAAATGGAAACAAATAGATACAATGTTTCAACCGCTGTAAATGTGAAGGAACTGTCAGAGAACTGTCAGAAATAGCGGAGCTCTCTGCAGGGACACTTTTTGCCGGCTGTAGAAGGGATGAAAATCGGCCGATCGGGGAAAATTCGATTCGTGCATCCGAAGTTTGCTAATTTTCGGATTCGGCGCGAATCGAATTTTTCCTAATATTCGAAACGAATTCCACTTCGCCAAGTTCGATTCGCTCATCTCTAATTTGAGCATTCAATTAGTGGGTGTCTTTTTCCACCCTATTCAGGTGACTGGGGGAGGCCATTCAAGAAGGTAGAACATGGCAAGAAACAAACAAACTATAATGAGCTCTGCACTTCCTGGTAGTCTGAGATAAGGATATCTACAAATAAAAAGTGAAAAAAAAATATGGATGTTTTGGTGAAAGCCAAAAAATGTATTTTAGGGGGTTCCAAGTCATTTTTTTAGCAAAAAAAATGCCAATTTTTACATGTATGTGAGAAATGTCAAAATTGGCCAATTCTAGTGCAGTTACATTTATTCTTTTTATACTGACCTATTGGGATTACTGTAGCTAGAGGGTTTTCCCTGTTCTTTTTCAGAATATATTTGTATATATATATTCCTGTTCATTCTTGCAAATAGGCAGGTCCAAAAAATAGAGTTTGCATGAGTCTTTAGTGCATTTGATTCTTAAATTTAAGAAATTTTAACAAACTCAAAAAATCCTGTTAAAAATAATAGTGCATCATCAATATTCTCACAAGGTACAGGTATTGCAAGAATCAATCACCTAAGCAAAGGCACGGGTCCTCCCCACTGCAGTCCCCTGAACTGGGAGATAGAGGGAGCCACCAAACAAAAAGACATTATGTTGTAGAATTCAGTAGCACTTTGATACATTTATTATGGTTATGGTTCTGAATGTCTAGCTGATCCAGATATTTATTTACTGGGTATATACCCCGTTCATGTAGTATAGAGGTGCATAGTGACTAAATATCCAAACCTACTTAAATGGTTTCCTCTTTTATATCCAATAAATAAGAAGTTAGGTGGTCAGTCTCCTTCACATGTGTATGTAATTAAAGAATGTGAAGTTGCACCACTTTGTCAAAAACCAGGTATCAATGAAAATTATACATTTTAATTTTTTTGCCCCCATTTTCCATTGTTTTGTTGCTTTTTTTTGGAAGGGAGGTTGGTGTGGCTCCTCACCATGGTGCCATAGACACTTGTATACATACTGTATATATAGTATAGAGTAAGGGACTCTGAGAAACTTATTCATTTCATTAGTTTATGATTTGCATTTTTGTATGATATATTTGAACCATTATAATTTAATGCACACCACGATTTTTGGAAGTTGTATTCCTTCAATGTGTATTGATCCACACTGCTGTGTTGTATATTTATTTTATTTTCCATTGATATTTTTAAAGCTAATTCAAAATGTTATTCTGTGTATTGGCATTACAGTATGGTGTGCTTCAAGGCATGCCATGAATGTAATCTTTCTGGTAAACAGTGATATTGATGGGTTTAGTTCCACTTTACAGGATCTAGCATGTGGTGAAATTGGTCTGGATTATTTTACATTTATTCATACTTCTTAACTGGCAGCCCTGGATGGACCTCCTAAGCTGGTAGAGCAGCCCATCTAGTAAGAGTGGTGAGGGTAATGCAGGAAAGCCTAAACAGTTGGTGGTAATGGAGTATTCTTTAATCAGAAGGACAGATTATTTTGTCACCAAGAGAATCTGTACCATATGGTATGCGGTCTCTCTGGTGTGAGGGTTCAGCACGTGGCAGACCTGGTAGACAATTTACTGGGAGGGGTTGAGCATGACACAGCTGTCTTGGTTCAGAATGACAGAATACATAGAAGATGGAGGATCCTTTAAAAAGAATCAATTTAAAGAACTAGGCTACAAGTTGAAGGGAAGGACCTTCAAGGTTATATTCTCTGGAATATTAACTGTGCCTTGCCCAACACAGGAAAGGAAGCAGGAGATAGAGAGCTGAATGCATGGCTAAAGATCTTGTGTAAGAGGGAAGGATTTGGGTTTCTAGAACACTAGGATGACTTTTTATTGAGGTACAGCATTTATGAGAAAAATGGCTTGCAAGTAAATGGAAGGGGATTTACTGTACCAGAGGAAAGGCCTCAGGGAAGGCAGGCAGAATATTTAAAGTGGGATTAAGGGGGAGGGAGACTTAGAAAATAATAGGGCAGATAAGTAAAATATGGTGCAGACACTTATGGATGGTGTTAAGGGGAAGATGGGGAGTTATGGCAGATGGTTAGGAAATTCCAGTATTACAAACAACCATTAGCAATTTTAGTATTTGTAAAACAAAAAACATGCAAAATGGTAGTGCAAAATGGATAAACAATGGATAAAGTGCTCCAGTGCTAGATGTCTGCCAAACAAAGTTGAAAATTTTGGCATGAAGTTATTGCTGAATCTTGGCTTTATTCTTCACATCAATGGTCTATTAATATGCCTGGCTGCTGGCTATGCTTTCTTTCAGAAAGACAGGGTAAAAGGAAAAGGTGGCATTGTTTAGCTCTATGTGAGAAGGAAGTGTGAAAGATTACTTTGTTGGTGTTGAAGGAGAAGGGTTTATTTACTAAAGCTGGAGAATGCACACTCAGGCTCACTTCTGCATAGAAACCAATCAGTTTCCAGTTTTTTATTGCCAAAGCTTAATTGCACAAGCTGAGGTTAGAAGCTGGTTGGTTTCTATGCAGAAGTGAGCCTGATTTTGCACTCTCCAGCTTTAGTAAATAAACGCCAGAGTGTGTTGATGCTGAGGCATTATGGGTGGAGCTGTATATGTCTCTGCGCACTTCAGACTTAATTATTGGAGTTTGTTACAGGTCGCCTAGTGTTAATAAGGAGGCAGAGACTCAGTTTCTTGCACAGATTGAAAGGGCAGCAAAGGTTAGGAGAGTGGTAATAATGGGATGTTTTAACTACTCTGAAAAATAACTGGAGTAATGGCACTGCTGAAACAGTAAGAGTAGAAAAGTATAAATCTATCACAAGACAAATTTTATGGTGCAGTTTATAATAACCTGAACTAGAAATGATACGCCTAGTAATCTCAAACCATGCAGAGCTTATTACTCATGTTCATATAATAGAACATCTGGGTAGCAGTGACCATAACTTTATTTCATTTAATGTAAGCTGTAAACAATAAACACTTATTGGAAAAGGTAAAAACTCTTAATATTAAGGAAGCAAATTTTCCAAGGCTCAGGGATGCTCCCTGAGACTTGACTTGTCATTGAAGAACACAGAAAAAAAAATGGGAATGTTTCAAATCAACTGTATGCAAACAAACCTAAAAATATATTCTCATGGACAATAAATTTAAAACGCTAAAAATAAAAACCTAGGTAGTTCATGCCAAAAGGTAAAAGGCTATAAAGAATAAGAAAAGAGTATAAAAAAAAAATTAAAATGAAAGAACAATATCATCTTTTGAAAGTTACAGTATATGCAAAAAGGAAATCAAGGCCGAAAAAATTTAAAATGAACAGGCTGCGAAAGAGAGTAGGACAAACCCACAAACAATTCTTCAAATATATTATTATTTCTAAAAAGGTCAGGTCTGAACTTGTAGACCTTTTACAAGATACAGTCATGGCCGAAATTGTTGGCACCCTTGATATTTTTCCTGAAAATCAAGTATTTCACACAAAAAAGGTATTGCATTAACACATGTTTTGCTATACACATGTTTATTCCCTTTGTATGTATTGGAACAAATATAAAACAGAGGCAGAAAAGCAAATATGACATAATGTCACACAAAACCCCAAAAATGGGCTGGACAAAAGTATTGGCACCCTTAACTTAATATTTGGTTGCACACCCTTTGGAAAACATAACTGAAATCAGTCGCTTCCTATAACCATCAATAAGCTTCTGACACCTCTCACCCGGAATTTTGGACCACTCTTCCTTTGCAAACAGCTCCAGGTCTCTCTTATTGGAAGGACACCTTTTCCCAACAGCAATTTTAAGATCTCTCCACAGGTGTTCAATGGGATTTAGATCTGGGCTCATTGCTGGCCACTTCAGAACTCTCCAGCGCTTCTTTGCCATCCATTTCTGAGTGCTTTTTGACGTATGTTTGGGGTCATTGTCCTGCTGGAAGACCCAGGATCTTGGACGCAAACCCAGCTTTCTGACACTGGGCCCTACAGTGCGACCCAAAATCCTTTGGTAATCCTCAGATTTCATGATGCCTTGCACACAGTCAAGGCACCCAGTGCCAGAGGCAGCAAAACAACCCCAAAACATCATTGAACCTCCACCATATTTTACCGTAGGTACTGTGTTTTGTTCTTTGTAGGCCTCATTCCGTTTTCGGTAAACAGTAGAATGATGTGCTTTACCGAAAAGCTCTATCTTGGTCTCATCTGTCCACAAGACGTTTTCCCAGAAGGCTTTTGGCTTACTCAAGTACATTTTGGCAAACTGTAGTCTTGCTTTTTTATGTCTCTGTGTCAGCAGTGGGGTCCTCCTGGGTCTCCTGCCATAGCGTTTCATTTCATTTAAATGTCGACGGATAGTTCGCGCTGACACTGATGCTCCCTGAGCCTGCAGGACAGCTTGAATGTCTTTGGAACATGTTTGGGGCTGCTTATCCACCATCCGGACTATTCTGCGTTGCAATCTTTCATCAATTTTCCTCATCCGTCCACGACCAGGGAGATTAGCTACAGTGCCATGGGTTGCAAACTTCTTGATAATGTTGCGCACTGTGGACAAAGGCAAATCTAGTTCTCTGGAGATGGACTTGTAACCTTGAGATTGTTGATATTTTGCCACAATTTTGGTTCTCAGGTCCTCAGACAGTTCTCGTCTCCTCTTTCTGTTGTCCATGCTTAGTGTGGCACAGACAGACACACAATGCAAAGGTTAAGTGAACGTCTCTCCTTTTTATCTGCTTTCAGGTGTGATTTCTATATTGCCCACACCTGTTACTTGCCCCAGGTGAGTTTACAGGAGCATCACATGCTTGTAACATTCTTATTTATCCGCAGTTGTGAAAGGGTGCCAATACTTTTGTCCAGCCCATTTTTGGAGGTTTGTGTGACATTATGTCGAATTTGCTTTCTTTCCTCCCTTTTTTTGTTTTGTCCCAATACACACAAAGGGAATAAACATGTGTATAGCAAAACATGTGTTAATGCAATACGTTTCGTGAGAAATACATGATTTCCTGGAGAAATATCAAGGGTGCCAACAATTTCGGCCATGACTGTAATTTAGCGTAGGTGACTGGGGTCAAAGAAGGCAAATGTATTAAATACCTTCTTCACCTCTTTATGCACAAAGGAAAATGGTATAGCTCAACTTGATAATGGGACAGTATTGATATAGCACATAAAGAACTCCAGTGGCTCAAAATTGGTATGGTACAGAAATAATTAGCAACATAAAAAGGTGAATAAAGTACTTATACCAGATGGCTTACATCCACATGTCCTTAGAGAAATTAGCTCAGATATTGCAAACCCATAGGGGTTGATTTACTAAAGGCAAATAGACTGTGCCCTTTGCAAGTGCAGTTGCACTAAAGCTTAGTAAATGAGGGGGAGATGTGCTAACTTCCACCATCCAATTATGTGCAAGTTAAAATGCTGGGTTTTTTTTTAATTTTTCTTGCATGAGATTGGGTATTCTTTGTAAAGTAAACCTGTAACCCTGTAACTTATTTATTAAGCCCTGGAGCAACTGCACTTCCAAAGTGCACTATTTGCCTTTAGTAATATTAACCACATGGTGTCTAATTTTTAGAAACCCTTTAATGATTGGCTAGATATCCATAGATTGTCGCAAGGCCATTGTGGTACCTATATTTATAAAGGGATCAAAGTCTTTACCAAGTAATTTCAGACCTGTTAGTTTACCTTTCTAGTTGGATAGTTGGATAAAAGTTAGCTAATTTAAAAAAAGACCACATAGAAAGTTTTTTTTTTTACTTGAAATCAATATTTTAGACAGTATGTATTCATGAGAAACCAAAGTTTCAAATAAATCTGCTTTCATCTTACATAGTAAGTAAGCTAAAACTTGGAAATTGCAAAATCGTTTGGCAGTTCCTCACACATGGCTAATGTACACTGCTCAAATAAAGGAGCACTTTTTAATCAGAGTATAGCATCAAGTCAATTAATCTCCTGGGATATTGATCTGGTCAGTTAAGTAGCAGAGGGGGTTGTTATTCAGTTTCAGCTCCTCTGGTGTTAATGAAATTAACAACAGGTGCACTATGAGACAACCCCCAAAACAGGAATGGTTTTGCAGGTGGAGGCCACTGACATTTTTTTCCTACTCATCTTTTCTGACTGGTTTTCACTAGTTTTGCATTTGGATAGGGTCAGTGTCACTACTGGTAGCATGAGGCAATACCTGGACCCTACAGGAGGTTACACAGGCAGTCCATCTCCTCCAGGATGGCACATCAATCCCTGCCATTGCCAGGAGGTTTTCTGTGTCTCCCAGCACAGTCTCAAGAGCATGGAGGAGATTCCAGGAGACAGGCAGTTACTCTAGGACAGCTAGACAGGGCTGTAGAAGGCCCTTAACCCATCAGCAAGACCGGTATCTGCTCCTTTGTGCAAGGAGGAACAGGATGAGCACTGCCACCCACATGGAAGAAAGATATATTTGAAATATATTTAAAAAATATTCTTCCCAAAGATGTTGTGATTTTTGAAATGCTACAATTTTGGCCATATTATATATATATATACACATACACACACATGTACATATACACATATACATTTTTATTACAAAATATATTTAAAAATACATTTCAAATATACTGTATATCTTTAAAAATACAAATCAACATTTTAGGCATGCATTTACAAATATATGTAAAAATATGTTAAAATTACTTTTTTATATGTTAAAAAAAATCTGAATATATTTGCAAAAATATAATTTTTAAAAATATATTCTTCAGATTTCCCCCCCCCCCCTTCTGTGTCACAGATGTTCCTCCTTCTGCATTAGCAGTGGTTTCCTTTTTTTTTACCTTGTTTTATTTATTTTTTTGGCCACAGCAGCAGCACTAAAACTATATAAGGCTTAGTTGCTGTTCCTCCTTCTGCATTAGCAAAATATCGAGGGCATAATTGCTAATCACAGGTCACAGGTGTTCTTCCTTCTGCATCACCTTTTTTTTTGTTGGCTCTCTTAATTTTTTTACATTTATTTTAATAAACTTTTTTTTGCTGCAGCAGTAATAAAAAAAATATCCATAATTGCTGTACACCCTATTTTCTGTGAAAAGAATTCATTCCACAGCCCCCCATCATGCACAGAGGAGTCACCTGAATTATTCGATCATAGTGGCAGATACATGCTGCTGGAGGATGCATAGAAATTTGCATGCTTCGTTGTTGGTTCCCAGGTTGAGGAAGGGAGTGACATGAGCCTAGAGAGAGGGGGTGCCAATGAGGGAAAAGAAATTGGCAGTCATGTTCCCCCAGCTGCAGCACACTACCAAGTTGGCTCCAGTGACAAGGAAGAAGGGGATGATGAGGTCACTGACTGTACTTGGATGTCTGAGAGAACAGAGGAGGAAAGTGAGGAGGAAGCAAAACTCCAAAAGAGGCAGGATATCCTCCAGGGGCAGGTGTAAGGGCAGACAGCCTATTGCATCACACGACAGAGCTCCACAGGTGCAGGGTGCTGCTGATTCCTGGCTGACTTCCAAAAGTTCAATAGTGTGGGCTTTTTTTCAACACATGTGCAGCAGACCGCAGCATTGCTGTTTGCAGTCTATCTGAAACAGATGTAGCATGGCCAAAACACCAGACACTTGGGCACCATATGCTTGACAAGACATATGACGACCTGCCATGCAGTCCATTGGCAGCAGCACCTGAAAGACGCACATCCCTCAACAATTGTACACTCCTCCTTGCTCCTCATCTGGGATCTCTACCCCTACTATAAAACCACAAGTCTTTTCAAGTGCCACAGGTTCTTGCACCCAATCTGCTAGCAGTACACTGCCTGTTGATTTCACCAGGCAAATTTCGCTACCCCAGTTGCTGATCCGTAAAAAAAAAAAAATACTGTCCCACCCATCCACATGCTCAGCATCTAAATGCTAGCTTGGCCAAATTGCTAGCATTACAATGGCTGCCCTTCCTTCTGGTGACTCTGCCCCCTTCCGTGAATTTGTGGAATGTGCTTTTCCACAGTGACAGGTTTTCACATAAGGCTATTCCAGCTCTGTACCATCATGTGGAAGGCAATGTGTTGGCCTTGTTGGACAGGGCAGTCAGCAGCAAGGTCCACATTACTACTGACACATGGTCCATCAGGCATGGTCAAGAGCGTTATATCCTTCATAGTGCACTGGGTAACTCTGCTGGCAGCTGGGAAGGATGCAGGACAGGGTTCAGTGCTGGAGCTTGTTCCACCACCATGCTGTCAGGAATGGATTCAGCATTGGTGGTGGGACTCTCCTGCCGTGTGGGCTGCAGTACCAGAGCTGACCAGCGGGTGCTCTCAGCACTGGTGGTGGGACTCTCCTGCCGTGTGGGCTGCAGTACCAGAGCTGACCAGCGGGTGCTCTCAGCACTGGTGGTGGGACTCTCCTGCCGTGTGGGCTGCAGTACCAGAGCTGACCAGCGGGTGCTCTTAGCAGCCAGAAGCTCACAATCAGCCACACCTGGGGCTGATTACAGAAAGGTGTATATAAGGCATGACCAGGCCTGTGCTCTGCGCCTTGGTGTGATGTCAGGAATCAAGGAATGACCAGAAAGGTGTGGACTGACACAGGGAAACGCAGGTTTCAGGTATAGTATAATACAGGTTATTAGCCACCCAGATATATATATATATATATATATATATATATATATCTGGGTGGCTAATAACCTGTATTATACTATACCTGAAACCTGCGTTTCCCTGTGTCAGTCCACACCTTTCTGGTCATTCCTTGATTCCTGACATCACACCAAGGCGCAGAGCACAGGCCTGGTCATGCCTTATATACACCTTTCTGTAATCAGCCCCAGGTGTGGCTGATTGTGAGCTTCTGGCTGCTAAGAGCACCCGCTGGTCAGCTCTGGTACTGCAGCCCACACGGCAGGAGAGTCCCACCACCAGTGCTGAGAGCACCCGCTGGTCAGCTCTGGTACTGCAGCCCACACGGCAGGAGAGTCCCACCACCAGTGCTGAGAGCACCCGCTGGTCAGCTCTGGTACTGCAGCCCACACGGCAGGAGAGTCCCACCACCAATGCTGAATCCATTCCTGACACATGCCTCCAAAAAGCTGGTGGTGATCCTGCCACATCTGTCTGCTCCACCCCCTCCTCTTCCTCTATGGCCTCTTACGCTGAATTGTCCTCTGAACAAGTAATACTTCGTGAGTGTTCAAGAGGCTACGCAAGCAGTCAGGCTAAAAGATGCCATGCAGTGGCTCAGATGGTCTGTCTAGGGGTCAGGAGCCACCCCAGGGCAGAGATTCTGTCACCTCTGCAGGGGCAGCCTCAGAAGTGGTTGACACCACAGCAGCTTGAGCCAGGAATGGTTGTATGCGACAATATCACCAACCTTTTCTCTGCCCTCTGACAGGAACACTTGACACATGTTCCATGCTTGGCACACATCCTGAATTTGGTGGTGCAGCATTTCTTGAACAGGTACCAAGCTTACAAGATCTTCTGAGGCAAGCCAGAAAAGTCTGTGGCCATTTCCGGCGGTCATACACGGCCAGTGTTCGACTGGCTGACATTCAATGGGAATTCAGCCTGCCCACCAACTGCCTCATTTGTGACATGCCCACCAGGTGTAACTCAACATTGGCAATGCTGCAGTGGCTGCACACACAGCCACTGCAGCTGTCACATACCTGATGGGAGACTGAAATGACAAGGTCGGCCTCACTTGTGTCACTAGCCCTGACCCCACTGCAGTTGGAACAGAGGGTGTCTAGGGACCAGGGGGACAAGAGCACCAGTAGATGTTTGAAGCTCTTGCAGATGATGACCTTGGAAGACTGATGATCCTCTGATCCAGGCACAGTAGTAACATGCAGAGCTGGTTTTGTAGATCTCCAGGTATGCACCAGAGCAAAGCAGGAAGCAAGGGTGAGAGACAGGAGCAGTGTCATAGGAATAGCCAGGGTCATTAACAGGTGGACAGCAAGGTACAAAATCAGAAGCAAAGCCGAAGTCAGGAACCAGTATCAAATCAGGAGAGTAATCAGAGTCAGGTCAGGAACAAGCCGGGTCAGCAACAAGGAAATCACACAGGAACAAACAGGAAACGGGGAACAGCTGAAGACCAGTCAGCACTCAACATGGGCAGAAACGCCCTTTAAATAGTCCGTCTGGTGCCAATCTTCACCGTGCGTGTGCACGATCGCGCATTTCCGTGCACAACTGATCACTCTTCTCCGGACGTTTCTATGCGCATTTCTATTCACAATTCGTCTCACCGGAAATCCCTTACAACAGCATTGCCATCAATGAGTACTTGTGTGAGTATGGCACAAGGATGGTGAGCCGTGACAATCCATGCATCAGTGACACTATCCCCCTAGTCTTCCTGCTAGAGCACATGCTGTTTTGAATTATAGACAGGGCACTTGAGGAAGAACATCGGGAGGAAGGCGAGGACTTCCTTTCCTCTCAAGGCCTCCTTTATGCAGTTACCATTCCTGCAGGGCCACAGAACACACATGAGGAGGAGGAAGAGGTGGAGGATTGCAGCATGGAAGTAGAGGATAACATACGGCAGACTTCAAGGGATGGTTTTCAGTCCCCAGAAACCCAACTAGGAGTAGTACGTGGCTGGGAGGAGGCAGTTTCTGACAGTGTCATCCTCAGTGACCCAGAGGACTCAAAATCTCATGTCTTCTTGAACGTATGCTTCCTGGGCTCTGATTCTGCAAAGCCTGCAAAAGGACCTGAGGATTCTTAGTATCAAGGACAGGGATCAATACTGGTTGGCACCCTTTCTTGAACCACGTTACAAGGGTAAAGTTGCTGAGCTCATCATGCCTTCACAGAGGGAGCAGAGAATGACATCTTGACTTGAGGATTCCTTGAAGAAGGATTTTTTAACACCTTTCCAGACATTGAGGTTACAACTTCCTAGACAACGTGTTTCTGAGGTTTCGTTTGTTCAAAGGAAGAGTGGTGGAGAAGGTGGCTGGCTGATGCCTTTACAGTAGTCCTCAGTGCCCAGGGCTGTTAGGTTTAAGCACCCATCGACAGCATCTGCATCATATGGTAAGGATTACTTAGGGGCAAGAGCAGACTTGGAGGCCTTTACAACTGAGCATCCACTAGGTTACGGGTCTTGAGGATGGATCACTGGCCAGAACTTGCTCAATATGCCAACCAGATGCTGGCTTGTCCTGCATCCAGTGTGCTTTCTGAACAGCCATTCAATGCTCCTGGAGGTTTTGTGATGGATAAAAGAGTGCGTCTGTCCACAGACTCCATTGACCAGCTGACATTTATCAACATGAATCAGTCCTGGATCAACAACAGCTATCAAGCCCCTAATGCTGATATAACCAATTAAATTTATTAGGGATCTGGGATCCCTTGAAGACTGCCTATGCTGTCTTTCCTATTAATGAATCCTGATTATGCTAGCTTCCAACAATGTTTTTGGTTTAGGGCACCACCAGCACCCAAGGCCTAATTTTGACAGGTGCATCTAATTTAAATTTTTTAAAATTTTTCTCTAATTATTAACAATGTTTAACAGCAGGGCCCATTCCTGCACCCAGTAAGAGTAATTGTGAGGGGTTACAGTGTTCAGGCACCATCAACACCCAAGGCCCAATTTTTCTGCACCCGTTTGACAGGTGCACGTATTTTCAATTTTTTTACAATTTTTAAAAACATTTTAACAATTTTTAAACAGCAGGGACCATTCCTGAGCCCAACAAGAGTAACTGTGAGGGTTTACAGTGTTCATGCACCACCAACTCCCCAGGCCGAAATTTTTCCACACCTGTGTGATAGGTGCATATAATTAGAATTTTTAGAGCAGGGTCCAATCCTGCACTCATGAAGAATAACTCTGAAGGGTTACGGTGTGAAGGCACCACCAACTTTTCACCCACCACATACCCCACAATACACTGCGCTCTCACAGTGTGCAGTCCCCACCCCACGCTATATAAGACAGAGGGGACCAATAAATAAATAATAATAAAACAAAAATAAAAAAAACAGATAAAAATAAACACAAAATAAATTAAAATAATAAAACAGCATGGGGTCCCCCCCAAATCCCTGCCGGACCCTTTAGGTCTGGTAGGAAGGTTAGGAGGGAACCCACAGTAAAAGAAAAAAAAAAAGTAAAAAGTGCATGAGGTTCCCCTCTTTAGGCCTGGTAGGACTTTTAAGGGGAACCCCACCTCCCAAAATTGGCAGAAAAAAATGTGTTGGGTTCCCCTAAAAACTATACCTGGTAGGACTTTTAGGGGGACATCACTCCCATAAAATGAGGGAGAAAAAGCATGGGGTCCCCCCTAAATTCTGACCAGACCTTTGATCCAAGCACAGGCCTGGCAGGCCTGGAAAGGGGAGGGGGACAAGCGCCCCCCCCCCCCGCTCCTTACCAGGCAGCATGTCCTTGGCATGGGGACCTCTTCCTCTGGGGGCCTCTTTCCCAGGTGGTTTTGGGGGTCTGCGGGCAGGGGGGCTCATTAGCATCAGGGTATCCTTTTAAATAAGGGGGCAAGTGATATTTCTTTAAAATACATAAATGCAAATACTAGCGTACATCCTCATATTTATAAATGACTGAAGGAAGTCCTTTTTTTTCATTTTTTGTAAATATGCAGTTAAGCCAGAGGCCTATGATCCTTTCCTACATTCTCTTAGGAGTCTCTGGCAATGTGCATAGGCATCCTTAAGGCTCTTGCATTTTATTTTAATTGTCTTCACTGTTAATTTTTTTTTAAGGTATCTAGTAACTGGAGAATCATTAGTTATGCTGCACTATACATTTTTGGCAAACTACATTATCTGTGACACCTGCTCTGTCATATGGAATGTGCTGAAGGATGCAATTATGAAAAAACCTACAAGGAAAGAATGGTCACAGATACTGTATCTGAGGTTTTCTGGCAATGCTTCAATTTCCCAAACGGTGTTGAAACTATTGATGGGAAACACATACAAATATTTTTCCTCTCTTTTACTTGTGGTGGTTGATGCAAATTATCGCTTATGTATATTGACACTGGCTGATATGTAAGCAGCTCTGACTCCAGAATTTTTGAGCACTCCTAATTTGAATAGATGCTGTGTGAATATGGGCTTGACTTCCCTGAAAGCTGTCCTCTGCCAGGAACAAGTGGCCCAGCTCTACCCAATGAATTTGTGGGGTTGCAGCCTTTGCCCTCGGTAGACATCTGCTAAGGCCTATTAAGGTCATGCTCTGATTGTACAGAAGGTGTTTAATGATCACATCACCAGATAACACAGAACTGTGGAGTGTACATTTGTAATCCTTCCCAATAAGTGGTGTATTTTAGCACACTCCCTTCATCTTAAAACATGCAAAATGCTATCAGTACATTTAAAGCTGCATGTGCCTTGCACAACTTTGTTCACCATCGTGATGTCTTCTTTTTTTAGTACACATTAACAGACAACATGGAAAGTGCCCATTGGACCGGGGCTTGGGGAAGCAGGCAGGGGACAGGTATTCATTTGCAATTTATGAATCCCACAGGTGCCACGGCTGCTTGAGGCAATAGATTAATGTTACATTATTAAAAATATTTTAATTTGTACCCTTGTTCTTTTTTATGAAATATATCTTGTGTATGTGGTGTATTATTAATAAAATCATTAATCTTGGCTTTTGTGTGTTCTTGTGATAACTGAGATACCACCTTGCAAAATTATTCTTTACATTTATGTCTACCCAGATTTGCATTATCCTGTCAACTAATTAAAACATACTAATAACCAAGCTTCATACATAAAACCAATGAGGAATACCATAAACAGGTACAACAGATTCAGCAGCTTACCTTTGTTATCTTTCGATCTGCCAGTGAATCCTTTCCAATCTGCAAACATTTGGCTGGCTATACATATGTTCCCATGTCCTCCTCTTGTTCATACTGTTCTCATAATAAGGGTCCTAGGAATAATTAATAAAGGGGTGTTCCCTCACCATCCTGATGAATGTCTCAGGTTCACACAGAGACACTGACTCTTCCGTTTTGGCTGATATTGGTCTACAAAATGACAAGTTGGTGATTTCCTATCTAAATGTTGGAATTTCCTACTGTATATCAGCTTAAAAACATACATAAACACGCATTACAATGTGCATAAACATGCATTTTGCACATTTTCACATATACTAACACAATTCTATGGGATTCAAGATGCCCAAACATTGCTGCAATTTGCCCTATTTGAGCTGGGTTAACTGGGGGTATAGGATTCTTTATATGATGGTGTTACGATCAGAGGTCAGGTTCAGAGACCAGTAGCTATAGCAGCAGGCCAACCAACAGGATAGGTAAACAAGCAGGTCACCCTGGGAATGACACAGGCTCACCTGAGGTGAGGAGTCTAAGCACTAACTGGTATTCACCAGAGCTCCTGATGGTGGAGATGGATTTTGCTGCGTGTTAGTACCAGGTCGCAGTTCTCAGGATCACCTCCCCAGGAAGTGAGCAAGCCAGAACCCAGTAACTGATATGGCAGGTAGGGATCTAGCAGGAGCGTAGTCAGTAAACATGCCAAGAGTCAGTAACAAGTGTTAGCAGGTTGGGATGAGGCAGAATCGTTGTCAAGGAACAAGCCAAAAGTCGGTAGCAAAGGTATGGACGGCAGCAGGAGAGACAATGCGAGATACTGGCTAGAGAAGGCACCATAATCTAGCTCACAGGAAGTGCAGAGACATGGCCTAAATCAGGAAGTTCATGGGAGGAGCAAGGAGTTCAAGGTTCATCAGAAAACAAGGCACAAGGCAGGATTGTCCATTAGATCAGACAGAGCACTGTCCAGCATCCCAGGTAGCTCAGTGAGAAGAGTTACTGCCTGACAGTAGTAGAGGTTCCAGGTTTGAGTCCAGGCCCTGACAGATGTCTTTGTATTTGTTTCATTTTCTTTCTATTGGTTGGATGAACTAGATGGACTTTTGTCTTTTTACAATCTGACTATGTAACTATAGGTGGAGATGTTATAAAAGTAAGTTTTACGTTGCAAATTATTTCTTGAATATTGATGATCCTAGGTGGTATTGAGGCTGTTTTGTATATTTTCTATGATTATTTACTAGTAGAGCAAATATTCTTATATGTGTATATGCCTCTTCTTGCAAATGTATGGATGGAAATTTGCTTCATCTATCACTTTGATATTCTGTAGTGTTACTGTTATAACATTTTATACATAAACTGTGCCCTGCACAATTGATTTTAATAATTTTTAAACTCAATAAAAGTAAATTGCTGAGTTTTTATACATACGAGCATTCACATGTTTTGAGTATTTGTATTATTACATAGCCGGTTCCATCACAAAACGTTTGAAGCTAGTTTCATTTTGTGATTTGCATAGAGGCGAGGTGTGATTTTACACTTCTTTGTACAGTTCCACTGTTTTTATTCTACTAAATTAATTGATTGGTAGTGCTGAAGCTTGCCCACACCCTCCTGCCTCCTAGATTTTCCTATTGGCCATTTAGACAGACCATCATAGTAGTGCTCCAATAGGAATGTATAGGTTGTGGGGAAGGACCAGGAAGCATCAGAGCTATTACCAATTGCAAAAGCTTAACATTTGGACAACTAAGCAGGGGACTACTTGCATGTACAGGCATCTCTAGGTTGTGCACCTGATTCCTCTAAGCATCTCTTTGTGACAGAACATTTTTAAAAATGATTATTCTTTTTGATGCATTGAACATTCATCACTTTTTATAAACTTTTGTAGATATCATTTTTTGAATGTTAATGTGTTTTTGGTTATTTATTAAATTAATTTATTATAGGTACTTACATAGTGCCATCAATTTATGCAGTGCTTTACATATATATTGTACATTCACATCAGTCCCTAACCCTTAAAGGACATACAATCTAAGGTCCTTAACCCACATTCATACATACACATACTAGAACCAATTTAGGCAGGATCCAATTAGCCTACCAGCATGTCTTTGGAGTGTGGGAGAAAACCCATGCAGGCACAGGGAGATCATGCAAACTCCAGACAGGTGGTGCTGTGGCTGGGATTTGAACTGACAACCCTAGTACTGCCACGTGGAAGTGTTAACCATTTAGCCACTGCACTGCCCCATCTAGAGAAAAAGTACACACATGGTATGGCATTTTTACCCTTTTCACTTGGATGGCAAAGGTAGGAGGGCTGCACTTAGTTTTCTATATAATGCTACAGTATGGCAAAATACAGTACTAAAAAAGTATGGTATCTGTCAGTACATCAGAGAGCTTCATGTATTTCAACAAGATAGTTATCAATAAGTAAATTATGTCATTATTTCAGAACAATTTGTTTAAAGAAACAGAATTGTTACTGAGGGACACAGAATTGTTACTGAGGGACACAGAATTGTTACTGAGGGACACAGAATTGTTACTCAGGGACACAGAATTGTTACTGAGAGACACAGAATTGTTACTCAGGGACACAGAATTGTTACTGAGGGACACAGAATTGTTACTGAGGGACACAGAATTGTTACTCAGGGACAGACACAGAATTGTTACTGAGGGACAGACACAGAATTGTTACTGAGGGACACAGAATTGTTACTGAGGGCCACAGAAACGTTACAATTTGTTTAAAGTATTTTATAATAGTATTAATGTAGATGTAATGTAGAAATGATAATTAAATAATATGTGTGAATAAAAGAAATAATTAGAGATGAGCGAATCGAAGTAGGCGAAGTGGAATTCGTTTCGAATATTAGGAAAATTTCGATTCGCGCCGAATCCGAAAATAAGCAGACTTCGGATGCGCGAATCGAAATTTTTCCTAACATGGCGGCGACATGTGCGGCGACGGAGCGGGGATGTCTGGGAAGGCGCGCAGGCAAGGCGCGCTGACCCATAATGCATTCATTCATGACATGTGATCGCATTAGCCAATCAGCAGCCAGCCAGCCAGCACTGTGTAATGGTCGAGCTATAAATGGCGGCCATTTTAGAATTCTCCATTTGCCTCCAGTCATTCAACAGAGGCAGACCTTGCTGTATTGAGGGAGAGAGTTAGGGACACAGAAACGTTACTTAGGGACACAGAAACGTTAGTTAGGGACACAGAAACGTTACTTAGGGCCACAGAATCGTTACTTAGGGCCACAGAAACGTTACTTAGGGCCACAGAATCGTTACTTAGGGCCACAGAATTGTTACTTAGGGCCACAGAAACGTTACTTAGGGCCACAGAAACGTTACTTAGGGCCACAGAATCGTTACTTAGGGACACAGAATTGTTACTGAGGGACACAGAACCGTTACTTAGGGCCACAGAATTGTTATTTAGGGACAGACACAGAATTGTTACTGAGGGACACAGAATTGTTACTGAGGGACACAGAATTGTTACTGAGGGCCACAGAACCGTTACTTAGGGCCACAGAATCGTTACTTAGGGCCACAGAAACGTTACTTAGGGTCACAGAATTGTTACTTAGGGACAGACACAGAATTGTTACTGAGGGACACAGAATTGTTACTGAGGGCCACAGAACCGTTACTTAGGGCCACAGAATCGTTACTTAGGGCCACAGAACCGTTACTTAGGGCCACAGAAACGTTACTTACGGACACAGAATTGTTACTCAGGGACAGACACAGAATTGTTACTGAGGGACACAGAATTGTTACTGAGGGACACAGAACCGTTACTTAGGGCCACAGAAACGTTACTTAGGGCCACAGAATTGTTACTAAGGGACAGACACAGAATTGTTACTGAGGGACACAGAATTGTTACTGAGGGACACAGAATTGTTACTCAGGGACACAGAATTGTTACTCAGGGACACAGAATTGTTACTGAGGGACACAGAATTGTTACTCAGGGACACAGAATTGTTACTGAGGGACACAGAATTGTTACTCAGGGACAGACACAGAATTGTTACTGAGGGACAGACACAGAATTGTTACTGAGGGACACAGAATTGTTACTGAGGGACACAGAATTGTTACTGAGGGACACAGAATTGTTACTCAGGGACACAGAATTGTTACTGAGGGACACAGAATTGTTACTGAGGGACACAGAATTGTTACTCAGGGACAGACACAGAATTGTTACTCAGGGACAGACACAGAATTGTTACTCAGGGACACAGAATTGTTACTGAGGGACACACAATTGTTACTCAGGGACAGACACAGAATTGTTACTCAGGGACAGACACAGAATTGTTACTCAGGGACACAGAATTGTTACTGAGGGACACAGAATTGTTACTCAGGGACAGACACAGAATTGTTACTGAGGGACACAGAATTGTTACTGAGGGACACAGAATTGTTACTGAGGGACACAGAACCGTTACTTAGGGCCACAGAAACGTTACTTAGGGACACACAATTGTTACTCAGGGACAGACACAGAATTGTTACTCAGGGACAGACACAGAATTGTTACTCAGGGACAGACACAGAATTGTTACTGAGGGACACACAATTGTTACTCAGGGACAGACACAGAATTGTTACTCAGGGACAGACACAGAATTGTTACTCAGGGACACAGAATTGTTACTCAGGGACACAGAATTGTTACTCAGGGACAGACACAGAATTGTTACTGAGGGACACAGAATTGTTACTGAGGGACACAGAATTGTTACTGAGGGACACAGAACCGTTACTTAGGGCCACAGAAACGTTACTTAGGGACACAGAATTGTTACTAAGGGACACAGAATTGTTACTCAGGGACAGACACAGAATTGTTACTGAGGGACACAGAATTGTTACTGAGGGACACAGAACCGTTACTTAGGGCCACAGAAACGTTACTTAGGGACACAGAATTGTTACTAAGGGACAGACACAGAATTGTTACTGAGGGACACAAAAATTGTTACTGAGGGACACAGAACCGTTACTTAGGGCCACAGAAACGTTACTTAGGGACACACAATTGTTACTCAGGGACAGACACAGAATTGTTACTCAGGGACAGACACAGAATTGTTACTCAGGGACACAGAATTGTTACTGAGGGACACACAATTGTTACTCAGGGACAGACACAGAATTGTTACTCAGGGACAGACACAGAATTGTTACTCAGGGACACAGAATTGTTACTCAGGGGCACAGAATTGTTACTGAGGGACACAGAATTGTTACTCAGGGACAGACACAGAATTGTTACTGAGGGACACAGAATTGTTACTGAGGGACACAGAATTGTTACTGAGGGACACAGAACCGTTACTTAGGGCCACAGAAACGTTACTTAGGGACACAGAATTGTTACTAAGGGACACAGAATTGTTACTCAGGGACAGACACAGAATTGTTACTGAGGGACACAGAATTGTTACTGAGGGACACAGAACCGTTACTTAGGGCCACAGAAACGTTACTTAGGGACACAGAATTGTTACTAAGGGACAGACACAGAATTGTTACTGAGGGACACAAAAATTGTTACTGAGGGACACAGAACCGTTACTTAGGGCCACAGAATTGTTACTTAGGGACAGACACAGAATTGTTACTGAGGGACACAGAATTGTTACTGAGCGACACAGAATTGTTACTGAGGGACACAGAACCGTTACTTAGGGCCACAGAATCGTTACTTAGGGCCACAGAAACGTTACTTAGGGTCACAGAATTGTTACTTAGGGACAGACACAGAATTGTTACTGAGGGACACAGAATTGTTACTGAGAGACACAGAATTGTTACTCAGGGACAGACACAGAATTGTTACTGAGGGACACAGAATTGTTACTCAGGGACAGACACAGAATTGTTACTCAGGGACAGACACAGAATTGTTACTGAGGGACACAGAATTGTTACTGAGGGACACAGAAGTGTTACTGAGGGACACAGAAGTGTTACTCAGGGACACAGAATTGTTACTCAGGGACAGACACAGAATTGTTACTCAGGGACACAGAATTGTTACTCAGGGACACAGAATCATTTAATTAAAGAGTATGTCAGACATGTTGTCATGTTGCAGAGGAGTGTCAGTGGAGGCCATGTTTTAGGAGCGAGCAGACGTGGCAGCAGAGGAAGGGGTCGAGGCAGCACTAGTCGCAGCCAGAGGCCATTGCTCCCGGTGTCATCCAGCGGTCGTGTCTCCACCGACAACCCTGCCGTCATCGATTGGTTGGCTCGGTCGTCTTCCTCTTCCCAGGTCACCTCTGACACCTACAGCCAACGGTCGGTGGGTACGTCAGACACAACCGTTAGTTGGCATGGCCCGGGAGTAAGCCCACTGAAATCACGTGTCCTCGACCTGCCCCTGTCCTTTGGTGTTCCCTCACCAAGCGAAGTATCGCATGCTGTGGGCTCAGCCCCACTGTACAGTGAGGAAGAGCTAACAGAGGGCGGTCAGGAATGGGGGGAGACATCCGCCTCTTCAGCAGCCAGGCGAAGAAGTACTGGCGAGGAGAGTGGCTCGGTAGCCGGTCTAGAGACAGGTCTGTCTCCTGACCCACACGCAGCCGAGGGGGCTAGTAGTGAGGCGGAGACCCTAATTGATGATGATGAGGCTGATCGCACTTGGCAGCCTCGTCGTCATCAGGCTATTTCTTCCGCATCATCAGGAGAAGAGGGTGGCAGCTTGGCAGCGAGCAAAACAGTCGGTGGGTTGCCCAGGAGGCAGCAGGGTCGCAGCAGTGTCAGTGGAGGCAAACGGCCACGGAGTAGAGCACCAGCTCCACTGCAGCCTACCACCACGGCCAGTAGTGGTGCCGGTGTGCACGGAGGAAGTAGCAGTCAGCCAGTGAGGAGTATCGGGGGCAAAGTTTCCTACTCGGCGGTGTGGCAATTTTTCGTCAAGCCGCCCGAGGAAGTAAACGTAGCCGTATGTCGACTATGTGGCCAGAAAGTCAAGCGTGGCCAGGGGGCCCATGTTGGGACTACAGCGTTGCGGCAGCATATGCAGCGTCGCCATTTGGTGGCCTGGGAAAACCGTGATAAAGATACGGCGGTTCTGCCCGCCCCAGCCCCCGCTCCATCACCCGCTCTGTTACTTGCTCCGTCACCCGACGTCAATCGCCCTCTATCAGCCAGTCAAGGCTCCAACACCTCTGCTGAGGGGAGTTGTCGCTCGTTGGCATCTTCCGCTCGTTCAGATGCTCCTTCTCCTGCTACTCCTCTTCACGGATTCCGTCAGCAGTCTTTCTTGGAATCCGTTTCCAAGAGACAACAGTTTGCGAGCATGCACCCGACGGTGCAAAAGCTGAACGTCCTCCTGTCCAAGTTGCTGGTGCTGCAGTCCCTCCCTTTCCAAGGGGTGGACTCAGCACCTTTCCGAGAAATGATGGCTTGTGCCGCGCCGCGGTGGAGAGTGCCAAGCCGTCATTTCTTCGCCAAAAAGGCAGTGCCAGCCCTGCATTCACATGTAGAAGAGATGGTGGGCCAGTCTTTGAGCATGTCGGTCTCTGCCAAAGTGCACGGCAGCGCCGACGTGTGGAGCTGTAACTACGGTCAGGGACAGTACATGTCATTTACGGCCCACTGGGTGAACGTGGTGCCGTCACAGCCGCACCAGCAACTTGGACAGGTCACGCCGCTTTTGCCTCCACGTTTGCACGTCCTTGGTCCACAAAAGATGTCCGCCTCTACCACCTCTTCTTCCGCCGTGTCCTCAGCCGCCACCCCCTGTGCCAAGTCCCATTACCCGACCGGCATATCACATGTGCAGGGCGCAACGGTGTCACGCTGTTCTGCACCTGGTATGCCTTGGCGAAAATAGTCACACAGGGGAGGAACTACTCAGTGTAATGAACAGAGAAATCGACAGATGGCTGTCTCCGCGCAAACTGAAAATCGGAACCATGTTGACCGACAACGGAAAGAACATGGTGTCTGCTCTGCGTCAAGGAAGGTTGTGCCATGCGCCATGCGTGGCTCACGTGTTCAATCTGGTTGTCAAGCGGTTCCTAAAATCCACCATCCCACTGCAAGACATCCTTAAAATGTCACGTAAACTTTGCATGCATTTCAGCCATTCCTACACCGCAAAGCACACCCTCCTTGAGCTGCAGCGGCAGAACGGAATTCCACAGCATCGCCTGATCTGCGACGTTGCAACAAGGTGGAATTCAACCCTACACATGTTAGACCGCCTTTACGAACAGCGAAAGGCCATCACCGATTTCCTGATGTTACAAGCGGATAAAGGTACTCCCCTGTGTAACTTCGATGTCAGCCATTGGCAGCTCATGTGTGACACCTGACGCTTGCTCAGGCCCTTTGAGGAGGCCACGCTATTCGTGAGTCGGCAGGACTATGGGATGAACGACGTCATTCCTCTGTTGCACGTCCTGGAACAAATGCTGTTAACAATGGCTGGTCAGGGTGCGGTAGATGTGGCGCACAGATCTCAAAGCCACATGACCCCTGTGGGGGCAGGACAGGAAGAAGAGGAGGAGGTAGAGGAGGACATTTGTGCTCAGGAATTATTGAGTGAAATGGGTGGTTTTTCCACTCAGCGGACAGGAGTGGAGGAGCAGGAGGAGACAGAGGACCCAGACGCACCGTGGCAGTAGGCTGTGGAGATGGAGGCAGGGAGTCCCTCGCATTCCTTGGCACAAATGGCCCATAGCATGCTCGGTTGCTTGCGTAGCGACAGCCGAATAATAACCATCAGACAGAGGGATGACTTTTGGCTGTCCACCTTGTTGGACCCTCGCTACCATTCAAAAATGGTGGCCTTTTTCACACCTGCTGAGAGGGAGGCCAAAATAACGTACTATAAAAACCACCTATGTAGTCAGCTGGTCTCTGCCTTTGTGCGCCAACGTCCATCCTCAGACACTGTGGGCCCTGTGCGCTCGCGTTCCGCTGCCATGGCAGCAGGGGAGGGGTGGGGTGGTAGGAGCAGTGGCAGCTCCACCAGCAGCGGCTGCCTCAGTCTGCAGTCGATGATGAGTAGCTTTCTTCACCAGCGCAGTGAGGAAACTACTAACCAGCCGCAGCAGCAGCAGCATCAGGTGGACCTGGAGCAGGACCTCAAACAACAGGCTTGGGCCTACTTGGACAGCACCCTGCCAACCGAGGTAGACAATCCCCTTGACTACTGGGCAACGAAACTTGACCTTTGGCCCCAACTAGCTGAATTTGCCCTTGAAAGGCTGTCATGCCCGGCCAGTAGCGTGGCATCGGAGCGCGTGTTTAGTGCGGCAGGAGGTATTGTAACTCCGCGGAGGACACGACTGTCCACCCAAAGTTTGGAGAGACTCACGTTTGTGAAAATGAATCAGGCGTGGATTAGTCTGGATTTCAAACCACCAGTTCCTGACACAACTGACTAAATCCGCCATGAATCATGCCCCAAACATGTGCCACTTTCAGGTCTCCTCACACTGCTGGTGTGTTCCATTTTTTGTCATAGGGTGCTGGCAGATTACGGGCCTCCCATAGCTGCTGCCAGGCCCCTAATCTGCCATGGGCCCCTATACCGCCTCCTCATGCTGCTGCCAGGTCCAGAGTCTCTCATGGGTCCCTGTACAGCCTCCCATTGCTGCTGTCTCCATCGCCACACTCTGCCATGTGCCACTTTCAGGTCTCCTCACACTGCTGGTGTGTTCCATTTTTTGTCATAGGGTGCTGGCAGATTACGGGCCTCCCATAGCTGCTGCCAGACCCCTAATCTGCCATGGGCCCCTATACCGCCTCCTCATGCTGCTGCCAGGTCCACAGTGTCTCATGCCATGTGCCACTTTCAGGTCTCCTCACACTGCTGGTGTGTTCCATTTTTTGTCATAGGGTGCTGGCAGATTACAGGCCTCCCATAGCTGCTGCCAGGCCCCTAATCTGCCATGGGCCCCTGTACCGCCTCCTCATGCTGCTGCCAGGTCCAGAGTCTCTCATGGGTCCCTGTACGGCCTCCCATTGCTGCTGTCTCCATCGCCACACTCTGTCATGTGCCACTTTCAGGTCTCCTCACACTGCTGGTGTGTTACATTTTTTGTCAAAGGGTGCTGGCAGATTATGGGCCTCCCATTGCTGCTGCCAGGCCCGTAATCTGCCATGGGCCCCTGTACCGCCTCTTCATGCTGCTGCCAGGTCCAGAGTCTCTCATGGGTCCCTGTACGGCCTCCCATTGCTGCTGCCAGGGGGCAGCAGGGTCGCAGCAGTGTCAGTGGAGGCAAACGGCCACGGAGTAGAGCACCAGCTCCACTGCAGCCTACCACCACGGCCAGTAGTGGTGCCGGTGTGCACGGAGGAAGTAGCAGTCAGCCAGTGAGGAGTAGCGGGGGCAAAGTTTCCTACTCGGCGGTGTGGCAATTTTTCGTCAAGCCGCCCGAGGAAGTAAACGTAGCCGTATGTCGACTATGTGGCCAGAAAGTCAAGCGTGGCCAGGGGGCCCATGTTGGGACTACAGCGTTGCGTCAGCATATGTAGCGTCGCCATTCGGTGGCCTGGGAAAACCGTGATAAAGATACGGCGGTTCTGCCTGCCCCAGCCCAGGGTTCCATTTTGTCATAGGGTGCTGGCAGATTACGGGCCTCCCATTGCTGCTGCCAGGCCTTAATCTGCCATGGGCCCCTGTACCGCCTCCTCATGCTGCTGCCAGGTCCACAGTGTCTCATGGGTCCCTGAACCGCCTCCCATTGCTGCTGTCTCCATCGCCACACTCTGCCATGTGCCACTTTCAGGTCTCCTCACACTGCTGGTGTGTTCCATTTTTTGTCATAGGGTGCTGGCAGATTACGGGCCTCCCATAGCTGCTGCCAGGCCCCTAATCTGCCATGGGCCCCTGTACCGCCTCCTCATGCTGCTGCCAGGTCCAGAGTCTCTCATGGGTCCCTGTACGGCCTCCCATTGCTGCTGTCTCCATCGCCACACTCTGCCATGTGCCACTTTCAGGTCTCCTCACACTGCTGGTGTGTTCCTTTTTTTGTCATAGGGTGCTGGCAGATTACGGGCCTCCTATAGCTGCTGCCAGGCCCCTAATCTGCCATGGGCCCCTATACCGCCTCCTCATGCTGCTGCCAAGACCAGAGTCTCTCATGTGTCCCTGTACGGCCTCCCATTGCTGCTGTCTCCATCGCCACACTCTGCCATGTGCCACTTTCAGGTCTCCTCACACTGCTGGTGTGTTCCATTTTTTGTCATAGGGTGCTGGCAGATTACGGGCCTCCCATAGCTGCTGCCAGGCCCCTAATCTGCCATGGGCCCCTGTACCGCCTCCTCATGCTGCTGCCAGGTCCAGAGTCTCTCATGGGTCCCTGTACGGCCTCCCATTGCTGCTGTCTCCATCGCCACACTCTGCCATGTGCCACTTTCAGGTCTCCTCACACACTGCTGGTGTGCTCCATTTTTTGTCATAGGGTGCTGGCAGATTACGGGCCTCCCATTGCTGCTGCCAGGCCCGTAATCTGCCATGGGCCCCCGTACCGACTCCTCATGCTGCTGCCAGGCCCGTAATCTGTCATGGGCCTCTGTTGTCGCTTGTTGGCATATTCCGCTCGTTTAGATGCTCCTTCTCCTGCTACTCCTCTTCACGGATTCCGTCAGCAGTCTTTCTTGGAATCCGTTTCCAAGAGACAACAGTTTGCGAGCACGCACCCGACGGTGCAGAAGCTGAACGTCCTCCTGTCCAAGTTGCTGCTGCCAGGCTCGTAATCTGTCATGCGCCCCTGTACCGCCTCCTCATGCTGCTGCCAGGTCCAGAGTGTGTCATGGGCCCCCGTACCGACTCCTCATGCTGCTGCCAGGCCCGTAATCTGTCATGGGCCCCTGTACCACCTCCTCATGCTGCTGCCAGGTCCAGAGTGTGTCATGGGTCCCTGTACGGCCTCCCATTGCTGCTGCCAGGCCCGTAATCTGCCATGGGCCCCCGTACCAACTCCTCATGCTGCTGCCAGGCCCGTAATCTGTCATGGGCCCCTGTACCGCCTCCTCATACTGCTGCCAGGTCCAGAGTGTGTCATGGGTCCCTGTACGGCCTCCCATTGCTGCTGTCTCCATCGCCACACTCTGCCATGTGTCACTTTCAGGTCTCCTCACACTGCTGGTGGGTTCCATTTTTTCATAGGGTGCTGTATGGCCTCCCATTGCTGCTGCCTCCACCGACACACTGTGGCTCCACACTCTGGTTTTGGCCCCGTGACTGCCCAAATGAGTGAAGTGTGCGGTGATTCTAAGATCGATGGCACTCATCTGCATGTCATACTGACTGTCAGTATTATTTCTCTTCCCCAGCAGACTCCAAGGGCATTTAAATTAAAGGTACAGTGTTCTGCACTAATATAAAGGCTCTCTGAAGCCTAGAAACACCCTTTTATAAGTTAAATTCGCAGCGAATATATTCGACTCGAATCAAAATTTTTCACGAATTCGCCGAATCAGTCGAATCAAATTTTTGAATAATTCGCTCATCTCTAGAAATAATATTTGAAATGTATGTTAGACTGTGTTGTTACTTGGTAGAAGTTTACATTAGAAATGAAAAATGTCCATGTATAATGCCTATATGCTATTAGTCAAAAGTTTTTCAACACCCCCATTTTTACAGTTTTAATTAAAAATTAATTGTCTAAAACAGAGAACAAATGAACAGTGGAGATAAAAATCTAATAATTAATCACTTTTATTAGAATTTTTGAATGTGAATAGATGTTTTGAATAGAATAAGGCAGGGTTGGAGCTCTGTTTTTTATTGCTGTCTTTTACCTTCTTTGAAAGATTTTTCCCTAACTTTTGTTTGAAAATCTCTCTAACAGGGAAACATTTAGCCGAGCAAGTAAAAGCTATATCTTTTGACAATGTTTTTATTGCTGTCCGTGCTTTCCTGGACTGATGACAACTGCACCACCATTGCTTGGAAAGGAATCACAGGGAAAGGAAGTGAGGGAAAATCTTCCGAAAACCAATAATATAGTTGGCTGGAGTTATAGTTTAAGTCTTGGATTGATGCTTGAATTTTATTGGATTACTAAACAGAACACAGCCTCACCTTATTATAAATTATCAGTACTGCTATAGGGCGGCAGAGGTGCGCAAAATCACGCATATATACGTGACTTTGCAGTTCCGGGTAGGGGGAGCTGCCATTCACGGCCTTGGCTGTCGATCACCGGTTGATCACTCGCCGTCACCCGGTGATCTCAGACGAGGGAGAGACCTGTGTATAAACAACACAGATCTTTCCCCTGCCAACTCCTGCACACTGCTTTGTATGGCTCTGCATATCAGAGCCATACAAAGCAGTGTGCTTACAGTAGAAAGCACTCACACAGCATACTGAGAAACAGCACACAGTCAACCCTTTGATCGCCCCTCATGTTAGCCCCTTCCTGCCCAGTGCCATTAATACAGTGTCAGTGCTTTTTATTGGCACTGATCACTGTATTGGTGTCACTGGGAATGTCAGTGACACTAAGTCAATTCCCCCAGTGTCAGAATGCCCACCGTGGTCCTGCTATAAGTCACTGATCGCCGCCATTCCATTACTAGTAAAAAAAAAATCCAGTATCTATACCACCATTTGTAAATGCTATAACATTCACGTAAATTAATTAATATACACGTATTGGGATTTTTTTTTTTCAGCAAAGACGTAGCAGAATACATTTTGGCATAAATTGATGATGAAATGTGATATTTAAAATATTTTACTGTACATGTTTAATAGCAAAAAGTAAAAAAATATTTTTTTTTTCTCAAAATTGTTGACCTTTTTTTTGTTTAAATAAAAACCACAGAGGCAATCAAATACCACCAAAAGAAATCTCTATTTGTGGGAAGAAAAGGAGGTAAATTTAATTTGGGTGCAGCGTTGCATATTGCAATTGTCAGCTAAAGTAACTCAGCGCTGTATTGCAAAAAATGGCCTGGTCAGGAAGGGGGGTAAATCCTCTGGAGGGCAAGTGGTTAACTAAGGTAAGTCAAGATTCACTTTGTTAGTCTGATCCTTTTAGGGTAGGCATTTATGGGGGGTTTTCTGATGTATGCTTATGTAGCTCTTCACCCCAGTAAAATTTTCAGGATTAATCTGTAATATACATTAAGAGACGTTTACATTTACAGTATTTACTGTACAATTCCTCAGGGGCTTGGGTAATGTAACATACACATTAAGGGTCTGGAGATCATCACAAAAGGCAACACATTAACATTCCTCATTGTTAGGTTTAGATCCAGGACACAGAATGGTAGAAGAGAACAGTACTTATCACCAGGATTTCCAACTGTTGTAATTTCCGTCCATATTTTCGCTCAGATGTCCCAATCAAGTGACCCCTCTGTGGAACACAAATAAGCTAGGTTACTTTATAGTTCAAAGTATTTTCTGCCAGGTAATTTGGATTCCTGAAGAGTTTGTTGAAAGATGGGGGATAGGTTGTCATATCATCTGTTAGGAAAACATTTTCTAGCCAATCCATTTTCTTTAAGATTAGAGAATAAGGACTCCAAGGGATATATAGAGAGACATTGAGGTTCATTTACTAAAGACTGTTCTCTATGTAAGGGAAGTTGCGCTCTGCAATGGAATACTCCCTGTAGCTTACTGTATGTGGTGAAGTTTCATTTTGCAAAGAATACCTCATGTTCAGAGAGAATAAAAAAAAACTGCATTTTTGTTTGTACATGATTTCATGATGGAAATCAGCAGAGCCTCACCTTGTTCACTAAGCTCTAGGGAAATTCCCTTGCAAAGCACAACTTCCCTTGCAAACTGAACAGCCTATTTGCCTTTAGTAAATCAACCCCACTGAGTAGAGAGCAGAAAGAAAGAGCTATCTTGGAAGTCGTACATAGGTGTGACAATGTACGAGGGGTCTTCAAAAAGTTTCCACACTTTTTTAGGTCTATTTATTAAGAATTTCAAAACAACGTGACAACTCTTAAACTAAACTGCAAGGCTTGCCAGACAGACTAGTCACATGACACTCGCAGAGATGGCCAATTACTACTCCTTCCACCCTCACTGTTTTTAATGAAAATATAAAAGTAAAGAAACAGTTTGAAGGGCCCTTGTAATTCCCAGGAATGCCTGTGGTGTAGCAGCAGGGTATTCAACAAGTGTGTTCTGACATGTTCTAACTTGCATTGGCCTGCTTTGCAGACCAGTTGATTTGGTCATTATGGAGTACCACAGTAGGAGAAATAATGTGTGTGCTTTGCACTGAAAATGAATCACAGGAGTCTGGAGCAGCAGATTAACATCAAACTTTGTGTGAAAATTGGCGAAAGTGTGAAAAAAAGTTAGCTCAGTTACTACAGGCCTGTGGTGAACATTCCATGAAGAAATCAAGTGTTATTCAATGGCATAGACAGGTGAAGGAGGGGTGGGAAGAAGTCTATGATGACACAAGAAGTGGGCATCCAAAAACACAAAAGGATGGATGCAAATGTGGACAGAGTGCAAAGCCTCATATGCTCAGATCAAAGATTGAGTGTGCAAATGATTGCAGAAGAATTGAGGATGGACAGGAAAACAGTGTGGGAGTTTCTAATGGAGGATTTGGGAATGAGAAAAATGGTACTCGAATTTCGACAGAAGATCAGAAAGAACGTCATCTTCAAATTTCAATCAATCTTTTGAAGAAGGCAGATTTTTTTCAAATGTTTTAATTCCAGGAAATACATTTTCACACCTTGTATATAACACTCTTGAGAAAGCTTTGCTTAGAATATTAATGAACTTATAATACAGCTTATGTCTTGGTATTGGTATTTCTACTGTATATATCTAAATGTATTGTTTGAAAGTTTTCATTACTAGGCTTAATTAAACTTTTCAAATAAAATTACTGTTTTGTATTTGGTTTTGTCTGATGATCCTAATAAACCTTTGTTGTTTGACTGAGCCTTTGTAACTGCACACACTTTTCCAAGTCATATATGTGTAGTCGCTATTGTGTGTTACACTCTCATATTTGAGGTATATATTTTATTTAACAGGCAAAAGGGAATCTCCAGCTGCTCTTCACTTCATAAATAATATGCTGATACAAAGACTGTCCTGCTGATAAAATATTACATGAGACTGTGGAAAGTGTAGAAAGAAGTGCAAAGTGTGCAAAGCTGAGAGAGAGTCAAGGAAAGTGCAGATAAAAAGTATTGGTGGGGTAATTTAGTTGTAAGTAAGTTCCACAGGTGAGCAGAGGAAAGGTGGCAGTATCACTGATGAATATGGGTACATGGCTGAAGGCAGTTAGAAGGGTACAAGATACCCACTGGGCTAACAAGGCTGAAGGGAGGCAAGGTGTGTGCAGGGGATAGACCAATATATATGATTACATGTTATTGATGTTTTCCCAATGTATGTGCTAATATATGGGAGATTCTGTAGTAGAATGTGAAGATAATGCTGCTGGTGAAACCCCATAAAAAGATGAAAGTGTTTAAGGGAAGGTCTACCTTTCTCCCCATTGCCAGATCTCGCCATAATATAATTTAAAGCCTAAGTGTAGTAAAATAAAGAACACAAAAGTCAGCATAAGGAAGTTACTATAATGCACCGTTTCCAGCATGCAGCTTGCTGCTGGTTAACGTGATCTATGAATGGATGACAGGGAGATGATTGAAAGGTGTGCCCCATCCATTCACAGATCATGTTTCATTCATAAAAGTTGTAGTATGGAGTAGCTGGACAGAAAGAGTAGACGTAGCTGGGAACTGTTGATGAGAACAAATAACTGCTCCATCAGTTCTACTAACCCCCACCACACCAGAAAAATTGTGATGCCGAGATGGGAGAGGGAAATCAATGGAGGAGGATTTCATGGGACACATGGGCACAAGGGAAACAGTGTATTAGCAGTAAGTCATTTTTGTGTTTTATTTTGACAAACACAATCAGGATTCAGGATTCTGTTTGAAACAACTATGTTTAGAGAACATTAATTTTTTTTCTGTTTTGCTATACACCAGAGTTCCTAATATAAGTGGCAAATAGTTATACCATTACAAAAACTCAAACCTTTTCATGAATATTGGAGACCAAAAATGGCTCCCAATCAGCAAAAACAAATAACTGAGGTTCAAATTTATTAGTACATAAATATAAAATGCAATCTTTTATGTTAAGTTTGATGTAATAGCTGTTATTAAACATATACTTACATGAAAATATGCAGATTGAACCTTAACACTCCATTAATTATGATATTATACTTTACAACCCATTTAAAGGAAATACACTTTGATAATAATTATATCAGATATAGTTATACAGTTCTTAAACTTACCGTGCTCGTTTGTGCCACATTAATTCATATGCAGAATTGAATCTATTAGACCTAAGTGAAGGAACTGCTACATTGATAAATAGGTATAATTACAAATAGCTAAAATAAAATATCTGTTCTTTCTACACTTCTGCGTAGGTATGATAAATACTGTTTGTTTCGTGCTCAATTTTAGTTGTTTGGATATTTAACTTTAGTATAAAGGCACATTTTCACAAAAAAATCCATTATTAACCATTGCATAATTAGGCCAGTGAGTTGATGTATGAAGCTGGCCTTACAGCTGCAATTACTTTTGTATATGAAAAATACATCAGTGCATTAGTGGGTAACAAAATATTCCATTCTCTTTACATCTGGATTTAATTGACATAATGGCAGTAATTGCTTTTGTCTTAGGCCCAGAGTGGTTATTTAAAGCAAATATTTTACTCATAAGAAAACACCAGGATGAGAGAGAAGATTGATGGGGGATATCTTAGGCCTGACAGTGCAAATTAGGATACTTTATTTTGTAATATAAAAAGGAGCAGCAAGCAAAGGTATCACTATTAATACAGTTTCATAATATATATAGATAAGCTGGGATATTTTTCTGTACACTTATCTGTTACTTAAAGTGACACTAAAGCTTTTTTTTGGGGTTTTTTTTTTAACAACAAACATGTCTATACTTACCTGCTCTGTGCAGCGATCGTGCATGAAGCAGTCCCAATCCTCTTCTTTTTGGGTCCACTCTGGCACTCCTGGCTCCTCCTCCTCGAGCAGTGCAGCCACTTGCCCTGGGAGCACCTCTGCCTGCTCATCCCTGAGCTTCTGCTCTATGCGTCCATAAGACACATAGAGCCGTGGCTCGGCCCCACCCCCCACTCACTTTTCATTGGCTGTAATTGAGAGCAGCGGGAGCCAATGAGCTCCCGTTGCTGTCACAGCCAATGAGGAGGAAGAGTCCCCAGACAGCAGAGGCTGTTGAGAATATCGCTGGATTGTAAGGGGCTCAGGTAAGGACCCAGACAAAACTGGGTGCTCATCCTTACAAGAGAGCTCTGATGGGAGGAAGCAGTCATGGCATGTATCTTTTAATAACACAAGTGTGTATTGCAGCTTGTGTTTTTTAGGATATATAAATGGTGCAGAATACATGTCCACCTATTCTTGTCACAATTTTAAAAAAAAGTAAAAAAGAAGTTTGACTTAATCAGCATTCAATGGCCAAAAATATTACTGAGCAATAAAAATATTAAGAAAAACCTGTATTCCAATCCACAAATTATCCTGAGCAATAAATTATATATACTATACTTTGCAAAATCTGATGACAGGAGATAGCTCAGTGTAGAGCATAATGCTGGTGAAATACTTTTCTGTGAAAGCAGTATTTTAATATTTTGAGTATCTTACAACAATGGTTTTGTGGTTAATTTTAACTCCAACCAGGATATCTCTTTTTGCCATGTCAGGTGGAAAAATGGCAAACCTTCTTCTTCTCCCCTATTTTCTTGGGTGCAGCATCAGGAGGAGTGAGCACAAAAATAGAAAATGCTAAAGGTGGTGAATTCATTCATTTTAGTGCTGTTGTGTAAAATATAGTTGTTTGGGGCATGTCTTGGCCAGCAAGCATGATGAATGCATGAGAAAAGCGCTCCTAACCATTGGGAGAAATATCAAGCACCTAGGCTACACTTATCCTAATAAAATAGGAAGATTAGATAGCAGCACACCTGCACTAAAGTCCCCACTAAAGTCCCATCGCTAAACCTTTCTGTCCTCAACAGACAGATCAAAATGGAGCACCAGAAGTGTTCACGTCATATTCCCCTGGGAGTAACCCACAACGTGAAGCCATGTTTAGCCATATTTGGATGACCAGGAGCTTTTGTCACATGTTAGTTAGCTACCAAAGCTATCTGACACACAGAGCATGGGGACAGCCATAACAAAACACAGTTTCTGCGACTATCTCAAAGTTGAGATCTGACAAATCAACCCCAATGTCTTTATTTTTCAGACAAAAAGGATAGCAATCAGATTGTACCTTAGATTTCTTTTTTTTTTACATAGAAAAGTTAGATAATGAAAGTACTTGCCAGCAAAGCTTTTACACCATTTGGAAGAGGATACTATTTTGAGAGAAGGAGCAGAAAGATTCATTTTTAAACAATGAAATTAGACTGTATATTTGTGGAAACAAGATCTAAATGTTGTACAGGTATTAGACAGTGAACTTCATTCTTATTAATGGAAGGCCAATTTTGAGACTATGGGGAAGATTTACTGGTGCACTCAGAATCTGATGCAGCTGTACATTGTAGACAATTATCTTTTAACTTCAGCATGTTCATTTAAGCTTTGGCAATATAACCTTAAATCTGATTTTGAACTCTCCAGTTTTAGTAAATAGCCCCAAAAGAGTTGTCTGATTTCAGCATAAAATTGCGAAGGAAACTGTATTATTTTCCCACACCAATAATATCAGTTGAACATATTTTTGGAAATAAATCACATCCATTTTTTTAATAAAAAGGAAGATATGGAGGCCACGAGTCAGTTTATTATAGCCAGCAGAAAAACAAAGTAAAAGAAAAAATTATTTGTCATGACACACTATATAACAATATCACTGGTTTGATGTACTTTAACACTTGAAGGGAAAGCAAATGACAAAACATGGATATGTTATATTTCAGTCAGCAATTTATTCTCTCTGTGACAAAGGAGAAAAATATTTTGAGGACTTTTCTGCACATATTTCATTTTTAGGCCAGAATTTCAGTGGTGAACAGTGAGGCTCGGACATTTTTAAGTAAGGAATCATAGTTAAGCCACACTTCTGTAAAGCGTTCTTATTCGAAATTTCAGGACTGAAAGAGCAGCATGAGCAGGGGCGGACTGACCATTTGGAAACTCGGGCACTGCCCGAGGTCAGTAGGGGGCCCAATGAGATGCTACTGGTACCTTTTTCATAGGCTTTTTTGACTTTAGGCAAGGACACGGGCCCCATGATCCCCTATTGCCCGGGGGCCCCATGAGTTGTCAGTCCGCCCCTGAGTATGAGGATACTTAAACTACTGACCATTTCTAATGAAAATACTCTGCAATTTACCAAAATAATTAATGACCAATGCGGTATTTACCCAGCCCCAAAAATGGAACAGTTTCTACATTCATAAAAGAAGCTTTGTTAAAACCTTCTCCAAGTATTAATAATGCCAAAGCACCGTAACCCAACACAAATAATCTTGCATAGAGCAAAAATTGTATATTCTTCAATACTGTCACACAGCTGGGGAAATATTGGGTTTAGGATATTGGCGGTGCCCAAACACCAAAACCCAACAGATTGCAGAGCACAGGATGGATTCTGTTCAAAATACAGCATTTGTAACTGTTAAAGGAGAAGTAGGACCAAAGCTCTTTTGATTCTATTTCTCATTGGGGTCACAAGAGTGCACTTAGTTCTGCACTCTTGTGACCCATATTCAGCTGACAGTCAAGATAAAGTTAAAGTCAAGTTCCACCTAGCGAGCATGTCACTGATCTGGCAGTTTGCATTCAAGTGAAATTCCTGATGAATTTCACCCAGCCAAAATCTGGCTGCATAGGGCCACCTGAAATGGCCTCAGAAGATTTTATAACCCAAGGTACCTATCCAGGAACCACTGAACTGCCAAACTGAAAACATGTACAAGACATGGCACATATGACAAGTTTTCCCTGCATACAGCAGTTTGGTGCCTTTGTTGCACATCACTAATCCTGGTTCAAACTGTTAACCACCTCTGAGTGTTCCTTGGCAGAGCTAAAAGAATTTCTGACATAGTGTGGATTCTGTTCCCTAAGCAAACCAGCTGCAATACTGTGTGGCATCTTTTAGCTTGAGTCATTGCATAGCCTCTTCAATGCTTGAGGGGTACTGGTGGTCCAGAGGGCGACTTAGCAGCAGAGGGTCTTAAGGAGGAAGGAGTAGGGGGAGTAGGTGGAGCTCTGGTACTATCACCACCAGCTGTAAGGACATGGGGCAGCACAACAAGTTCCAGTGGTGAGCCTTATCCTACATCTTTTTCGGCTGCTAGCAGAGTCACCGAGTGGGCTCTGAATGAAACATAGCACCACTTTCCATACTTGTTGGACCATGTCTGTGGTCATGTGGGACATGACAGCATGGTCCAGAGATCTGGAAACATTGCCTTTCTCATGATGGTGAAGGGTAGGGGTGGCCTTAAGGGTGAAGAAATGGTAGCAAGGAACCTGCCACTGATGTGCAACACATTCTGCAAATTCCTAAAAGGGGGCAGAATCTACCAGCTGGAAGGGTAGAAATTGTAAAGCTAGCAATTTGACCAAGCTGGCATTTAGGCACTGGCCATGGAGACGGCTGGGGTTGTATTTTCTTTTTCACTCTAGAAGCTGAGGTGGCAAAATTTGCCAGCTCAATTTTACAGCCACTGGTGATAGCAAAATTGGAGTAAGGTTCCTGCCTATGCTTGTCCCTACTCTGCATTGCTACCTGCAGACCCTTTTCCCTAATGAAGGAGCCAAGGGATAGATTTCTGACAGCCCTTGCTATTCTATCATCCCTGAGAACTCATGGTCTGTTATGGGGGTAGAGGTGGAATAGAAGGATTGAAACACACCATACTAATGAGCTGTTTGGTGAGAGGTCAAATGCTTTCATACACTTGTACCTAAATGGCTTTTGCTATTGCCATTCTTGATTCACTTGAGGCAGAGACTGCAATAGACAATGGTGCTGTCTGTTACACATGTGCTGAAAAAGGTGCACAGCTGAACTCTGGAGAGGAAAAACTGTGCCTGCACTCATGAAGCTTTGCCATTCGGTACAATAGGGTGGCTTCTCCCTTCACTTCTCTGCTGAGTACCTTTGGTTGACATCCTGCCTTATTTGAATTATGCCTCTTCCTCAATTTCCTCCTTTGCTCTATCAGGTATCTAAGTACAGTCAGAGACCTCATCATCACTCCCCTTTCTTCACGACTGGAGTGAACTTGCCTAAATTTGCAGTATTGGCTTTTGGTTGTCCATGAGTGATGTCCCCTTCCTCTAGGCTCCCATTACTCTCCTCCTCAACCTTACAGCTAACATCAGAGTCAATTAATTACTGCACACCCTCTTGTAGCAAGTGGACTATGCTCATATAATTCAGCTGACTCCTCCATGCCAGTCATCAGGGCAACAGCAGGAGTAGCTGTGGAGGAGGAGTCAGAACCAGACTCCTCATCACTTTGCCGATTTGGCAGGTGCATTGGACTGCAAACAAGTCTGGGCCTGTGTGACAGAGGAGGAGGAGGATGGCTTGAAAAGCTACTCTATGAACTCCTTTGTGTGCTGTGGCTGTATAGCAAGCCCAGAAACTGAACAAATGATGGACCATGTCCATGACCACCACTTTGACCTGTCAAGACAGAGCTTGCTCATTCCCACATAGCTCTACAGGAATCTTTGCCTCTCCCTCTCCCTCTTGGCCTCCCAGACATGATGCAGGGTTATGCAAAAATGTTATTTGCAGCCAATGGAAGAACTTTATGGTGATGGGGAAGGGTGGGGGGTAGTGCATGAGTGCACTGTAAGTTTTGGTGCATAGTAAAATGTGGTGCTTGGTAGTATCAAACACCTCTAAGCACCTCAATGATATGATAACAAGCATTTCAATTATATATGGAAATGAAGGGCAGCTATTGTGGTGACACCAACAGATTTAAACTGTTGCAACTGTTTGCTCTTAAAACAAAACCACATACATTCTAAAAAAGTATAGGTATTCTTAAAAAGATTGTTGGGTCTTGTTAAATTGCAGTTAATGCAAGCGGACTTGCACTCCACTGTCCCTAGCCACATAAGTTGCAATTATTATTATACAGTATTTATATAGCGCCAACAGTTTGCTCAGCGCTTTACAATATAACGGGAGACAATACAGCAATAATACAGTTCAATACAAGAGGGATAGGAGGGCCCTGCTCCTTGGAGCTTACAATCTAGGAGGGATGGGTTAATGGTAAAGGAGGTAGTAACTGTGGGGAATGGACTGGTAGGAAGAGTAGAAGATTCCATTATTAGCTGAGGGCAGGATAGGCTTCCGTGAAGAGAGGTTTTCAGAGATCGCCTAAAAGTGAGCAGAGTAGGCGATAGTCTGATAAATAGGGGTAGAGGGTTCCAGAGGATAGGGGAAGCTCTGGATAAGTGCTGGAGACGAGCATGGGAGGAGGAGACAAGGGAGCTAGAGAGCAGGAGGTTGTGCGAGGAGCGGAGAGTACGGTTTGGGTGATATTTGGAGACAAGATCGGTGATGTAATTTGGGGAAGAGTTATAAATGGCTTTATATGTTATTGTTAATGTTTTGAATTTTATCTGTTGGGCAATGGGAAGCCAGTAGAGGGATTGGCAGAGAGAGGTGGCTGATACAGAACAGTTAGTAAGGTGGATGAGTCTGCCAGCAGCATTCATGATCGACTGAAGAGGGGCTATCCTGCGATGAGGTAGGCCAATGAGGAGGGAGTTACAATAGTCAAGGCGAGAGATAACCAGAGAGTGAATAAGTTGCTTAGTGGTTTCCAAGGTTAAGAACGGGCGTATCTTGGAGATGTTGCGGAGGTGAAGTCTACAAGATTTGGACAGCGATTGGATTTGGGACTGAAAGGACAGATGGCAGTCTAGGATTACACCTAGTACCCTGGCATGAGGGGAGGGACTGATGATTGTGTTATTGATCTTGATGGAGAAGTCAGGGGAGTGGGCACGGGCTGGAGGGAATACTAAAACCTCAGTTTTGGAAAGATTGAGTTTGAGGAAGTGAAGTGATATCTATGCCGATATGTCGCTTAGTAGGTTAGTAATGCAAGAGGAGACTGAAGGGGTGAGTGGAGGGGTAGAAAGATAGATTTGTGTGTCATCAGCATAGAGATGGTACTTAAAGCCATGTATCATAGAAAAAGGGGGGGGAAATGCCATCCAAACTGATACAAGACCATACCTTAATAATATCTCCAACTCACTTATATAAAAGTGTGGATTATAAACCTGGTAGTGCTGAAAGACAAAAAATGGCAGTTGACTAATGCAAAACCGCCTGAAAAGTGGTTAATTGAATCCTACGCGGAGTAATATATCACTGCAAAAAATTAATGCAATGGTGTATTTATTAGATCACTTGGATCATGAAAAAGGTTGATATTGACAAGGTGAACATGTGACAATCATATTAAAATCAAAGAATTAAAATAGAGAACCGTTCGGGGTCTTCAAAAATGGCTGTACGGGCAAAAATAATCGATGTGAAGCAGTAGCGTTTTCCTTCTATATGTATCTGTTGTAGAGTTCCATACTGTATGGCCTAGTAAATTCGTTATCTTCTTTAGCTGTTCTTTCATGAACATCACAGTGTACATACATGAAATCCTAGGGGTTAGATAGTGGATTAGAATGAATTCAGAGGAAATAAGGGCTACTCAGATAAACATCAACCTGGTAGGATGCAAATATTAGTTGGATTAGAAATATTCCTCTCATTACCTACTTAGCAAGTATGCCATGATACATGAATAGTGGGTAAATATCTTCCTGAGTGACCAGCATAGATGGAAGTGAATCCACAATAAAAAGTGATTCTAAGGGTGAAAAAATGAAATATTAAAGAATGTGTTCCATTAGGGCATGAATATCATACAAATAACTCATGTGAATTGCCATAGAGGAGGCCAGAAAAAATTCTACTTAAAGCCATGGGAGTTTATCAAGTGACCAAGGGAGGAGGTGTAGATGGAGAAGAGTGGGGGTCCAAGGACGGAACCTTGAGGGACCCCTACAGAAAGAGGGAGTGAAGAGGAGGAGGCAGAGTTATAGGTAATGCTGAAGGAGAGCTACGATAGGTAGGAGGAGAACCAGGAGAGAACAGAGTCTTGGAGGCCAAGAGAGTGGAGTTTTTTGAGCAGGAGGGGATGGTCAACCGTATCAAAAGTCACAGAGAGGTCAAGTAGTAAGAGTATGGAGTAGTGACCATTGGTTTTAGAAGTTAGTAGATCATTAGTGAGTTTTAGTAGGGCAGTTTCAGTGGAGTGTAGTGAGCGAAAGCCAGACTGTAAAGGGTCAAGAAGGTTGTCGTCAGTGAGGTAGGAGCTCAGGCGATTGTAGACTAAGCATTATAAGAGTTTAGAGATAAATGGAATTCACTGAAAAGTATCAATAGTTGAGTAGTGTACATAGCACTAAACTGTAGTACTTTACATGGCATGGTACTGAAACCACACTATACTAACCTGTCTTTCCCTTACTCAAGCTAAAAAAATAGCTTTTTATAGTATGTGGGCTGTAACTTTACGATGACTAGACATTGAGTGCAAGACCTTGCATAATGATGGCTCAAGGAATTCATTATGAGACATTCGGTAGGAGGAATTCCCGTTGAACGTCCTTGAAGTTTTTTCTTGTTTTGTTTGGGGTTTTTGTCTTTTGTTTTTTTTGTTCACTCTTCAAACTCTTCGTATGTCATTTATTGATAGCACTTAAACAGTTATACTGGCCATACACTGTAGCAGGGTTTCTCAGCCAGGGTTCCATGGAACTCTAGGGTTCCTCCAGCGGTTGCTAGGGGTTCCTTGAGCAATGAGAGATTTCTGCCTCTAAGATAAGTTCCCACTGACACCACTGATCATTTTAGCAATCTATAAGGGTTTAATTTTTTCCAATGGTCAAATGTATAAGAAGCATTCTTTCAACTGACCATCACAATATTGTATGATGAGTTGTAGATGCACAAATGTTTAGCAGGGGTTCCCCGAGAATGGAAAGTTATCTTAAGGGTTCCTCTGTGTTGAAAAGGTTGAGAAAGGCTGCACCGTAGACTAAAGGAAAAAATTTTAACTGATTCCTCAATCCACACCATACAATGCAGTTTGGATCTATCAATTTTTTATTTTATTTTTTTTTTTAATATTGTATCTTCTCTGAACAGTCAAACAGGGAATGTTTGGTCTGAACTTACATTCAGACTGAACTTTCAGTACATAACTACTCAGAAACTACTGGGTACATCCTAAAACTAACACCAGACGTAGCCCTTCTCAGTATAGGTCTGGAATGGGTTCCTCCCACACTCAGAAATCTTACCTTACAAATCTTTTTAGCTGCCAGATTACATATTGCGAAAAATGGAAGGTTGATACTGCTCTTAGTGTTCTAGAAGTTATACATAGTGTTGATACTCAGGGGTTTAGTTAACTAAAGCTGGAGAGTGCAAAATCAGGCTGACGTCTGCACAGAAACCAATCAGCTTCCAGGTTTTATTGCCAGGGTTTAGTTGAACAAGCTATGCTTAGAAGTTATTGGTTTCTATGCAGAAGTCAGCCAGATTTTACACTCTCCAGCCTTAGTAAATAAGCCCTTCAGTGTCCGTATGAAAGGATGATGACATATCAATTTAGTCAACAAAGGAGTTTACTTAGAGATTGAAATATATGGTGGCAATGTAGACCAGTGTTTCTCAACCTTTTTCCAGTTAGGGGGCACTTGAAAAGTATTTTCAGTCTCAAGGTATCCCTGTCCAAGGCTTGTTTCACATTACTGTGTTTTGCGAAACACACGCAAAATCGCACTCATTTCTGACACGTAGACAAATGCTCTGCTCTTTAGGGGTGCCATTAATTCTTAGTGGTACCCCACACATTGGTAAACACGGAGTGTTTTTGGTGTGGCACAATTTTTAAACAGGGTCAGGAATTAATTTCCCTGCATCTCTGCAGTAGGGCAGCCTATTGAAATGTCCTACACATAGCACGCAGCCACATAGATGTGAACCAAGTGCTTGTTCACATATGAGGTTGGAGGGCAGTAAAACCACATGGTTGGGCTGTTTTTACCACCCTCCAACTGCTTCCTCTTTATCTGCAGAGGCAGCAGCTGGAAGTGTACACATGCTGTGGCCACAGCTGGAAGTATACTCCTAAGTGAATAGCTCTGCACTGCAACCACCCCGCAACTGTGTACTTTGCACGTGGTTAAGTTCTGGTGATGCTGCATTTACAGGGTTAAAACAGGTGGTGAGGAGGCAACATATTGCCTCTTTATCATCTGTGAAATGCCTCTGAAGAGCAATCTGAGCATGAATTGTTTTTCAGAGGAGCAGCAGTCCTTTCCATTATTTCAAACAAGCCCTAAAAAAGCAGTTTTGATAGTACAGGAATAGGAGGTCAGGATACATAGTAACATACATACATACACATAAACACACATTAAAACACACACATACAAACACATATGTACACACACACATATACAAACACATGTACTGTATATACAAACATTTGTACACACACACACTTACTTATACACACATACAAACACACACGTACACATACAGACTTTATACACACTTTATTAGGTACACCTTGCTAGTGCCAAGAAAATACACCATAACACCACCAGCCTGAACCGATGATACAAGGCAGGATGGATCCATGCTTTCATGTTGTTTACACCAAATTCTGACCATAATATCTGAATGTTGCAGCAACCAGTCTGCCCATTCTCCTCTGACCTCTGACAGTAACAAGTCATTTTTGTCCATACAACTGCCACTCACTGGATATTTTTTGTTTTTTGGATGACTCTCTGTAAGCCCTAGAGATGGTTGTGTGTGAAAATCCCAGATCAGCAGTTTTTGAAATACTCAGACCAGCACGTCTGACACCAACAACCATGCCAAGCTCAAAGTCACTTACATCCTCTTTCTTCCCCATTCTGATGCTTGGTTTTGACTTCAGCAAGTCGTCTTCACCATGTCTATATGCCTAAATGCATTGAGTTGCTGCCATGTGATTGGCTGATTAGCAATTTGTGTTACCAAGGAATTGAACAGGTATACCTAATAAAGTGGCCAGTGAGTATATATACACACACACACAAACATACAGACACATGTATACACACAGATACATGCACACACATACCTACACATGTACACAGAAACACACACACATATACAAACATATATTTATGTGCACACATACAGACACATGTACACACACACATACACACAGAGACACATGTACGTACACACACACACACACATACACCACAGAGACACATGTACACACACAAATTCAAACATTATTAGACTTTAAAAAGTTGCAGTACAGTACCTTCCCTCACACAGCTGGGTACTGCATCGTAGGGGAGGCAGAGAGCACAGCACACACTCCCCATTCCTTTGCTTTCACTTTGCTCAGTTTGACTGAGCTCCCAGTGCTGATGTACAATTCTGCTGGGGATCGGGAGCTTTGGCTCATCTGTCAGCCTTTCTCTACCAGGATACCATGGCACCCCGGGTGACACCCCAGGGTGCTGTGGCACCCTGATTGAGAAAGGCTGATGTAGACAAATCTAACTGAGAATAGTCTTCTGGGTTGCTCTGCCTTTTTTTTTTTTCATTCCCCATTCTTGCTTTTTTTGCTTAATCGAAATTATTATATCTGATGTACACATTGCTCATGTACCTGGCTTTAAAACATTTTTTAGGTGGTGCATTTTTCCTTAACCAATATACCATTTCTGCATGTTAACTTTGGCAATCAAACTATGGGACATTATTTTATGGCTATATACTGTATAACTTACCTGTTCATTTTTACTCAAATTATGTCCATGTGATGGACATTATATCTTTGACATGTCTGTAACTGCTGGGAAACCACAATTCTCTTATTTACTTTGTACTTTGGTTTACTGACCTGGAACATGTATGCAGATCAGCAATTGTTACTTTTCTATGATTTTCATGGACCGCATACTTTTCCTGATTAGTGACTTAGACATAAGGTGAGCAGTTTAGCATAAAACGTAAGCACTTTCAAAGTGCCTGAAGAAAACATGCATTTTCAAAATTAGGTCAACAATAGCAGCTCTCATATTTCTCTCATGACATATTTATTTTAAACTCAACATCACAGATTAAAACTTAACCTCCCTGGCGGTATTCCCGAGTGTAGCTCGGGGTAAACTTTCAGTACCAAAAGCGGTAACCCAGAGCTACACTCGGGCTTGCCATGCGGCATTTCTCAGGGATTCCCTGCAGCGGTTACCTTGTCCTTCGCTCCCGCAATGCGTCCAAAAAGCATCCGTTTAGGTCAAAAGCGATTTTAGACCAGCTAGAGAACAGCGATAGTAAATCAGAACCACTTGCAGAATTGAGTGATAATGATTTGTGGGGAAATTCGTCATCAGACACTGAAAACGATTTTGCGACTTTGCTCAGCGATGTGCAAACTTGGCGCTATATTTCAAATTTCAGTGTTTTTGGTTTGATTATATTATTCAATTAAATTTATTCTTATATTATTATTTTTTATGATTATTTATTAAATTATAATTTATGATTTCGTGTTTCAAGTTTTATCATACCCAGGATGTTTACTAGATTCTTGTTCGGACAGATTTCAGTGAGTTATTCCTAAATATTACAGGCCTACAATAAAAAAACGACATATTTCCATGCAAAAAAATGTACCGCTTTCATCACAGAAATAGTGACATAATCAGAACGCTAGGGAGGTTAAATGAAAGTATTGTAATGTGTTTTGGGAACCATATCTGCTATTACCCTTAGTAGCGGCACATTCCGCTGTATTTAGCTCCATTTACATTTGTAGATGATGGCATGCTCCTTATTGTTATACTCTCTGAATGTTATTTAAATTACACATAACAAGGAAAAGAAAAAAATGGAATTGGTTATTTATCATTTTGATGCTTGTCATGTGCAAATAATGTTCACAAACTTCATGCATGACTAAAGTTTATGCATTTAATCATAAATGTAAAAAAAGTCCAAGAATACATGGGACAGTGCTTATGACTGTACAGCAGCAATTAGCTGTACAAAATATATTAAAAAAAAGAAATTGTAAGCAAAAGTGTGCACAATTATATGTAGCTGTACATGGTCCTGTGGCTTATTCCATAAAACTAAAATGCTTCTGTGTTTAGTGACTGATTGCAAATCATTTTGATCAATATTATATTTTTTTTTTATACCACCTATACTTTTTTTAAGTATAGGTCAGTGAGCGAGCAGAAAATCTGTAATCTGTACATTGATATACCCATCTTTAGAAGAGTTGCATAGGTTAAATATAGAAACACTACCAGGAGAGATTCCTCTGATTTAGCAAAAAGACCAGAGATGTGTATTTCACTCATATATATACTGTTACTGCATACACTGTTCTCCATATCCATGTTATTTTATGCCTTCCACCAGCAGTAATAAACTATAAAGATAATAAAGATAATTATAAAACAGAGGGAGACTGACATAAGACACGGTATTGTGAGGAACAAGTGTGTCAGATGTTTTTATGTTTTTACTTAGCCCAATTATAAATCATGACATGGGGTGCAGCCACGTCAGTTTTTTTTTTTTTTTTTGCAAACAGGTAAACAACTCAGTATATAACATAAAATAACAGAAACCGTTGGCAAATGTTTTCAGTTGAATTTCCATAAACAAAGATCTTTGCATGTCCCTAGCCAAGTCACATCAACTTGAGGATCTACTCCTGGGAAAATAACCAACAACCAATCAAGGAGGAGCACCATACCACCAGAAGGGCAACTTTTTCTGTAGGAGTTACAATTTTTCTAATGGTCTTGAAAGATCCCAGAGCTATTCTGACAATCATCTTTATACCATTGTCCTTTACTTAGACCTGGTTATGAGAGTGGGCAGGAAAACTTCTCTCTTCTCCTGAACTTCCTAGAATGAAGTTGCAGCATTTCCCACAGGACCCTTGCATCTCACCAATCCTTAACACAGTTTGCTCTAGTGATGGGATCATTGGGCTCCCTGAATTCAGTGCATGCGCTTTGTGATCTCAGCAGAAAAAGTATTATACAGATAGGATTTAATTTAGTTTAAAAGAGGGTTAAAACACATTCAAACCTAAAAATAAAATATTTTTTTCATTGCAGCTTACCAGTCCTTAAATGTGGTTGCTGCATTCATTTTCAGGTTTTTAAAATTTTATTTTCACCAGGTGATTCATCTAATAAACAAACAACAATCACAGTGCTAAATTCCAATTGTCTAAATAAATACTAGCTAAACATTAAAAAACACATACCTAAAAATTTCCTATATAAGATAATATAAAACTCACAATAAGTTCATAAAACCTGAACATACTATATGAATAAATACAGAGAATGTCAGCATACACAGTAAAGCTAGCTAAACACTGCTAGATTTTCTATTGAACATTTTTATGAAAATCCCTACGAACATTCAATTCTCAGTACATCCAACGACTTTACGAATGTCGTTTGAAAGTCCTTCAAAATTTCTTTTGCACTTAATATTGGATTTGTGGAATGAATGGACTTTCCCAAACAAAGACAACATGCACTGTTAGAAATGTGTTCATTCAAGAAAAAAATACCATCCTGCTGCTTTGAATTTTCTCATCACTGCATACGAAAACAAATGTCAGTTTGACCTCACCAATAATTAGAAAATCAAATGAACTTTCCTAAAATGAAAAGTTTGAATGACATTCTGTGTTTGGCCAGGTTAAGTCATTGATCAATATGACCTAAATGCAAAACCTTTTGCATATAACACGAAGGTAAGATAATCATATAATTACCATTTTTTTTCTAAATTGACACGGAAATGACTTTGACATTTGAAACAGCAAAAAACAAGCTGCTGTTCAACACAAGATATAAAATTTCAATGTTCATTTTTCTGTTTCAGACAATTTTCTGTTTTAAAAAAAAGTCACTGTGGACACCATTTCCATCTTTCTCTAGTCCTAAATTTCACAAATGAACTCCACATTTTCCTAAATTTTATAACCAGGGTTGATGGCCCCAATATGGTTACTCAAATATGACAATTATGAGTGTTTAAATGGTTTTAATGCAGCATACTACATATGCTTCCTTCTTGGAAAAGAAAATGGACAAGGCTAATAAATCTTTCATGTGGCCATGGTGATATAAACTTCTTTAAAATTTAATAATGTTGTACTAGGAGACATTATGCAAAATTTGTTACTAGCATTGCCATAGAAGGCAACTGCCTGAAAGAAAAAGCACTTGAGTTAATCTAATCTCATATTAATAAAGCATTCTGGACTTTAATCATGCAAGTCATGTGTCCATTACCTCTCTTAAAGATGTGATCGGTTTAGCAAAATTATAATATATAGGAATAAAAATTTATATTTTGTAAGGTTGGAAAATAGATTTAAATTCAAAAGAAAAGTCTCACCATTGTGCAGTCAATCTTATTCCTTTAAATTCAACTTTGCAATACATTTTGTGAGAAGGTATTTTTTCCAATATGCAAAGTCTCTTAAAGACTGTAGTACATGTGGTTTTTATAAAGATAATCCCATTTTTAGGGACAGAAAAAGCACATAAATGTTCACCTTACTTAGTTAACAAATTTTCAGATTAATAAAGGCAAAAGAAAATTGTGCGCTAACAAATAATGAGAATAATAATAGATGAGCTGCTGCAAAAACGTGTTATGTGTGTAAACATAAAAAACAGACTAAAACAAATGAAAGTGTTGCGCTGCTAGCATAAATTTAATACATGTAAATATGCAAACAAAAACGTGACTGATAGTCCCAAAACATAAAAATAAATGCAATTGTTCAAAAAAATCCAAATAAGTGATAACTCTTCCTGCTGGTGATTGCACCCAAAATTCCAGGGCTGTAAATCTTCAATACATGTAAATCGCCACAGTGTACATAGACTTCCAGGTGGACTCTCTCCTTCTTGCATGGACCTGTATGTGGACACAGGTCAAACAAAGCATCTCCCCTATTAATGGGGGTAATACATAACTTGCTCCTCTGTGCACCCTTATGAATCACCACGGGACCTTCACAAATGGCAGCCGATTTCAGTACAGCCAACTCTGTGGATAAAGTTCGACAACCACAAAGTAGACCATAGTGCAGTAGGCTTCTAAAAGGCATATATTTATTAAAGCATATGAACTAACATGATAATAGTGTTAAAAACGCATGAAACAGCGGTCAGAATCAAACAATGGAGAGCAAGACCCTGCCTGTTGGAACGATATAGGAGCGCTGGCGTCACCCGACTTCTCCCCACGCATATCGTCACACACCACGTGACTTCATCAGAGGTAGCATAAAATTTTCCTTAGAATTGAATGATTCCATATTTTTTTCCTCTGCTTGATCTGCAATAACAGTTGCAATTGACTACAGTTTTCTTTCTTTTTTTATTTTTGTAAGTGTTTCTGAAAGCCAGAAGGTTCGAATGTTAAATTCAAATAGTTTTGAGGCATGTCTGTGATTGTTTTTTTTCCTACACAAGTAAACAATTAAATGAACATTTTCCAAGAGTGGTGATTCCATACTTTTTGCCAGAGGTTGTAGCTGCCATTGCACATGTGCTCTTAGCATTCAATGGCCACAGCTAGAAGTAGATAAAAAAGACAGCACAAGTACTGATGTATGACTATCCTAAACCATGGGTCTTCAGAAGGAAAAAAAAGAAATTGGGAAAAAGTAGTTTCATTTCATATAGAATACAGAGTAGTATACACTAAATAAGCTAAAATTTCCCTAAATATATGTGGTCATAGGAATGTGATATACATTTTTATATACAGTACATATATTATATAAAGTAATACATTTCTTTTTAGTACAGTTCTTTTGTGCTGCACCAAACCTGTACTGTATGCTTTCTCAACTAATTACATAGTTACATAGTTTGTATGAAAAGAGACAAAAGACCATCCAGTTCAACCAAAGAAAAAAAAAGTTATAAACCTATACCGACAGTTGATCCAGAGGATTGAAATAATACTCTATTATAGTTCATCTTCAAATATCAGTATTGTACCATGTTAGCCATTGAGTAATGTAGAAATTTTGGAGTTTAAGTGATACTCCTGATTGGCTAACCTAAAGAGTAACTCTGCTTTTGTTGAGAAAAAAAAATTCCACTCCTGGTGAACAATGTACATTGGAAGGATTTTAACAAACATTATTGCAGATTCTTACCTGTTTTTGGTCTGAAGAAAATGCTGTTTGTCTCATTTTGTGTCTTTGGATAATGGTTATGAAAGGGAGTGAATAATTCTTTTTAATTCACTGGTACACTTTCATTGATTAGAAAAGTTGCAGCGTCTACAGGGCTGGGACAAGGGGTGGTCTGATTAGATAAGTTGCAGTGTCTACAGGGCTGGGACAAGGAGTGGTCTGATTAGAAAAGTTGCAGTGTCTACAGGGCTGGGACAAGGAGTGGTCTGATTAGAAAAGTTGCAGTGTCTACAGGGCTGGGACAAGGGGTGGGCGAGAGGGGAGCTGCCCTGGGTGCAATGCTTTATTGTATGGGGTGAGGGCACCTTTCTTCTGTTACAAGGCTGACAGTAGTGATAGAACAGTGATTTTGACAAGTGAGTGACTACTGGGAGTAGGATCCCTTAAGCTTGCACATCATGAATAGGGAGGGGGCGCAGTTTGACATCTTTGCCCTGGGCGCTGGATGATGTTGTTCCGGCACTGAGTGTCTGCATCCCTTTAGATGTGATTAACCCATTTGTGTAGCAAAGGATGACTAAAACCTCAGTATTTTTTTATTTGCTATATTTGTTTTGCACAAAAGTGTAGTTACTCTTTAAATTAAAAAAAGATTGTTATTATTATTATTATTATTATAATACAGTATTTATATAGCGCCAACGGTTTGCTTAGCGCTAAGATGAAAGCTTTTGGGATGCCTTAGATCCCTCAAGAATCTTGCATCCTTAATAACAAAAAGCAGAACTTTACCCATAACAACTTGATAAAAAAAATGTTCTTTAGCAAGGAACTTACATTCCACATTAATAATTATGCTACCAAAATTAGTGTATGTTATAAATTGCCTTCAGCATTGTTCCTGTTTCTTTCTGCTGGAGGCTGCCATTTTTCTGAAGCCCAGAGCCCCCGAGCGTCAGTAAATCTTTATGCTGTCAGAAAATCAGCCTCTACATTTACTGGATTTTAAACAGTATAGGCACTTATTTTTAGTGTTATACCTGCAAAAAGGGCCAGCCTGAAGTGATCTAGCAAGGCTTAATTTTATAAAGTTCACTTTAAGTTAGCCAATAAAGAAATACATCTAAACTCCAAACTTTTTATTTGCAAATACCAAAACAAAATTTTGTTTGTAATATTTTTCTATAGACACTCACTGTATCACTACTTTTTGAGATTTCTGTGAGCAAGGGGACATTAACTTCTATAGACATACTGTCCTCGACAGGCAGAAAAGCACATCCCATTTCACCCAAGGGATGTATTTGTATCGACTCATTTAACCAGCCTGACAGAGTAATGCAAGGACAGCACAGTTCTTGCACGCTACACTGCGAACCAACCAAAATATTTTTTTTTACTAAAGCTGTTTCTGACTTTCTTAGGCTCATACATTTTGCTAGAAAATTCTGCATCAGAGCAATGTTTTAAAGTGTTACTTTTAATTAAAACTTGTATTTTTTTGCTGCAATGTTAATTTAAATATGTTTATCAGAAACAATTGGATAGGCAATACCCTCTTTCCTGCACGCACGTTTTAAATGTTTGTATACAAAATTAATTGAATATTTAATAACATAAGATTTGTGTAAATAAAAGGTTAAATAAAGCAAATATAACATTAAAAAGAGCATGTGTCTATTAACAAATCACTTTTGGTGTCTGTGCCTATCGTTCAACTCAATGTCTGAATGAAACAAACAGCACAGAAAAACAAGCAAACAAACAAACAAACAAAAAATTATATATATATATATATATATATATATATATATATATATATATATATGACATTTCTGCTTCTAAACAAATACAATATTGTAATGTTGTATTTCTAATAACTTGTGGCACATATGATGGGTCAAAAATGTCCCTAAGCCTTCTCTCATAGTTACACAGTACTTTTGCTGGGTGATCCAGAAATTCCTTTTTCATTCAAGAACTTAAATCATACAAATCATTTAAGCATTTAAGAGCCGAGTTATATTTACAAACACTGATATTTTCCTAGTATTAGAAGCATTTTCTTCTAGCATAAAAACAAAGAAGTTGATTTAGTAAAACTGGAGAGTGCAAAATCTGGTGCAGCTCTGCATTGAAACCAATAAGCTTCCAGGTTTTATTGGCAAAGCTTAAAAAGGTAACACTAAAGTTAGATGCTGATTGGCTACTATGCACAGCTGCATCAAAATTTTCACTCTCCAGTTTTACTAAATCAACCCCAAAGACTATAGAAAAATTGCTTAAATGTCATGGTTAGTTTAAACATTTGGTACATAAAAAATGGACATTTAATGTCCCTTCTGCAATGTGACCACTTGAAATTAGGGATGTAATTTACTTAACAAAGCATAACATTTACCCAGAAATTTAATCTTTGATGGTATGGGCACCCTGCTCAGATTCACTAAGAGAAGCCACCAACTGTCACATGCATGCGCATGCAATAAACACTTATTCCCTGTAAGGCTCCATGCACACTGGGCTTTAAAAAAAACACTAGTTCCCTTGGCAGAAAATAAAAAGGCTGATATAGAACATCTTTGTACACAGTTTAGGTGAATTTAGGAGAGTTTACCGTTTTTTTCTGCCAGAAAGCTCCAATCAAAAATGCAAACCAGAAGGGTTTTTTTCTTGCCTCTAATTGTTGAGCTTAAAATATGCCTCTAATTGTCCTAATGTGCCTGAACACATAGGATAACATTGAGCTGATTCTACAGGCAAAAAACGAAATTCCTATAGAAGTAGTGATTTTGAGCCTTCATGTACACGGGACGTTTTGATTACACTGGTAACGTTAGCTGTGTAAAGTCACATTAAAAACACTAGTTTTTTAGCTTGTTTTAGCGTTTTTGCATTAGTGTTTAGCGGCGTTTTGCTGTGATTAGTGGCGTTTTTCTGCATTTGTGTTTTTTAGAGGTTATATTTTTAGCCAAAAAAATTTTTTGGGGTCACAAAAAGTCCAAAAATGCCAGTTTGCAGCGTTTTACCGTGTTTTGAAGTTTTTCAGTGTTAGAGTGTTTTTACAGCTAAAAAACCTCCTCTAGAAATCCACTAGACCTGGGTTTTTTTCCAGCCAAAAAACGTTGATTACAGTCTATTTGTGCATGGACACATAGGATAACATGCTGGGGGTTTACTGGCTGTAGAAAAAAACGTCCAAACCCAAAAACAGCAGCTGTAAAAATGTCAAGTGTGCATGAGGGCTTAAGCCGGTGTGCATGGAGCTTCAGGGGGATACACATACCAATTTGATAAAGTTGACTACATGATTATAATTGCTTATTTCCAAATGTAGGTATTAAAGTTCTTGAAAGAAGACAAGCAGAGAATATTAAAAAATAAACATTGTTTCACAATGTCTCACTGAAAGGAAAATGTTTTATAATTCGGTCCTAATGACTTATTTTAATCTTATATTACAATTAGTAATGAGAATATTCTTTTTTTTTTTCTTTAACTGAGCCTTTACTAACTTCCTGCTTATACAATGTATAACTATATACTTTAAATTAAATTTTTAATGATGCCTTGATGCTTTTTTAAACTATCAAAGAGTTGGTATTGATCATATCATGTCATCTAACAACTCTTTAAGTTTATGTAAAAATAAACATGTCATCAGAAATCAATGGATGTAATAACCCGAGAAGCATTTTCCTTCCTTATAGTGTAAAATTTTAGAAACATATCTTGTATCGATCCCACATTCTGGTCAATGCACACTGATGTGCTCAGCATTGCCATGCAGCGCACATGCTAATGAGCTTACAACTACAAGACCTATTGAAAGGGTATTAAAAGCACTGTCATTACATGTAAATACCGGCAAATTGGCTACACATGAGCATGTGCAATTTATATTGAACTAAAATAAATGAAAGTGGTCGCTAATAAAATTAATTCATTAAAAAAATTAAGTATTTAATGTACAACAATGCATACAATATATGTGTTGTGAAATATGGATTAATAATAATAATTTCATTACAATTTAAAAAATTTTTTTTACATTTTTTATATGATACCCCACGTCTCTTTTTAGTATACCCAGATAATTTTTTTTCCTGTGTAATGAAATGTATAAAGATTGATTTTGTTATGTATTTTAACCTGATTATTAGACATTTAGGCATTGTAATATCTAGATGTAAGCTAGATCCCTGAATTTTTTTGCAGATTCGGATATGTGAGAATGCGCATATATGTAAGACCACATGCAACAACGCATAAGCAAGCAATCATCAATAGCACTATGTTTTCATAAGTCTTTTGTAAAATATATTGTCACTATGTAGACTTATTGGCAAACTGGCTGCAAAATGTGTGTATGCAATTTCTACCACACTAAAATGAGTGAAGCAAGTGGTCGCTATTAAAGTTAAGTAAAAAAAAATGTTTAAAGTTCTTTATTATATGTAAATGTTCACAATGTTAATTTGATATACAGCAATGCATATAACATATGTTATGGGAAAAATGCGTTAATAATAATTTATTCACAATGTGTTAAAAAAAATATTTTCAAATTTTTTTATCTGACATCCCACCAGTGTTGATAGTATTCCCAGATTAGTTTTTTCTATTTATTTAACCTGATTATTAAATGATTAAGTGTTTTCACTACCCAGTTGTAAGCTAGAACCACAAAATCTTTCAGACTCAGATGTGTGAGATTGCGCATCTGCGTATGCATAAGCAAGCTAGCAGGAGTTTTCACTTTTTCAATTCTCTCTTGTCAGCAGCATGAGTCTGCTATTTGCAAACCAGCCCCATTTTTTTCCCTATTATGATTTCATAATAGTGTCATAAAAAATCTACCTAACGAGTAATGTTTAATGTCTGCTTTTTTCCCCAAATATGCCATTTGTTATGTTTGAATACATCTTTGTTTATTTGTTTTAATTCTCATTTTGTTAATCCCTTTAACACCTATCATATTTCACCTTTTCCAAATGTGATTCTCCATCTGTTTGCCATGTAGCAATCTACCATTATCACTCTATGAGATTTTTGGCAGTTAGGCTGGTTTTTGATTATTGCTTAGACTTACGATAGACATTAATGATAAATTTTGACAGATTAACAGACCAGATGGCTCCCCATCTGTATAATTTTGTTCATGAAATTTTAGTTTGTATAATTCCATCATATAGAAAATAGCAGATTTTTTTCAGTAGTTTTTCAGCTTTGTAGTATTTATGCTATATTCTCTGAAAAAAATGTATTTGTGTTAGAAAAAAACAACTTTACAACCAGTAAACCAGTTAAGAAATGTATTTTGTTTTTATTGTAAACTAACATCGCAAACTCTTCTTATAATAATTCAAAACAAGCACCACGAATTAAAAGTAAAAAAGTAAAGAATTTTCAGTGACACAAAATCTATACAACGCATATTTTTTTTTTCTTTTACAGAGATATCGAAGTAGTTTAACTTGCATTACACTTTGAAACATAAATTTACACCAATTTTTCATTAAATATAAACTCACCTCCATTAAAGACTTAACAAGTACAAATGCTGTCCAATGTAACAAACAATGGAGCAGTTAAAAATATGGCATAACACCAATCAACAATTAGCTTTGACTCTGCCTTTGACCTAAATTAATAACAGTAATTAGACAATTAAAGCAAATGCCTGACAGCATGACCTAGATTTTCCGATAAAACTTAATCCTAGTAAAAAGAAATAGATTGAATGTATATGTTTATGAATTTAAAAAATGTAATTTGAATTTATAACCAGCACATCCAAACGTTTATTTTAACTTGACTTTATTTGGAAAAAGAGACTTAAAAAAATTATATCCTTGCTATCAGTATTTGAACTACCTTAGCAATGCTATAAATTTAAAAATGCATCAAACTTTATTGTACATCCTGAAATGCTGCCTTAAAAAAAATATTTAGGTTGAATGTGTAAACTTTTTAAACAGCTTGGAAAAAAATGACCAGTCTAACCTGTCTAAAGTTGTTTATAAAGAAAGGGAAAATCTTTTTCTTCAATTCATTAGTAAGATAAGAAATCATTGCCAGAAACAGAATCTTGTTATAAATAATTTATAGGATATGTTTCAAAGCCACAAAGATTCTATTGAAATTGAAATGTAAAAATTTTTATGCAAACCTACTGATGCCCGTAAAGGAGAATAGTTGCAGTGCAGAAGATCCAAGAGTATGAAATGTCCAGTCTGCTGTAATATCCCTGCATAATAGAGGAAAAACTTGCACTTTCTTTTCTGTTAGCACCATTATATTAAGTGAGAATGAACAGAGGCAGTACCGATTGGGGCTGACCCTACACCTCACATCAGGGGGTAAGAAGTCTGGTCATTTCATTATAAAGATAAAATTTGCTGAACCATGCAATAAAAGTGGAGGTACAGCACAGTATGACATCTTTCAAAACTAAGATTTAGGGTCCGATTAAGAAGATCTCTCTTTCATACTGCATGCTTTCAAGAAAAACATGGCACGCTTAACATCAAGGATAACTGTACTTGAGTAAACAGGCACTAGTGTGATTTTGAATACTTTATAGATTTGTATGCATGTTTTACTGTAGGTTTCTAATCTTTTGTGCTGGTTTGAAAATTTAAAAAAGAAGACAAGGATCAGACAACTATTTATGGATATTATTGTCAAGTCGAAAAGCCTAAGAAGACTGTAAAAAAAAAGGTAACATTTTGTCTATTTAAATTTATCTTGTGCTTTTCACATGGCAGAACTCAAGCAGCTTAGATATTTGAAAGGTTATGGGATTCGTTTTTCTGTGTAGCTTCTTGTGTGCATATTTTTCACTTGACTTGTAACTTAATTAAGGTAGGATTCCTTGTTTCACGCTTTAAAACATTTTTCAGTGCCGACAGTGCTGGATCTAGGCCAGATAGTTTCCAGTTGTGTTTTCACCATGACTTGATGTGATTTTTAACCAAATGTCAATTGCAGCAGTTAAAGGTTGTTGATGGTTTTTTAACAGGAATACATTATGAAACTGAAATATTTTTATGCTTTGATTTCTTTTTTTTTCATTTTCTTTTTTTTTTTTGTGAGAACACAAAGTATTCTTAAAAGAAAATTTAATCAGCACACTAAATTAATTCTGTTATCTCAGCCTCCTGTAATTATACAAGAAAAGCTAGATTGATAGATAAAAAGCTTTCTATATATACATGTGTAAAAATAAAAGGTCTTCTGTTGCACTTTAATTGGTGGTTGATTCAGCATTCTTCACATCCAAGTGTCAAGTCATTAATCAGATTAGAACTACAAAATAGCATGCTATAAAACTGTTGACTATTATTTATAACCATCTTTGATTATCTTAGCTGGTGGAACATTGGTGTTTGGCCATTAAATGTAATGCCAGCTCAGTGAACCTAAGTTTGATTCAAATATCCTAGGACAGTTCCCTTTGTATATTTTCCACTAATCATTCTGTTTTAAGTGAACCCAGCTTGACTGCATTTGCATATAAAAATGTAAGTCCTCAGCAAATCACCTTGCTAAATAGTGCAAGAAAAATGGCCCATATATAATTTGATAACTCTGAAAAATAAAAAAAAAATTAAGTTGCACTACTGCATAAATACACAATAAATTCCTATGGACAGCAGGGGACAGTCAGAGAAGCCAGCACAATTGACAGTCTTTAGATGTCTTGCAGGCCAGTTTGCACAATGTGCTAATGTGCTTAGGCTTTGGGGAGTAGTGGGAGAGGCAAGCACAGACACTTCCGGCGCTCACTTATCTCATAAGTAACAACAGTGATTGAACATGGTTTTCTAACCTGGCTTACCATTTAGATCTGTCAGTGGGTGAGACTGTAGGGTGCCGATAGATACCAAAAGGTATTTTTCATTAGTCACTTATCCAACCTTGCTCAAACATTTTGCTATTTTCAGTGGTCCCTTCCTGGGATTACACTTGTTATTGGTGATCAGACACAAATGAAAAAAAGTGTTTGTTGTATTGGTGTAAATATTTTTCATATTTTTTAATTAAAAAGTGTACATATGGGAATATGTGGAAACATTGTGAAATATTAACTAAATATTGTATTTTTTTAATCTGGTGATAAAACATTAAATAAATGCTTCCTTTTTCCATATTAGACATAAATACATTTGTTAATTTTATTATGTAATTATTATATACGGTATCATGCAATAATATATATCTTTATTATCTATGAATTGCTATACAGTGAAACACTTTATTTTTGTTTTACTTAACTGCCCTAAAAGCTAGTTGCCCACTCCAACAAAGCCCAGCCAGCTTGGCATCTGCTTGGTAGCGTTTATACATATAAATATCTGTGCACTTTGCAAAATAATTTCTCCTTAGTTTAGTGAATGTTGTAAAAATTTACTTTGCAAATAATACCCAATCATTTGCAAGGAAAATTAATTAATTATTTTTAAAAGTATTTTTCCTTGCACATGACTAGATTATGAAACTCAGCAGACCTTCACCTCATTTACTAAGCTAAGGAAACATCACCATCCCATAGTGAAAATTCCCTTGAAAAGTGAATGGTCTATTTGTTATTAGTAAATCAACCTAAATCTCAGTACTGCTTATGGTGGCAACAACTCAGGGAGACCCAGGTCTGTCATATTATTCTATACATATATTAAAAAAATAACTTAAACAATTTTAAGTCAAGAACTAGATGGATACTCCAATGAATATATCCTCAATAATACATATACATAATAACCCCTAATACAAAAAAACTACAAAAACTGAACCTATGGAACCCTAAATTTCCAGAAAACCACCTTTCTTATTGAATAAGAATACAACATTAGCATTCATATTTCTAATATACCTGTTAATATCAGCAAAATTGTGGCATTGGATTAATTTGTTCCACGAACAAATTCATACGCATAAACTATTGGTTCCAAATACTCATAGATAGAAAATAGAGAGGAATAAGCAAATGACTGAATTCCTAAAATACAGGTAATTAACAATATATTATATATACTGTAAGTTCTTCCAAATGGATTCGGCAGATAGATCCTACGACAAATTAAAAAACAACAGATAATAGAGATGTTGTTTTCTAATTTAACAAGAAAGGTGGTTTTTCAAGAGTATAGTGCTCTGTGGCCCCAACCAATTTTTCAATTTTGTGTAAGGAATTATATAGTGAAGTAATTAAATTTAACTTTTTACTTGGTTGACTAAACACTCCAAATTCTCCATGTGCATCATCTTATATAAATATTGTAGGTGTTACAATGCAGTGTAATATCATTCATATTTACAAAGCCTTCATTTAAGAAATATATTTAATATATAATATCTATTAAATCATGCATTTATGCTTATATATAGAGTAGATATATGTTCAAGTAGCATAACAGGGTTGAGATATGCATGATCACATATTAAATATATATTTTAGAATCATAAACACTGCACTAATTATTATTTATTATTTGTTTGTTTGTTTGTTTGTTTGCTTTAAATAAGCAAAGTCACAGCATATGTGATCTTAAATAAAATGTATGATTTTGAAATTTAGATTTTTACAAATGTTTACATCTTAACACTACAGATCTACTTTAAATAGAAAAAAAAAACATGCAACATTGAAGTCAACACTTAATGGAATTCTAAAGTAGTTGTATGAATAGAGGTGTGCTCTTCTAAAATTGGACATTATAGCTTAACCTCACTCAACTTAGGTTGGAATAAACCCGGGAAAGACATACCAGCTGCATCCTCAGAAAATGACCAATTCTAGGTTGGAAGAAAAGTAGCCAAATTAATTGCACTTAATTATTGTGTTTTTATACTGTAAAATACCATTGCTAATCATGACCACCTAACATTTGTGAACGTGTATACCTTTGTAAATCATGTGAAATTTTGTTTTAAATTGTTTAAATTTGCTATGATTAAATATTTTAATCTAAGTGTTTGGCCCCTATAAATAAAAAAATCTCTTATGCTCCTAATTTTGTAAAATGTAATAAAATGTATGAGTGCCTCAAGTTAAAAAATATAAGTCCAGTTTACTAAAGGTGTTGAGAATTTTAACTCATACACTATGTGAATATTCACTTAAGTTAACCAAAACATAGTACTGATGGAAGCCTGGGTTTTATTTACTAAAGGCACATACTTTGCAAGTGAAGTTGCACTTTGCAAGGTAATTTTCCCAGAGCTTTGTGAATGTGTTGACATTTCACTTTGCAAACAATACCCAGTCACGTGCAAAAATAAATAATAAAAAAATATATAAATCAACATTTTTGCATGCACATGATTGGATAATGGAAGTCAGCAGAGCTGCCCAGAGAGACATAAATTTGCTAAAGGCTGTTCTCTTTGCAAGGGAAGTAGCACTCTACAAGGGAATACACCCTAGGCCTTAGTGAATGTGGTAAAGTTTCACTTTGCAAAGAATACCCAATCATGTTCAAGGAGAATAAAACAACAGAATTTTTGTTTGGATATGATTGCATGATGGAAATCAGCAGAGCTTCACCTTGTTCACTAAGCTCTTTGGAAACTCCCTTGCAAGGTAAAATGTCAGTTTGCCTTTAGTAAGCCCCTGGTGCCTTGATATAGTGACTTCTACATATACAAAGCTCTTATGTATAATGTAGTTGTAAGAAGATCAGAGATTCAGAAATTGAAAACTCTCCAAAATTAAATAAAATCCCTCTTAAACAGTTGTGACATGTGAACAGGTGTCCCTATTGTAACAGTTATCCTTTGCCTATGTTCTGATGACAACTGAAAGGGAATTTTCCATCAATTTCTGTTCTAGCTATAAGGGCTACCAAGAGAGAGTGAATCTCCCCAGTGGGGAGCCAGCCAACAATACAAACCTGACAGAGATGCACAAAACGTAATGTGGGACTACACTGCATCTGAGCACCACAAACCAAAAACTCTATTTGATTCATTTTTAATATTCAAAGAAAACTAATCCATCCATCCACATTTCCATACTTTATTTTGCTGAGAAATCACTTTGAAAAACACCTGCTACAATTTTTAGCCGTGGCCATCTTCAGTAAAGGCAGAAGGCTCATGTAGCTTTTACTTTTTACATGCAATCTATATGCCCTTGGTGCAACTATGCATGAAGGAGGGTGTGCTTAGCTGAGAAAGTCCTAATGACTCCTAAGATGTATGATATAATATGCCTAGGCATGCAAAACCAGGAATGAACTTAAGAAATTAAAAAAAAATGTTTAAAACAAGTAAATATAATATACTAATATACCTTCCTATGTATTTACTAATGCTAGCACCATAAGGAATAAAAATAGTAAATGTTGATTTAGAGATTGAACTTCCACTTTAAATGTCGATAGTTTGATAGTTTGAAATGCTGAAGTTTCACTTGAGTACTTTGCAGTTGCTCAAAACAGCACTGATTTATAAAATCAAACATTGCTTTTCATAAGCAATGGCTGATAATTAATTAATGGAAATGTTTTTAGTGCCAAGAAAGAGTTTAATTCCCTTTTATAAAATAAACAATTTACACATCATGATTATATAAAGGAAACCTCTCATGAGAAACACAGAGGCTGCCATCATTAATCTGGAATATGCAGTTCAATTTTGGGCACCAATTCACAAAAAGAACATTGGGGAACTGGAGAAAATACAGGGAAGGGCAACCAAACTGATAAGCGGCGGAGCTCAGCTATGAGGAAAGATTAGAGGAACTGAATTTATTCTCTCTTGAGAAGAGGAGATTAAGGGGGTATGATCAACATGTATAAATATATCAATGGTTCATATAGTGAACTCGGTGTAGAGCTATTCACCCTGAGGTCATCACAGAGGACAAGGGGGCACTCTTTACGTCTGGAGGATAAGAGATTTAATCTCCAAACACGGAATGGTTTCTTCACAGAAATTCTTTCTTGAATACACAGAAATTCTTTCTTGAATACACAGAATATAACTGGATACTAACATTTATAGGTATAGTTGATCCAGGTATTATCTGATTGCCTCTTGGGGGCTCAGGAAGGAATTTTTTTCCCCTGCAGGAGCAAATTGGATCATGCTTTGCTGGGGTTTTTGCCTTCCCCTGGATCAACTCTGGGTGTAGGATTATAACTTTTTTTTTTAATGGTTGAACTGGATGGACTTTTGTCTTTTTTCAGCCAGACTAACTATGTAACTATGTAACCTCTACTTCTAAGAATGCTAGTTGGGTAGCTCTTATGCTGAACCTCTTGCCTCAGTACTTTGTGGTCAAAGCAGCTAGAAACCTAGCCAAGCAGCTAAAAATTTAAGAAAAAAAGCCCAGCAATGGCATTCCCATTTTGGCAGGGGACCAAAATTAAAGGCAAAATATTGAATATTTTAAGATACCTTGATAATAGTAAGTAAATCACCAATTTTCCTTTTTTTTCTTTTTGCATAGAGTAGATAAGGAGCAAATCTTTAGTTTTTATTGGTGCCTGTGACCCAACTGGAGAAATTTTCCTTCAACTTCCTTTGCTTTCTCTGGGACAAGGGATAAAAATTTCCCCAATGAAATTATGCACAGAAATAATCCCCTAAATTTGGTCCTACTTATAACGGGTTTAAAATTTAGTATACATAGACAACAAATAGATATGTTTGCTTAAAATCCTGAAACAGTAATTGTAGAGACATTTTAATTAAATCCATAAATTAAATAAATAAATTAAATAAAATGAAAAACCTTTTTTTTTTACTAGATGTACTAGTTTAATATCCAGATTAATATCCAGAATCCTTAAAAAAAGGTATACATGTTTATCAAGAAATCCTGAGAGAACAAAGTCTGTGGAATGGTGACACAATATGGGTTTCTAGATAAGAATACTGAACATACACATTATTGCATCTGTATCGCCATTTTTAGTTGCCAATCACAAGCAATTATAGTGTGCAATGAAGAATTGTCTGAGAATGATCCCAAATGAAGCAAATGAACCAAATACAAAAAAAAAATGTCTAGCTCTCAGGAAGAGTACTATATTTTTCTTTTACATAAAGGTTTTAAGGAGATAGGAACAAATTGAAGTTGAGTTACCAAAACTGGAGAGTGCAAAATCTGGTGCAACTGTGTACTGTAGCCAATTACCTTTCAAATTCAGCTTGTTCACTTAAGCTTTGACAAAAAACCTGGAAGCTGACTGGTTTCTATGCAGAGCTGCACCAAATTTTGCACTCTCCAGTTTTTGCAAATCAACCCCATTCTTTCTTTGTGTGTCAGATGGACCTATGCTCTTTACCATCAGTGTTTTTCTTTCTTGGAACAGGCAAACTGCTCCTGTCTAAATCTCAACTATTATCAGTCTAACAAGTTTAGCTACAAGCATCATCCTGGCAATACTTACCCTTTTTGCTGGGAGCAAAAGTTAAGAACAGATGGCCTTTTGATCCTCAAATGTATAACTTCAGAAAGCAAAAAAGAAGTCAGGGGTCCATTGAGCTAAATACTGGGCATAGTGCAAAGAGGCTTAGCAAATAGAGTCTGGGCTTACTCATATATGTGACACACATAGAGTATTCTGCAGTCCTTGCACCCACAAAATACTCCCCAGTTATTTTGCCACAACTAAGATGTTCACAGATGCTCAGAAACCTTTGGACAAAAGATTGGTGCCAACATAGACTAAGAGCTCAGTGCTGGAACAAGTGTTTTAGTGCTCAACTCTGGGACATGTCCTGAATGCAACAATATTTTCTTTAGATGCTGGAACAGCACTGTGGGATCTGGGAAATTTAGGATCTATATGACAAATTATTCATACCAAAATGTTTGAAAAAGTAATTTAATAAGAATCTTATTTAAGGGGAAAAGAGGCAACTGTATGCATTATCTGGAAATGTAATGTATATACAATGTATGTACCTTTGTTACTAAGCTTGAGAACTTGTTGTGACTGCTTTTTAAACGCAGGATAAAAGGTACAGGTTAGTTTGATATTATCCCATGCCCAGTGCTGTGGAGGCACCTCCTTATCCACTAGAGATAGAAGTGAAAAGCATAGTGAGAATGACCACCACAGTCTGTATTAACGATGAAGAATCTCTGATGCTGCCATCAAGGATAAACCTTTAAAGTGGAACTTTAAAGTTTCATTTCTAGTGGTGGTAGAGGGAGGATAGGTTAAAACCACCATCATCTTTTTTATAAATACACTAATAGTAGTAGTGTTTCTGCTAAGGAAATTTCCCTCTCCCTTCTGTCCTAGTGACAAAATAGGAAGTAAGGAAATCTCTAACACAAACAGCAAAAAAAATGACTAAGGCCTCATGCAAACATGAACTCACCTAGTTGTAAAAATCTCCTGGCAGCAGAAAAATGCTAAACATGGCAAACATGCAGCAAACACGTGTGTAAACGTGGTACCATGTTCACTGGCATTTAGCCATGTTTAGCACTTGGACCTTTATTCATTTGATTGAGTGACATCTTCATTTATATAGCAAAAAAAATAAAAATCCCAGTGGTGAATAAATACCACCAAAATAAAGTTTTATCTGTCTCAAAAAAATGCTAAAAAAGTAATATGGGTACAGTGTTGCATGACCGCACAATTGACATTCAAAATGTGATAGCGCTGAAAGCTGAAAATTTGCCTGGACAGGAAGAGGGTCAAAGTGTCCAGACTTGAAGTGGTTAAAAATATATATTTTTTTGTAATATATAAAGTCTTTTTTTTTTCTAAATGTATAAATGTGGGTAATAGTGATTGCATTTGGGGAAGCAAATTCCTTTATTTGCTAGCATCTGTTTTACATACACCATTGAATGCTCAGTCTTTGAAGTTCCCAGCCTGGCAGCCTAATGCGTTTATTACAGCACAACATGACTCAGCAGAGTCTGATGTTCTGGTGTATGCAGCTGCAAAGAAGTCAAGCTACATCAGCGTCAACTCTGAATCACAGTACCCTCAGGGATGATGGGTCCTCATAGTTGTATTTAAGGACAATGCAAATAATTTTAACCAGGCATGCCCCTAGACCTCCTTGCAGATGTGTGATGCAGTTGTGTGCATGTGAAATAATACTTTAGCAGCACTGCAATAGACTGCAATAAAAATGTAAATCATGTTTGCTATAAAGAAAGAAATCAAATATTGGCTAACAAATACTAAAAGCCACAGCACTCGCTAGGATAATTTCATTTTTCAGATTAAATTAGACAACAAAAATTTTTATGGAAGATAACAATACTAACATTTTATGATGTGCTCCGCCATGTAATCAATTAATAAACTCAATATTGTTTAGTATCCCCAGAAAATAACGCATGATAAAAAAAATGTGAAACAAATGCAATATGATTAGGGATTCTTGTTTCTCTGTGTGTAATTTAAGATAACCAGGGGTAATAATCTTAATATCCAGTTTTGAATATTTATACCAGTGCAGACTTACCACTTAAAGACATTTTACATTGATATTTCGATAGCACGTTTCTCCCTGGGGACTCAAAGTACTTTATCTGGTGTTGGGGCAGATGGTGAGGCAGCCATCGCAGGCACTCTCAGTAGAATATTATACTACGGCCAATTACCCGACCAATATGTCTTTGGAGCATGGGAGGAAAGGAAACCCATGCAAACACAGGAGGAACATGCAAACTCTGTGCATATAGTTTCTTGACTGGGAGATAAACAAAGGAACCCAGTGCTAGGCCAAAGAGCTAACTACTAAGTCACTGTGCTGATACATAAATCTTTTTATGCTGTATTCTCTCCTTCTTAGGGCAAAAGTGTTTGCTCACCGGCTGTTTTATTTCTTACCTTTAGCCCTGGTTTACACTGTGTGGGCTGGTTGCGGGAATCTGTTCCTGCACCCTCAACCAACGGCAGTTAAATCACACTGCTCTTACGAGACTCACGGAACTGCCATTCATTCTGAATGGCACCACCATGCATCTCAGCCTGCAGCGAATTTGCCAGTGAGGGACACTGCAGGGAAATTGCATGGTCAAAAAGACCATGCAATTTCCCTGCAGCCTTGTTTTTAAAAAAGTGCATACACCTTTTTTTGTGGAAAACACAGGCACAGCAGCGCATTCAAATAAATGGCCTGCCATGCCTGAGCAAAAGTGGGCAGTACAGCCTGCACAAGTGTGAACCAGGGATAGCTCAGTGATAACTAATGATCATAAAAATGTCAAACAACTAAGGTGCTGTAAGAAGTACATGAAAGAAAGCTGAAGGTTTCATTATTAAACAGTTTTACCTTCTTTTAACAACATGGAAAAGTGTCAGTTTTCCGTACTGAGGTCAAGCAGGGAGTAATGCAGCCTCTGTGGTGAGTTGCAGGACCATACTGAGCCTTCACTGCTTTTTTGTCTGCTATTAATTATTACTGGTGTTATATTATGCACGCATGGTTAATAAAGGTTGTAGACCAGGGGTGTCAAACTCAATTTTATTGTGGGCTGTATCACCATTATGGTTGTCCTGAAAGGGCTGTTTGTATCTGTAAGAGTATATAGTAAATGTATCTACTTTTTATATATATATATATATATATATAGTATCTCACATAATTCACATTTTTGTAAATATTTTATATCTTTTATGTGACAACACTGAAGAAATGACACTTTGCTACAATGTGAAGTAGTGAGTGTACAGCTTGTACAATAGTGTAAATTTGCTGTCCCCTCAAAATAACTCAACACACAGCCATTAATGTCTGACTTAACCCTCTAGGGCATGAAGTTCACCAGAGCTTCACAGGTTGCCACTGGAGTCCTCTTCCACTCCTCCATGACAACATCACAGAGCTGGTGGATATTTAAAGACCTTGCGCTCCTCCACCTTCCATTTGAGTATGCCCCACAGATGCTTAATAGGGTTTATGTCTCGATACATGCCTTGTCAGTTCATCACCTTTACCCTCAGCTTCTTAAGCAAGGCATTGGTCATCTTGGAGGTGTGTTTGGGGTCATTATCATGTTGGAATACTGCCCTGCAGCCCAGTCTCCGAAGGGAGGGGATCATGCTCTGCTTCAGTATGTCACAGTACAAGTTGGCATTCATGGTTCCCTCAATGAACTGTAGCTCCCCAGTACCAGCAGCACTCATGCAGCCCCAGACCATGACACTCCCACCACCATGCTTGACTGTAGACAAGACACACTTGTCTTTGTACTCCTCACCTGGTTGCCGCCACACACGCTTGACACCATCTGAACCAAATAAGTTTATCTTGGTCTCATCAGACCACAGGACATGGTTCCAGTAATCCATGTCCTTAGTCTGCTTGTCTTCAGCAAATGTTTGAAGGCTTTCTTGTGCATCATCATTAGAAGAGGCTTCCTTCTGGGCAGAACAATTTGATGCAGTGTGCGGCGTATGGTCTGAGCACTGACAGCACTCATACATCTATTTCCCAAAGACAACCTCTGGATATGACACTGAACATGTGCACTCAACTTCTTTGGTTTGACCATGGCAAGGCCTGTTCTCAGTAGAACCTGTCCTGTTAAACCTCTGTATGGTCTTGGCCACTATGCTGCAGCTCAGTTTCAGGATCTTGGCAATCTTTTTATAGCCTAGGCCAGTGGTGGGCAACCTTTTTTTTCAACTGAGCCAAATCTCGCCAAAACCACGATTGAAATTTATTTTGAGAGCCACATTTTTAAAACTGAAAATACATCCCCCATATAGTAATTTATCCCCCATAGTAATTCATCCCCCATATAGTAATTCACCCCCCATAGTAATTCATCCCCCATATAGTAATTCATCCCCCATATAGTAATTCATCCCCCATAGTAATTAATCCCCCATATAGTAATTCATCCCCCATATAGTAATTCATCCCCCATAGTAATTCATACCCCATATTAATTCATCCCCCATATAGTAATTCATCCCCCATAGTAATTCATCCCCCATAGTAATTCATCCCCCATATAGTAATTTATCCCCCATAGTAATTCATCCCCCATATAGTAATTCATCCCCCATAGTAATTCATCCCCCATATAGTAATTCATCCCCCCTATAGTAATTCATCCCCCCTATAGTAATTCATTCCCCATATTGTGTCAATTCACTTACCTTTGCTCCGCGCGTTCCTCTCGCCGTTCCGGTCTTCAGGGCGGACTGTGAGAGGAGAGGAGTTCGTCACGCTGCCCCGCCTACATCCTGGCTGCCCCGCCTACATCCTGACAGCCAATGTTTGCCACGCTCCGCAGGCCAGATTAAAAGGTCCGCCGGGCCGTAGTTTGCCCATTGCTGGGCTAGCTGCAGAGTCCTGACTTTTGGGGCGGCTGCCCGAGAGGAGGGAGGGGAGCGGGCGCCCGGCACACAGAAGAGCCGCATTAAAGTTTGTAAAGAGCCGCATGTGGCTCGCGAGCCGTGGCTTGCCGACCACTGGCCTAGGCCTCAGATCCTCAGAGAGTTCTTTGCCATGAGGTGCCATGTTGAACTGCCAGTGACCAGTACGAGAGTGACAACACCAAATTTAACACACCTGCTCCCCATTCAGACCTTCTAACACTAATGAGTCACATGATACAGGGGAAAGAAAATGGCTAATTGGGCCCAATTTGGACATTTGCAGTTAGGGGTGTACTCACTTTTGTTGCCAGCGGTTTAGACATTAATGTCTGTGTGTTGAGTTATTTTGAGAGGACAGCAAATTCACACTATACAAGCTGTACAATCACTACTTTACATTATAGCAAAGTGTCATTTCTTCAGTGTTGTCACATGAAAAGATATAAAATATTTACAAAAATGTGAGGGGTGTACTCACTTCTGTGAGATTTTATATATATATATATATATATATATATATATATATATATACATACTGTGTTTATATATATATAGAGATATATATAGATAGATAGTTAGATAGATCAATATAGATAGATATATAGATGTGTTTTTAGCAGAGGCACTAGAGACTAAAATGGTGGTCGTTGCAATTTTTTAAGTCCGACAGTGTTTGCGCAGTGGTTTTTCAAACACAATTTGCATGCACTTGTGGAATGGCGACAAGTTACAATCCTTAAAAAATCTCCATAGGCAAAGCTTTATAATGTTTATAGGTTACCAGTTTAGAGTTACAAAAGAAGTCTAGCACTAGAATTATTGCTCTTGCTATAACGCTGACAGCAATACCTCACTTGTGTGGTGTGAACAACATTTAAAAAGGCATGTACAACCTACGTACAGTCATGGCCAAAAATATTAGCACCCCTGCATTTCTGTCAGATAATGTGCCACTTCACCCAGAAAATTGTTATAATTGCAAATGTTTAGGCATTCTCATATTTATTTCTTTTGTTTGTATTGATATGGCTAAAAAAAAGTGGAGAAACTAAAAGCCAAATATGACACATTCCATGCAAAACTCCAGTCTCATGCTTTCCAAAAACAAAAACGCCAGTGTTTACATCTGCCCTAACCAGAAGTGATGAAAGTGCTCATTGCTTCCGGTCTTCTAGAGAGGATTGGAGACCATCCAGTCTCTGAACACATCTATTGGAAGCTGGCACAACCACTGGATTGGGTACTGGCCTCCAGGGACAGGGGCGCTCAGAGAGGCATCAGAGGGCAGAGGGGGGAACCATTTCCACCCCCTGTAAAAGCAATCCTAATTAGGTAAGATTGCTTTTATTTTGCAGAGCATCGCTGGCTGCTGAAAATGATACCGGGGTTATGGCTGACAGCTGCAACCATAACCACTTGAAGGCAGTCATGTACATGAACATGAGTTGGTGGCAAGTGGTTAAATAATTGCCTCTGCATTTGATTATTACTGGTTTTAGTAATAACTTAAGACTTAAACTATGAAGGGCAGGTGCAGACTGGCACAGAGCCCACTCACACTCCTGTAGCAGATGATGCAAGTCTGAAAAAGAGGGTCGTATATCAGTGGTATCATCCAAAAGAACCTTTATTGGAGACTGCTCAGACTAAACACTGTTCTTCTGGTAATGATACCAGTAGACCCTCCTTTTCAGCAGGCATAGAATTGTATTATTCTAATAATAATTATAAGCAGATGTCCAGTGCACCACCTTACATCAGATGTCAAATGTCAAGAACCCTCCTCCGCCCCCATCATCAGTCAAGATTCAGCCATCCTCCCTTACATCACATTGCATCCTCGTAACTTGTGATGCTGCCAGGAAGCAGATGGGTATGGCGCTGGGAAGCAGAAAGTGCAGTCTGGAAAAGGACCAGAGGAGAGCTGGAGTCAACTCTCATAGTTTGCTGAATACTGTTGTGAGATGGGGAAACAGCTCTCATTGTTTGAACACTGTGTGCAGTAAATTATGGTGTGGAGTAAATTGATGTTTTGACTGGCATTCTGCAGTTTAGCCACAAGATGTCACTGTTTTTCTAACACAGGCTCAGACTGCATAGATATTTGTATATTCATGAAGAGGTGGGGTTTTCACACAGAGTTGGGGTTTTTAGTGAACAGGAAGAGGAGACTGAAGCCTTGTTTTGGACGATGCTGAATGCAGGAGCCATGTTTTGGACGATGCTGAATGCAGGGGCTGTGTGAGCTGAGAATCCGATGACATCCAGGTGTGAAAGCGTCCCTCACTAACCAGAGATTGCTGCCAGGAAGGCTGATGAGAGCAGAGGAACTAAGCAACATTTGTTCTGTTCAGAGTCACCAGCAGATGCAAAGCAGACCCGGGTCGGTAAGATCATGCACGCACCTCATTTCAGTGTTGGCGCCCAGAGTCCAGGCCGATAGTTAGTTAATTAGTTAGGGTCTCTGTTTGTGTCAGGCCGCAAGTGTTGTTACTGATTATTGGAAGGACTCCACCACTTAAAGTGACATTTCACATTGGAGAACTGATAAAATCCTACAAACTCAAGCCAGACTGCCATTTTGCTAAGAAGGAATACTCAGGCACGTGCTACAGGACCAGTTATGGGAGAGGGAATACTGTAGATTTGTGTAAGATTGTAAGCTGTTGTGCTGCACAGCAGGCTAGCCCATACCGTACACCCATACACTGATTCCTGCTCTTTTAGGGTAATAACAGGTAAGGTGTGGCAGCTTAGTTGTGCTCGCCAGTAGGTAAATTACTTCACTTTCTACCTTCATCCATCAGAAGGCGCCATGCTGTGCAGCACAAGGGTCTCAGCCTTTGGGCTGGGTTTATGTAAATTTATTGTATGTTCTCAGCATTTGTGGTTGTGTTTATTTGCCACATCTAAGTAAAATTCTGTTGTGGCAAAAGCTGGTGTTGGGGTTGCTTTCCTCGTTCGTGACTTCACTGTATCCTGGGCAGCCCACCCCAGTACACAGCTTACACTGTAACCGGGGAGGCGGAGGCTAGGGGGTGCTGCGGTTGCACAGAGAGGCACAGGATCTGTAGGAGAAGTTCTGTCTTCCTCTCTGCTGCTAAATGCTAAAGCAGAGAGGGGCAAAGATGAGCCTCTCCATGGCTGCATGGAGGAGTGCAAGTGGAGGAGTGCTGTCCTAAGTTCATGACAGTGCAAAATAATAGTGATCTGTGATTGGCTATAGATAATCACATGGTACAGGGTGCTGTGATTGGCCTATGTACCATGTGAGAGCTGTGGGCCAATCACAGCCCCCTAGGAAGAGAAGCAAAGCTGTTATGAATCAGATTGATTCATAACAGCTTTGCTAACATTGTGATCATGTGATCTCTATTGTATTACAACTAGTACCCGACTTTGTCTTTATATTAGCTTTCTCCGATTCCCTGCACAGCAGGACTCAGAATGGTTGAGGGGAGCACAACTGTGATTAAGTCCAAAAATAGTAGCTTGCAGACAGGAGAAGAGCAATGGGCAAAGTGTGATGACATCATTGGTATAGTAATTAGAGATGAGCGAATCGAAGTAGGCGAAGTGGAATTCGAGTCGAATATTGCGCCGAATCCGAAAAATAGCCTACTTCGGACGCGCAAATCGAAATTTTTCCTAAAATGGCGGCGGACATGTGCGGCGACGGAGCGGGGATGTCTGGGAAGGCGCGCAGACAAGGCGTGCTGACCCATAATGCATTCCTTAATGACATGTGATCGCATTAGCCAATCAGCAGCCAGCCAGCCAGCACTGTGTAATGGTCGAGCTATAAATAGCGGCCATTTTAGAATTCTTCATTTGCCTCCAGTCATTCAAGAGAGGCAGACCGCTCTGTATTAGGGACAGAGTTAGGGCCACAGAAACGTTACTTGGGGACAGAGAAACGTTACTTAGGGACAGAGAAGCATTACTCAGGGACACAGAATTGTTAATGAGGGCCACAGAATCGTTACTTAGGGCCAAAGAAACGCTAGTTAGGGCCACAGAATTGTTACTCAGGGACAGACACAGAATTGTTACTGAGAGCCACAGAACTGTTACTTAGGGCCACAGAAACGGTATTAGGGCCACAGAATTGTTACTCAGGGACAGACAGAATTGTTACTGAGTGCCAGAGAATTGTTACTTAGGGCCACAGAAACGTTAGTTAGGGCCACAGAATTGTTACTCAGGGACAGACACAGAATTGTTACTGAGGGCCACAGAACTGTTACTTAGGGCCACAGAAATGTTAGTTAGGGCTACAGAATTGTTACTCAGGGACAGACACAGAATTGTTACTGAGGGCCACAGAACTGTTACTTAGGGCCACAGAAACGTTATTAGGGCCACAGAATTGTTACTCAGGGACAGACAGAATTGTTACTGAGGGCCACAGAATTGTTACTTAGGGCCACAGTATTGTTACTCAGGGACAGACAGAATTGTTACTGAGTGCCAGAGAATTGTTACTTAGGGCCACAGAAACGTTAGTTAGGGCCACAGAATTGTTACTCAGGGACAGACAGAATTGTTACTGAGTGCCAGAGAATTGTTACTTAGGGCCACAGAAACGTTAGTTAGGGCCACAGAATTGTTACTCAGGGACAGACACAGAATTGTTACTGAGGGCCACAGAATTGTTACTTAGGGCCACAGGAACGTTACTCAGGGACACAGAATTGTTACTGAGGGCCACAGAACTGTTACTTAGGGCCACAGAAACGTTAGTTAGGGCCACAGAATTGTTACTCAGGGACAGACACAGAATTGTTACTGAGGGCCACAGAATTGTTACTTAGGGCCACAGAAACGTTACTCAGGGACACAGAATTGTTACTGAGGGCCACAGAACCGTTACTTAGGGCCACAGAATTGTTACTCAGGGACAGACACAGAATTGTTACTCAGGGACACAGAATTGTTACTGAGGGCCACAGAACCGTTACTTAGGGCCACAGAAACGTTACTCAGGGACACAGAATTGTTACTGAGGGCCACATAACCGTTACTTAGGGCCACATAATTGTTACTCAGGGACAGACACAGAATTGTTACTGAGGGACACAGAATTGTTACTGAGGGCCACAACCGTTACTTAGGGCCACAGAATTGTTACTCAGGGACACAGAATTGTTACTGAAGGCCACAGAACCGTTACCTAGGGCCACAGAATTGTTACTCAGGGACACAGAATTGTTACTGAGGGCCACAGAACCGTTACTTAGGGCCACAGAATTGTTACTCAGGGACAGACACAGAATTGTTACTGAGGGACACAGAATTGTTACTGAGGGCCACAGAAACGTTAATCAGGGACACAGAATTGTTACTGAGGGCCACAGAACCGTTACTTAGGGCCACATAAAAGTTAATCAGGGACACAGAATTGTTACTGAGGGCCACAGAACTGTTACTTAGGGCCACAGAATTGTTACTCGGACAGACACAGAATTGTTACTCAGGGACACAGAATTGTTACTGAGGGCCACAGAACCGTTACTTAGGGCCACAGAATTGTTACTCAGGGACAGACACAGAATTGTTACTCAGGGACACAGAATTGTTACTGAGGGCCACAGAACCGTTACTTAGGGCCACAGAAACGTTACTCAGGGACACAGAATTGTTACTGAGGGCCACATAACCGTTACTTAGGGCCACAGAATTGTTACTCAGGGACAGACACAGAATTGTTACTGAGGGACACAGAATTGTTACTGAGGGCCACAACTGTTACTTAGGGCCACAGAATTGTTACTCAGGGACACAGAATTGTTACTGAGGGCCACAGAACCGTTACTTAGGGCCACAGAAACGTTACTCAGGGACACAGAATTGTTACTGAGGGCCACATAACCGTTACTTAGGGCCACAGAATTGTTACTCAGGGACAGACACAGAATTGTTACTGAGGGACACAGAATTGTTACTGAGGGCCACAACCGTTACTTAGGGCCACAGAATTGTTACTCAGGGACACAGAATTGTTACTGAGGGCCACAGAACCGTTACTTAGGGCCACAGAATTGTTACTCAGGGACACAGAATTGTTACTGAGGGCCACAGAACCGTTACTTAGGGCCACAGAATTGTTACTCAGGGACAGACACAGAATTGTTACTGAGGGACACAGAATAGTTACTGAGGGCCACAGAAACGTTAATCAGGGACACAGAATTGTTACTGAGGGCCACAGAACCATTACTTAGGGCCACATAAACGTTAATCAGGGACACAGAATTGTTACTGAGGGCCACAGAACCGTTACTTAGGGCCACAGAATTGTTACTCACGGACAGACACAGAATTGTTTCTTGAGGGACACAGAATTGTTACTGAGGGCCACAGAACCGTTACTTAGGGCCACAGAAACGTTAATCAGGGACACAGAATTGTTACTGAGGGCCACAGAACCGTTACTTAGGGCCACGTAAACGTTAATCAGGGACAGACACAGAATTGTTACTGAGGGACACAGAATTGTTACTGAGGGACACAGAATTGTTACTGAGGGCCACAGAACCGTTACTTAGGGCCACAGAATTGTTACTGAGGGCCACAGAACCGTTACTTAGGGCCACAGAAACGTTAATCAGGGACACAGAATTGTTACTGAGGGCCACAGAACCGTTACTTAGGGCCACGTAAACGTTAATCAGGGACAGACACAGAATTGTTACTCAGGGACACAGAATTGTTACTGAGGGACACAGAATTGTTACTGAGGGCCACAGAACCGTTACTTAGGGCCACAGAATTGTTACTTAGGGCCACAGAATTGTTACTGAGGGCCACAGAATTGTTACTCGGACAGACACAGAATTGTTACTCAGGGACACAGAATTGTTACTGAGGGCCACAGAACCGTTACTTAGGGCCACAGAATTGTTACTCAGGGACACAGAATTGTTACTGAGGGCCACAGAACTGTTACTTAGGGCCACAGAATTGTTACTTAGGGACACAGAATTGTTACTGAGGGCCACAGAACTGTTACTTAGGGCCACAGAATTGTTACTCGGACAGACATAGAATTGTTACTCAGGGACACAGAATTGTTACTGAGGGCCACAGAAACGTTACTTAGGGCCACAGAATTGTTACTCAGGGACACAGAATTGTTACTGAGGGCCACAGAACTGTTACTTAGGGCCACAGAATTGTTACTCGGACAGACACAGAATTGTTACTCAGGGACACAGAATTGTTACTGAGGGCACAGAACTGTTACTTAGGGCCACAGAATTGTTACTCAGGGACACAGAATTTTTACTGAGGGCCACAGAACTGTTACTTAGGGCCACAGAATTGTTACTCGGACAGACACAGAATTGTTACTGAGGGCCACAGAACCGTTACTTAGGGCCACATAAACGTTAATCAGGGACACAGAATTGTTACTGAGGGCCACAGAACCGTTACTTAGGGCCACATAATTGTTACTCAGGGACAGACACAAAATTGTTACTGAAGGACACAGAATTGTTACTGAGGGCCACAGAACCGTTACTTAGGGCCACAGAATTGTTACTCAGGGACAGACACAGAATTGTTACTCAGGGACACAGAATTGTTACTCAGGGACACAGAATCGTTGAATTAAAGAGTATGTCAGACAACATGCAGAGGAGTGGCAGAGGAGGCAATGTTTTAGGAGCGAGCAGACGTGGCAGCAGAGGAAGGGGTCGAGGCAGCACTATTCGCAGCCAGAGGCCAGTGCTCCCGGTGTCATCCAGCGGTCGTGTCTCCACCGACAACCCTGCCGTCATCGATTGGTTGGCTCGGTCGTCTTCCTCTTCCCAGGTCACCTCTGACACCTACAGCCAATGGTCGGTGGGTACGTCAGACACAACCGTTAGTTGGCATGGCCCGGGACCAAGCCCACTGAAATCACGTGTCCTCTACCTGCCCCTGTCCTTTGGTGTTCCCTCACCAAGCGAAGTGTCGCATGCTGTGGGCTCAGCCCCACTGTACAGTGAGGAAGAGCTAACAGAGGGCGGTCAGGAACGGGGGGAGACATCCGCCTTTTCAGCAGCCAGGCGAAGAAGTAGTGGCGAGGAGAGTGGCTTGGTAGCCGGTCTAGAGACAGGTCTGTCTCCTGACCCAGACGCAGCCGAGGGGGCTAGTAGTGAGGCGGAGACCCTACTTGATGATGAGGAGGTTGATCGCACTTGGCAGCCTCGTCGTCATCAGGCAATTTCTTCTGCATCATCAGGAGAAGAGGGTGGCAGCTTGGCAGCGAGCGAAACAGTCGGTGGGTTGCCCAGGAGGCAGCAGGGTCGCAGCAGTGTCAGTGGAGCCAAACGGCCACGGAGTAGAGCACCAGCTCCACTGCAGCCTACCACCACGGCCAGTAGTGGTGCCGGTGTGCACGGAGGAAGCAGCAGTCAGCCAGTGAGGAGTATCGGGGGCAAAGTTTCCTACTCGGCGGTGTGGCAATTTTTCGTCAAGCCGCCCGAGGAAGTAAACGTAGCCGTATGTCGACTATGTGGCCAGAAAGTCAAGCGTGGCCAGGGGGCCCATGTTGGGACTACAGCGTTGCGGCAGCATATGCAGCGTCGCCATTTGGTGGCCTGGGAAAACCGTGATAAAGATACGGCGGTTCTGCCCGCCCCAGCCCCCGCTCCATCACCCGCTCCGTTACTTGCTCCGTCACCCAACGTCAATCGCCCTCCATCAGCCGGTCAAGGCTCCAACACCTCTGCTGAGGGGAGTTGTCGCTCGTTGGCATCTTCCGCTCGTTCAGATGCTCCTTCTCCTGCTACTCCTCTTCACGGATTCCGTCAGCAGTCTTTCTTGGAATCCGTTTCCAAGAGACAACAGTTTGCGAGCACGCACCCGACGGTGCAAAAGCTGAACGTCCTCCTGTCCAAGTTGCTGGTGCTGCAGTCCCTCCCTTTCCAAGTGGTGGACTCAGCACCTTTCCGAGAAATGATGGCTTGTGCCGCGCCGCGGTGGAGAGTGCCAAGCCGTCATTTCTTTGCCAAAAAGGCAGTGCCAGCCCTGCATTCACATGTAGAAGAGATGGTGGGCCAGTCTTTGAGCATGTCGGTCTCTGCCAAAGTGCACGGCAGCGCCGACGTGTGGAGCTGTAACTACGGTCAGGGACAGTACATGTCATTTATGGCCCACTGGGTGAACGTGGTGCCGTCACAGCCGCACCAGCAACTTGGACAGGTCACGCCGCTTTTGCCTCCACGTTTGCACGTCCTTGGTCCACAAAAGATGTCCGCCTCTACCACCTCTTCTTCCTTCGTGTCCTCAGCCGCCACCCCCGTGCCAAGTCCCATTACCCGACCGGCATATCACATGGGCAGGGCGCAACGGTGTCACGCTGTTCTGCACCTGGTATGCCTTGGCGAACGTAGTCACACAGGGGAGGAACTTCTCAGTGTAATGAACAGAGAAATCGACAGATGGCTGTCTCCGCGCAAACTGAAAATCGGAACCATGTTGACCGACAACGGAAAGAACATGGTGTCTGCTCTGCGTCAAGGAAGGTTGTGCCATGCGCCATGCATGGCTCACGTGTTCAATCTCGTTGTCAAGCGGTTCCTAAAATCCACCATCCCACTGCAAGACATCCTTAAAATGTCACATAAACTTTGCATGCATTTAAGCCATTTATACACCGCAAAGCACACCCTCATTGAGCTGCAGCGGCAGAACGGAATTCCACATCATCGCCTGATCTGCGACGTTGCAACAAGGTGGAATTCAACCCTACACATGTTAGACCGCCTTTACGAGCAGCGAAAGGCCATCACCGATTTCCTGATGTTACAAGCGGATAAAGGTACTCCCCTGTGTAACTTCGATGTCAGCCATTGGCAGCTCATGCGTGACACCTGCCGCTTGCTCAGGCCCTTTGAGGAGGCCACGCTATTCGTGAGTCGGCAGGACTATGGGATGAACGACGTCATTCCTCTGTTGCACGTCCTTGAACAAATGCTGTTAACAATGGCTGGTCAGGGTGCGGTAGACGTGGCGCACAGATCTCAACGCCACATGACCCCTGTGGGGGCAGGACAGGAAGAAGAGGAGGAGGTAGAGGAGGACTTTTGTGCTCAGGAATTATTGAGTGAAATGGGTGGTTTTTCCACTCAGCGGACAGGAGTGGAGGAGCAGGAGCATCTGGTAGAGGAGGAGGAGGAGGAGACAGAGGACCCAGACGCACCGTGGCAGTATGCTGTGGAGATGGAGGCAGGGAGTCCCTCGCATTCCTTGGCACAAATGGCCCATAGCATGCTCGCTTGCTTGCGTAGCCACAGCCGAATAATAACCATCAGACAGAGGGATGACTTTTGGCTGTCCACCTTGTTGGACCCTCGCTACTGTTCCAAAATGGTGGCCTTTTTCACACCTGCTGAGAGGGAGGCCAAAATAACGTACTATAAAAACCACCTATGTAGTCAGTTGGTCTCTGCCTTTGTGCGCCAACATCCATCCTCAGACACTGTTGGCCCTGTGCGCTCGCGTTCCGCTGCCATGGCAGCAGGGGAGGGGTGGGGTGGTAGGAGCAGTGGCAGCTCCACCAGCAGCGGCTGCCTCAGTCTGCAGTCGATGATGAGTAGCTTTCTTCACCAGCGCAGTGAGGAAACTACTAACCAGCCGCAGCAGCAGCAGCAGCAGCATCAGGTGGACCTGGAGCAGGACCTCAAACAACAGGCTTGGGCCTACTTGGACAGCACCCTGCCAACCGAGGTAGACAATCCCCTTGACTACTGGGCAACGAAACTTGACCTTTGGCCCCAACTAGCTGAATTTGCCCTTGAAAGGCTGTCATGCCCGGCCAGTAGCGTGGCATCGGAGCGCGTGTTTAGTGCGGCAGGAGGTATTGTAACTCCGCGGAGGACACGACTGTCCACCCAAAGTGTGGAGAGACTCACGTTTGTGAAAATGAATCAGGCGTGGATTAGTCTGGATTTCAAACCACCAGTTCCTGACACAACTGACTAAATCCGCCATGAATCATGCCTCAAACATGTGCCACTTTCAGGTCTCCTCACACACTGCTGGTGTGTTCCATTTTTTGTCATAGGGTGCTGGCAGATTACGGGCCTCCCATAGCTGCTGCCAGGCCCCTAATCTGCCATAGGCCCCTATATACCGCCTCCTCATGCTGCTGCCAGGTCCAGAGTCTGTCATGGGTCCCTGTACGGCCTCCCATTGCTGCTGTCTCCATCGCCACACTCTGCCATGTGCCACTTTCAGGTCTCCTCACACACTGCTGGTGTGTTGAATTTTTTGACATAGGGTGCTGGCAGATTACGGGCCTCCCATAGCTGCTGCCAGGCCCCTAATCTGCCATGGGCCCCTATATACCGCCTCCTCATGCTGCTGCCAAGTCCAGAGTCTGTCATGGGTCCCTGTACGGCCTCCCATTGCTGCTGTCTTCATCGCCACATTCTGCCATGTGCCACATTCAGGTCTCTTCACACTGCTGGTGTGTTGAATTTTTTGACATAGGGTGCTGGCAGATTACGGGCCTCCCATTGCTGCTGCCAGGCCCGTAATCTGCCATGGGCCCCCGTACCGACTCCTCATGCTGTGACGTTGCAACAAGGTGGAATTTAACCCTACATATGTTAGACCGCCTTTACGAACAGCAAAAGGCCATCACAGATTTCCTGATGTTAAAAGCGGATAAAGGTACTCCCTGTGTAACTTAGATGTCAACCATTGGCAGCTCATGCGTGACACCTGCGCTTGCTCAGGCCCTTTGAGGAGGCCACGCTATTCGTGAGTCGGCAGGACTATGGGATGAACGAAGTCATTCCTCTGTTGCACGTCCTGGAACAAATGCTGTTAATAATGGCTGGTCAGGGTGCGGTAGACGTGGCGCACAGATCTCAACGCCACATGACCCATGTGGGGGCAGGACAGGAAGAAGAGGAGGAGGTAGAGGAGGACATTGGTGCTCAGGAATTATTGAGTGAGATGGGTGGTTTTTCCACTCAGCGGACAGGAGTGGAGGAGCAGGAGCATCTGGTAGAGGAGGAGGAAGAGGAGACAGAGGACCCAGACGCACCGTGGCAGTATGCTGTGGAGATGGAGGCAGGGAGTCCCTCGCATTCCTTGGCACAAATGGCCCATAGCATGCTCGCTTGCTTGCGTAGCGACAGCCGAATAATAACCATCAGACAGAGGGATGACTTTTGGCTGTCCACCTTGTTGGACCCTCGCTACCGTTCCAAAATGGTGGCCTTTTTCACACCTGCTGAGAGGGAGGCCAAAATAACGTACTATAAAAACCACCTATGTAGTCAGCTGGTCTCTGCCTGTCTGCGCCAACGTCCATCCTCAGACACTGTGGGCCCTGTGCGCTCGCGTTACGCTGCCATGGCAGCAGGGGAGGGGTGGGGTGGTAGGAGCAGTGGCAGCTCCACCAGCAGCAGCTGCCTCAGTCTGCAGTCGATGATGAGTAGCTTTCTTCACCAGCGCAGTGAGGAAACTAATAACCAGCCGCAGCAGCAGCATCAGGTGGACCTGGAGCAGGACCTCAAACAACAGGCTTAGGCCTACTTGGACAGCACCCTGCCAACCGAGGTAGACAATCCCCTTGACTACTGGGCAACGAAACTTGACCTTTGGCCCCAACTAGCTGAATTTGCCCTTGAAAGGCTGTCATGCCCGGCCAGTAGCGTGGCATCGGAGCGCGTGTTTAGTGCGGCAGGAGGTATTGCAACTCCGCGGAGGACACGACTGTCCACCCAAAGTGTGGAGAGACTCACGTTTGTGAAAATGAATCAGGCGTGGATTAGTCTGGATTTCAAACCACCAGTTCCTGACACAAACTGACTAAATCCGCCATGAATCATGCCCCAAACATGTGCCACTTTCAGGTCTCCTCACACTGCTGGTGTGTTCCATTTTTTGTCATAGGGTGCTGGCAGATTACGGGCCTCCCATAGCTGCTGCCAGGCCCCTAATCTGCCATGGGCCCCTATACCGCCTCCTCATGCTGCTGCCAAGTCCAGAGTCTGTCATGGGTCCCTGTATGGCCTCCCATTGCTGCTGTCTCCATCGCCACACTCTGCCATGTGCCACTTTCAGGTCTCCTCACACTGCTGGTGTGTTGAATTTTTTGACATAGGGTGCTGGCAGATTACGGGCCTCCCATAGCTGCTGCCAGGCCCCTAATCTGCCATAGGCCCCTATATACCGCCTCCTCATGCTGCTGCCAGGTCCAGAGTCTCTCATGGGTCCCTGTACGGCCTCCCATTGCTGCTGTCTCCCTCGCCACACTCTGCCATGTGCCACTTTCAGGTCTCCTCACACACTGCTGGTGTGTTGAATTTTTTGACATAGGGTGCTGGCAGATTTGCGGGCCTCCCATAGCTGCTGCCAGGCCCCTAATCTGCCATGGGCCCCTATATACCGCCTCCTCATGCTGCTGCCAAGTCCAGAGTCTCTCATGGGTCCCTGTACGGCCTCCCATTGCTGCTGTCTCCATCGCCACACTCTGCCATGTGCCACATTCAGGTCTCTTCACACTGCTGGTGTGTTGAATTTTTTGACATAGGGTGCTGGCAGATTACGGGCCTCCTATAGCTGCTGCCAGGCCCCTAATCTGCCATAGGCCCCTATATACCGCCTCCTCATGCTGCTGCCAGGTCCAGAGTCTGTCATGGGTCCCTGTACGGCCTCCCATTGCTGCTGTCTCCATCGCCACACTCTGCCATGTGCCACTTTCAGGTCTCCTCACACACTGCTGGTGTGTTGAATTTTTTGACATAGGGTGCTGGCAGATTACGGGCCTCCTATAGCTGCTGCCAGGCCCCTAATCTGCCATGGGCCATTATATACCGCCTCCTCATGCTGATGCCAAGTCCAGAGTCTGTCATGGGTCCCTGTACGGCCTCCCATTGCTGCTGTCTCCATCGCCACACTCTGCCATGTGCCACATTCAGGTCTCTTCACACTGCTGGTGTGTTGAATTTTTTGAGATAGGGTGCTGGCAGATTACGGGCCTCCTATAGCTGCTGCCAGGCCCCTAATCTGCCATAGGCCCCTATATACCGCCTCCTCATGCTGCTGCCAGGTCCAGAGTCTGTCATGGGTCCCTGTACGGCCTCCCATTGCTGCTGTCTCCATCGCCACACTCTGCCATGTGCCACTTTCAGGTCTCCTCACACACTGCTGGTGTGTTGAATTTTTTGACATAGGGTGCTGGCAGATTACGGGCCTCCTATAGCTGCTGCCAGGCCCCTAATCTGCCATAGGCCCCTATATACCGCCTCCTCATGCTGCTGCCAAGTCCAGAGTCTGTCATGGGTCCCTGTACGGCCTCCCATTGCTGCTGTCTCCATCGCCACACTCTGCCATGTGCCACTTTCAGGTCTCCTCACACTGCTGGTGTGTTGAATTTTTTGACATAGGGTGCTGGCAGATTACGGGCCTCCTATAGCTGCTGCCAGGCCCCTAATCTGCCATAGGCCCCTATATACCGCCTCCTCATGCTGCTGCCAAGTCCAGAGTCTCTCATGGGTCCCTGTACGGCCTCCCATTGCTGCTGTCTCCATCGCCACACTCTGCCATGTGCCACTTTCAGGTCTCCTCACACTGCTGGTGTGTTGAATTTTTTGACATAGGGTGCTGGCAGATTACGGGCCTCCTATAGCTGCTGCCAGGCCCCTAATCTGCCATAGGCCCCTATATACCGCCTCCTCATGCTGCTGCCAAGTCCAGAGTCTCTCATGGGTCCCTGTACGGCCTCCCATTGCTGCTGTCTCCATCGCCACATTCTGCCATGTGCCACTTTCAGGTCTCCTCACACACTGCTGGTGTGTTGAATTTTTTGACATAGGGTGCTGGCAGATTACGGGCCTCCCATTGCTGCTGCCAGGCCCGTAATCTGCCATGGGCCCCCGTACCGACTCCTCATGCTGTGACGTTGCAACAAGGTGGAATTCAACCCTACATATGTTAGACCGCCTTTACGAACAGCAAAAGGCCATCACAGATTTCCTGATGTTAAAAGCGGATAAAGGTACTCCCTGTGTAACTTAGATGTCAACCATTGGCAGCTCATGCGTGACACCTGCGCTTGCTCAGGCCCTTTGAGGAGGCCACGCTATTCGTGAGTCGGCAGGACTATGGGATGAACGAAGTCATTCCTCTGTTGCACGTCCTGGAACAAATGCTGTTAATAATGGCTGGTCAGGGTGCGGTAGACGTGGCGCACAGATCTCAACGCCACATGACCCATGTGGGGGCAGGACAGGAAGAAGAGGAGGAGGTAGAGGAGGACATTGGTGCTCAGGAATTATTGAGTGAAATGGGTGGTTTTTCCACTCAGCGGACAGGAGTGGAGGAGCAGGAGCATCTGGTAGAGGAGGAGGAAGAGGAGACAGAGGACCCAGACGCACCGTGGCAGTATGCTGTGGAGATGGAGGCAGGGAGTCCCTCGCATTCCTTGGCACAAATGGCCCATAGCATGCTCGCTTGCTTGCGTAGCGACAGCCGAATAATAACCATCAGACAGAGGGATGACTTTTGGCTGTCCACCTTGTTGGACCCTCGCTACCGTTCCAAAATGGTGGCCTTTTTCACACCTGCTGAGAGGGAGGCCAAAATAACGTACTATAAAAACCACCTATGTAGTCAGCTGGTCTCTGCCTGTCTGCGCCAACGTCCATCCTCAGACACTGTGGGCCCTGTGCGCTCGCGTTACGCTGCCATGGCAGCAGGGGAGGGGTGGGGTGGTAGGAGCAGTGGCAGCTCCACCAGCAGCGGCTGCCTCAGTCTGCAGTCGATGATGAGTAGCTTTCTTCACCAGCGCAGTGAGGAAACTACTAACCAGCCGCAGCAGCAGCAGCAGCAGCAGCAGCAGCAGCATCAGGTGGACCTGGAGCAGGACCTCAAACAACAGGCTTGGGCCTACTTGGACAGCACCCTGCCAACCGAGGTAGACAATCCCCTTGACTACTGGGCAACGAAACTTGACCTTTGGCCCCAACTAGCTGAATTTGCCCTTGAAAGGCTGTCATGCCCGGCCAGTAGCGTGGCATCGGAGCGCGTGTTTAGTGCGGCAGGAGGTATTGTAACTCCGCGGAGGACACGACTGTCCACCCAAAGTGTGGAGAGACTCACGTTTGTGAAAATGAATCAGGCGTGGATTAGTCTGGATTTCAAACCACCAGTTCCTGACACAACTGACTAAATCCGCCATGAATCATGCCTCAAACATGTGCCACTTTCAGGTCTCCTCACACACTGCTGGTGTGTTCCATTTTTTGTCATAGGGTGCTGGCAGATTACGGGCCTCCCATAGCTGCTGCCAGGCCCCTAATCTGCCATAGGCCCCTATATACCGCCTCCTCATGCTGCTGCCAGGTCCAGAGTCTGTCATGGGTCCCTGTACGGCCTCCCATTGCTGCTGTCTCCATCGCCACACTCTGCCATGTGCCACTTTCAGGTCTCCTCACACACTGCTGGTGTGTTGAATTTTTTGACATAGGGTGCTGGCAGATTACGGGCCTCCCATAGCTGCTGCCAGGCCCCTAATCTGCCATGGGCCCCTATATACCGCCTCCTCATGCTGCTGCCAAGTCCAGAGTCTGTCATGGGTCCCTGTACGGCCTCCCATTGCTGCTGTCTTCATCGCCACATTCTGCCATGTGCCACATTCAGGTCTCTTCACACTGCTGGTGTGTTGAATTTTTTGACATAGGGTGCTGACAGATTACGGGCCTCCCATTGCTGCTGCCAGGCCCGTAATCTGCCATGGGCCCCCGTACCGACTCCTCATGCTGTGACGTTGCAACAAGGTGGAATTTAACCCTACATATGTTAGACCGCCTTTACGAACAGCAAAAGGCCATCACAGATTTCCTGATGTTAAAAGCGGATAAAGGTACTCCCTGTGTAACTTAGATGTCAACCATTGGCAGCTCATGCGTGACACCTGCGCTTGCTCAGGCCCTTTGAGGAGGCCACGCTATTCGTGAGTCGGCAGGACTATGGGATGAACGAAGTCATTCCTCTGTTGCACGTCCTGGAACAAATGCTATTAATAATGGCTGGTCAGGGTGCGGTAGACGTGGCGCACAGATCTCAACGCCACATGACCCATGTGGGGGCAGGACAGGAAGAAGAGGAGGAGGTAGAGGAGGACATTGGTGCTCAGGAATTATTGAGTGAGATGGGTGGTTTTTCCACTCAGCGGACAGGAGTGGAGGAGCAGGAGCATCTGGTAGAGGAGGAGGAAGAGGAGACAGAGGACCCAGACGCACCGTGGCAGTATGCTGTGGAGATGGAGGCAGGGAGTCCCTCGCATTCCTTGGCACAAATGGCCCATAGCATGCTCGCTTGCTTGCGTAGCGACAGCCGAATAATAACCATCAGACAGAGGGATGACTTTTGGCTGTCCACCTTGTTGGACCCTCGCTACCGTTCCAAAATGGTGGCCTTTTTCACACCTGCTGAGAGGGAGGCCAAAATAACGTACTATAAAAACCACCTATGTAGTCAGCTGGTCTCTGCCTGTCTGCGCCAACGTCCATCCTCAGACACTGTGGGCCCTGTTCGCTCGCGTTACGCTGCCATGGCAGCAGGGGAGGGGTGGGGTGGTAGGAGCAGTGGCAGCTCCACCAGCAGCAGCTGCCTCAGTCTGCAGTCGATGATGAGTAGCTTTCTTCACCAGCGCAGTGAGGAAACTAATAACCAGCCGCAGCAGCAGCATCAGGTGGACCTGGAGCAGGACCTCAAACAACAGGCTTAGGCCTACTTGGACAGCACCCTGCCAACCGAGGTAGACAATCCCCTTGACTACTGGGCAACGAAACTTGACCTTTGGCCCCAACTAGCTGAATTTGCCCTTGAAAGGCTGTCATGCCCGGCCAGTAGCGTGGCATCGGAGCGCGTGTTTAGTGCGGCAGGAGGTATTGCAACTCCGCGGAGGACACGACTGTCCACCCAAAGTGTGGAGAGACTCACGTTTGTGAAAATGAATCAGGCGTGGATTAGTCTGGATTTCAAACCACCAGTTCCTGACACAACTGACTAAATCCGCCATGAATCATGCCCCAAACATGTGCCACTTTCAGGTCTCCTCACACTGCTGGTGTGTTCCATTTTTTGTCATAGGGTGCTGGCAGATTACGGGCCTCCCATAGCTGCTGCCAGGCCCCTAATCTGCCATGGGCCCCTATACCGCCTCCTCATGCTGCTGCCAAGTCCAGAGTCTGTCATGGGTCCCTGTATGGCCTCCCATTGCTGCTGTCTCCATCGCCACACTCTGCCATGTGCCACTTTCAGGTCTCCTCACACTGCTGGTGTGTTGAATTTTTTGACATAGGGTGCTGGCAGATTACGGGCCTCCCATAGCTGCTGCCAGGCCCCTAATCTGCCATAGGCCCCTATATACCGCCTCCTCATGCTGCTGCCAGGTCCAGAGTCTCTCATGGGTCCCTGTACGGCCTCCCATTGCTGCTGTCTCCATCGCCACACTCTGCCATGTGCCACTTTCAGGTCTCCTCACACACTGCTGGTGTGTTGAATTTTTTGACATAGGGTGCTGGCAGATTTTCGGGCCTCCCATAGCTGCTGCCAGGCCCCTAATCTGCCATGGGCCCCTATATACCGCCTCCTCATGCTGCTGCCAAGTCCAGAGTCTCTCATGGGTCCCTGTACGGCCTCCCATTGCTGCTGTCTCCATCGCCACACTCTGCCATGTGCCACATTCAGGTCTCTTCACACTGCTGGTGTGTTGAATTTTTTGACATAGGGTGCTGGCAGATTACGGGCCTCCTATAGCTGCTGCCAGGCCCCTAATCTGCCATAGGCCCCTATATACCGCCTCCTCATGCTGCTGCCAGGTCCAGAGTCTGTCATGGGTCCCTGTACGGCCTCCCATTGCTGCTGTCTCCATCGCCACACTCTGCCATGTGCCACTTTCAGGTCTCCTCACACACTGCTGGTGTGTTGAATTTTTTGACATAGGGTGCTGGCAGATTACGGGCCTCCTATAGCTGCTGCCAGGCCCCTAATCTGCCATGGGCCCCTATATACCGCCTCCTCATGCTGATGCCAAGTCCAGAGTCTGTCATGGGTCCCTGTACGGCCTCCCATTGCTGCTGTCTCCATCGCCACACTCTGCCATGTGCCACATTCAGGTCTCTTCACACTGCTGGTGTGTTGAATTTTTTGAGATAGGGTGCTGGCAGATTACGGGCCTCCTATAGCTGCTGCCAGGCCCCTAATCTGCCATAGGCCCCTATATACCGCCTCCTCATGCTGCTGCCAGGTCCAGAGTCTGTCATGGGTCCCTGTACGGCCTCCCATTGCTGCTGTCTCCATCGCCACACTCTGCCATGTGCCACTTTCAGGTCTCCTCACACACTGCTGGTGTGTTGAATTTTTTGACATAGGGTGCTGGCAGATTACGGGCCTCCTATAGCTGCTGCCAGGCCCCTAATCTGCCATAGGCCCCTATATACCGCCTCCTCATGCTGCTGCCAAGTCCAGAGTCTGTCATGGGTCCCTGTACGGCCTCCCATTGCTGCTGTCTCCATCGCCACACTCTGCCATGTGCCACTTTCAGGTCTCCTCACACTGCTGGTGTGTTGAATTTTTTGACATAGGGTGCTGGCAGATTACGGGCCTCCTATAGCTGCTGCCAGGCCCCTAATCTGCCATAGGCCCCTATATACCGCCTCCTCATTCTGCTTCCAAGTCCAGAGTCTCTCATGGGTCCCTGTACGGCCTCCCATTGCTGCTGTCTCCATCGCCACACTCTGCCATGTGCCACTTTCAGGTCTCCTCACACTGCTGGTGTGTTGAATTTTTTGACATAGGGTGCTGGTAGATTACGGGCCTCCTATAGCTGCTGCCAGGCCCCTAATCTGCCATAGGCCCCTATATACCGCCTCCTCATGCTGCTGCCAAGTCCAGAGTCTCTCATGGGTCCCTGTACGGCCTCCCATTGCTGCTGTCTCCATCGCCACATTCTGCCATGTGCCACTTTCAGGTCTCCTCACACACTGCTGGTGTGTTGAATTTTTTGACATAGGGTGCTGGCAGATTACGGGCCTCCCATTGCTGCTGCCAGGCCCGTAATCTGCCATGGGCCCCCGTACCGACTCCTCATGCTGTGACGTTGCAACAAGGTGGAATTCAACCCTACATATGTTAGACCGCCTTTACGAACAGCAAAAGGCCATCACAGATTTCCTGATGTTAAAAGCGGATAAAGGTACTCCCTGTGTAACTTAGATGTCAACCATTGGCAGCTCATGCGTGACACCTGCGCTTGCTCAGGCCCTTTGAGGAGGCCACGCTATTCGTGAGTCGGCAGGACTATGGGATGAACGAAGTCATTCCTCTGTTGCACGTCCTGGAACAAATGCTGTTAATAATGGCTGGTCAGGGTGCGGTAGACGTGGCGCACAGATCTCAACGCCACATGACCCATGTGGGGGCAGGACAGGAAGAAGAGGAGGAGGTAGAGGAGGACATTGGTGCTCAGGAATTATTGAGTGAAATGGGTGGTTTTTCCACTCAGCGGACAGGAGTGGAGGAGCAGGAGCATCTGGTAGAGGAGGAGGAAGAGGAGACAGAGGACCCAGACGCACCGTGGCAGTATGCTGTGGAGATGGAGGCAGGGAGTCCCTCGCATTCCTTGGCACAAATGGCCCATAGCATGCTCGCTTGCTTGCGTAGCGACAGCCGAATAATAACCATCAGACAGAGGGATGACTTTTGGCTGTCCACCTTGTTGGACCCTCGCTACCGTTCCAAAATGGTGGCCTTTTTCACACCTGCTGAGAGGGAGGCCAAAATAACGTACTATAAAAACCACCTATGTAGTCAGCTGGTCTCTGCCTGTCTGCGCCAACGTCCATCCTCAGACACTGTGGGCCCTGTGCGCTCGCGTTACGCTGCCATGGCAGCAGGGGAGGGGTGGGGTGGTAGGAGCAGTGGCAGCTCCACCAGCAGCAGCTGCCTCAGTCTGCAGTCGATGATGAGTAGCTTTCTTCACCAGCGCAGTGAGGAAACTAATAACCAGCCGCAGCAGCAGCAGCAGCATCAGGTGGACCTGGAGCAGGACCTCAAACAACAGGCTTAGGCCTACTTGGACAGCACCCTGCCAACCGAGGTAGACAATCCCCTTGACTACTGGGCAACGAAACTTGACCTTTGGCCCCAACTAGCTGAATTTGCCCTTGAAAGGCTGTCATGCCCGGCCAGTAGCGTGGCATCGGAGCGCGTGTTTAGTGCGGCAGGAGGTATTGCAACTCCGCGGAGGACACGACTGTCCACCCAAAGTGTGGAGAGACTCACGTTTGTGAAAATGAATCAGGCGTGGATTAGTCTGGATTTCAAACCACCAGTTCCTGACACAATTGACTAAATCCGCCATGAATCATGCCCCAAACATGTGCCACTTTCAGCTCTCCTCACACTGCTGGTGTGTTCCATTTTTTGTCATAGGGTGCTGGCAGATTACGGGCCTCCCATAGCTGCTGCCAGGCCCCTAATCTGCCATGGGCCCCTATACCGCCTCCTCATGCTGCTGCCAAGTCCAGAGTCTCTCATGGGTCCCTGTATGGCCTCCCATTGCTGCTGTCTCCATCGCCACACTCTGCCATGTGCCACTTTCAGGTCTCCTCACACTGCTGGTGTGTTGAATTTTTTGACATAGGGTGCTGGCAGATTACGGGCCTCCCATAGCTGCTGCCAGGCCCCTAATCTGCCATAGGCCCCTATATACCGCCTCCTCATGCTGCTGCCAGGTCCAGAGTCTCTCATGGGTCCCTGTACGGCCTCCCATTGCTGCTGTCTCCATCGCCACACTCTGCCATGTGCCACTTTCAGGTCTCCTCACACTGCTGGTGGGTTCCATTTTGTCATAGGGTGCTGACAGATTACGGGCCTCCCATTGCTGCTGCCAGGCCTATAATCTGCCATGGGCCTCCGTACCGCCTGGTCACGCTGCTGCTGGGTCCACAGTGTGACATGGGTCCCTGTACCGCCTCCCATTGCTCCCACTCTGCCATGTGCCACTTTGAGGTCTCCTCACACTCCTGCTGGTTTCCATTTTGTCATAGGTTGCTGTATGGCCTCCCATTGCTGCTGCCTCCACCGCCACACTGTGGCTCCAAACACTGGTTTTGGCCCCGTGACTGCCCAAATGTGTGAAGTGTGCGGTGATTCTAAGATCGACGGCACTCATCTGCATGTCATACTGACTGACAGTATTATTTCTCTTCCCCAGCAGACTCCAAGGGCATTTAAATTAAAGGTACAGTGTTCTGCACTAATATTAAGTCTCTCTGAAGCCTAGAAACACCCTTTTTTAAGTTAAATTCACAGCGAATATATTCGACTCGAATCAAATATTTTCCACGAATTCGCCGAATCAGTCGAATTGAATTTTTGAATACTTCGCTCATCTCTAATAGTAATGTTTCTCTGTGGTTCAAAGAGCTAGCTCAACACAATTGAAATACAAACAATAGGTATACTGTATTTGACCAGTTAATATAAGTTTACTTAAACAATTTTCTTTCATGTTGTGATTTCTGCTCATCTGCTGGCCATCCAACTGCTTGGATTCGCTGTATACTTTGCAGTTTCTCCTCTAATTCCTTTAGTTTACTTTTGATTTCTAATGACTACATATCCAATGGTACCTTGCTGGCAGCAGTGATTACTGTACTGACTCTGCCTCCTGAAACTCCTCCTTCTAGCACCTCTGTAGTTCTGAAGGCAGGCTCTGTGAAATGTGTGACATAGCAGCATCTAGTGAATATGTGTGATGAATTCACGGAAGTACGTGTGGGCTTTCCTCAAACAGAAAATGTTCACATTTCAAGACCATTCAGATTAATAGAAGTCAGCAAGAAACAATTGAAATAATGATTATATTAATGTACATTTTGACCATTGATATTTCTCTGATGACCGGCTTCTCTCCTTTAGTTTGACATGGTTTGAGTGCTCGCCTAGGCCTCCAGTTTGCCCTCATCAGCTGTTGTTTAGGCAGTCTTTTTCCAGGTGTATAATATCATATCTGGTTCTGGGACACATGACTTCTGCTGAAAGCGCCATCTCAGTAATCCCAGCAGCTACCATCCACACACTCCTCTCACTGCCCTGAGGCTCCTGGGCTGAGCAACCTACTGTTGTGTCCAGGATTTTATCTGTTCCTGGGCTTGTGACTCTATTGACTTCCACAGGGTGGGAGCATTCCTTTATTTGTTGTTTTGTGCTCATTAAAAATAAGTGCCTGTACTGTTTAAATTCCAGTAATACACTGTTTCACCCTGCTCTGCACATGCTCAGTTGCTCTCTAACTTTCAGCACTGTGCATAAAATGTAGAGACCGATCTGCTGGCAGCTTAAAGATTTACTACTGCTCAGGGGTTCTGGGCTTCAGCAAAATGACAGCCTCCAGCAAGAACAAACAGGAACAATGTGAGAGGCAATTTATAGCACACACTAAGTTTGGTAGAATAATTATTAATGTGGAATGTATGTTTTTTGCTAAAGAACATTTTTTTTATCAAGGTGTTATGGGTAAAGTTCCTCTTTAGGAAAATTAGCTGCAAGGATTTTGTTTGGTCCAGTATGTATCCACAATTGGAGCAACAGTTACAGGGTGATGTGTGCATGTTGCCCTCCTGGTAGTTTTCATGAAAGATTTGGAGGAGTAATATGCAACATAAGAAAACCTAAAAAAACTCTTGCTTCCTATGCAAGCAGCTGTTACAGTAGTAAAATCTCAACATCATTAGTTCAAGAGCTAGGATTGACAAACTGGTTTATAATGAGAGGGAAGGATTCTCAGGAAAGGAAAGAGAGCTTGAGCACCCAAACAATTTTGCCAAGGTAAATGAAGATGTGAGGGTGGTAAACCCAGAAGTGGCAGTCCAAGATGTAACTGCTGTCCCTAACAGCCCAGACAACAGTCCATGTAATAGGGGTGGGCATATAATGCAAAAGGGCTTAGAAAGGTTCTGATAATAAATAGTAGAGCAATAATTATGTCCAGATTTCAAACTGCTGAAGTCAGAACAAGTTTTGATTGGTTGCTGTACTTGGACTGTGCTTTGCATTTTATTTGCTATTATCTCTACTTTGAAATATTTACTACAGGTGCTTATATAGCGCCATCAATTTATACAGCACTTTTCATATATATTTCATATATATTGTACATTCACATCAGTCCCTAACCCTCAAGGAGCTTACAATCTAAGGTCCTTAACCTACCAGCATATCTTTGAAGTGCGGGAGGAATCCCATGCAGGCACAGGGAGAACATGCAAACTCCAGGCGGGTAGTGCTGTGGTTGGGATTCAAGCCAATGACCCTAGTGCTGCCAGGTGGAAGTGCTAACCACTTAGCCACAGTGCTGCCCACATAAATACTTAGTACTTGGCTAAACTTCAGTTTTGTGGAATATCTTTTGGGCTTGGAGGTTTTATTACATGTGTACACGTACCCAAAGCAAATGGCACTTATTCTAATAAGTCTAATAACTCCTTCTTCCTTTAATGACTGTATATAATTAGTATGCTACCTAACCAGATATGTATCTTTTTGTTTCATTTGTTGCACATATATTGTATAGCAGCATAATACACAAAAAAATTAATGTAGCAAAACTGATTTTACTTGAGAATTCTTCTATTCTTTACCTTTATATAGATATGATTTATTACTCAGTTTGTTACTGCAAATGTTATCCTAGCCTGACAAAAGACATTCTTCTCTACTTTTTTCTTTGAAAATGGACCATCATTGAATTCCCTGAGGAACTGGTGAAAGAGTTTCCTGTTATCCTGAAAACAGTGCTACAATTCTGAAGGAAGATTAGGTCCTTCATTATAGCAAAGATGTAAGGAAAAGAATCAATAAAGCTTACTGATCTAACGAGTTACACTATTGCAGTATTGATTCCTAAGATGTTTTGCTTTATATTATTATACTTGATTATTTGAACAATAATGACTTATGGCATTTGGAATCATCGTTAGATTATATATCACAAACCAATGTTATTTCAAAGACTGGCTTGTTGTTGGTGAACAGCGATTATCTTCTGTCCTAAGTGCTTGCCTTCAGAATTGACACCGATATAAGGGGCCTGAAATCATTATAGGATACCCATCTGTTTCATTTCACACTGTAGGCAATCTTGATCACTAAACCATATGAAGCTAATATCAGATAAAACTAAATCCATCAAGAAAAAAACACTTGCAAAATCAAGAGTAAACAGTTTTATAATTTTCATATTCTATATGTTAAATATATTGATTAGAAAAACAAGCCTTTGATTGAGAATATTATTATTATACAGTATTTATATTGCGCCAAAAAGTTTGCTCAGTGCTGTACAATATAGTGGGGGACAGTACATGAGACAATACAGTAACAAAACAATACATGAGGGGTTCGAGGGTCCTGCTCTTTCGAGCTTACAATCTAGGAGGGAGGGGATAGTGCTACAGGAGGAAGTGGCTGTGGGGGGATGGAGTGGTAGGAGGAGTGGAGGAGATCGGCTGTCAGTTGAGGGTGGGGTAGGCTTCCCTGAAGAGATGGAGTTTCAGGGTGCGCCTAAAGGTGAGGAGGGTAGGTGACAGTCTGATGGATTGGGGTAGTGAGTTCCAGAGGATGGGGGAAGTCCTGGAGAAGTCCTGTAGTCAGGCATGGGAGGAGGAGACCAGGGAGCTAGAAAGTAGGAGGTCTTGTGAGGAGCAAAGAGTACGGGTTGGGTGGTATTTGGATATCAGGTCGGTGAGGTAGTTTGGGGCAGTGTTATGAATAGCTTTGTACGTCAATGTTAGAAGTTTGAATTTTCTAGCTGGAGCGGAGGTATAATTTTTTATGTGATATGTACATTGCAAAATTGTAAGTGATGAAACAATAGTTTTATACAGGGTGGGGTTTTCAGCAGTGTAGTCTGTAGGCACCCTAAAGAAAACTTGAGATCTATTCTTTTACACAAGACAGTTCCTTGTTTTCTTGCTCTTGACCTGGTTTAGAATATTATGATGTTTAACCTCCCTGGAGGTATTCCCGAGTGTAGCTCGGGGTAAAGTTTCAGCACCACAAGCGGTAACCCCAAGCTACACTCGGGAATACCTTGCAGCGTTGCTCCGGGATCTCTTCTTCACTTTCCTTGTCCTTCACTCCCGCGATGTCCTCCCTGCAGTGTCTCCGGCAATGTCCTCCAGCCGATGCCGGCATCTGTCTTCCGGGTTCCGTTCCCCACAATGTCAGGACATACGGGGCTGGAACTGGCGTGAAATTTGAAAATTGTACAAGTGATATTCACTAAATTCACTAAAATCACATAGTAAAACATTACTGTATCAAACCATTTCACATACATTTTGTCCCTAGTGCTTTGTCATATGCCCTGCCTGCATTTTTACTGTTCTTTCTGCCTTGAAACTGAGAAAAATCCGGAGTGCGCATGCGCGGCCGGCGGTACGGGACATGTCTCCCTGAGGCTCCTCCGTGCCGCGGGTAAGACAGCCTCACCGGCGCGCGATCCGGGCTCGCACTGCTCCACGAGCGGCCCCGATCATCAGTATAACCCCCCGGCCACCTGCAATAATGGTCAGGGGGGGTCATAAACACCAGGTGGCGCCGCCACGCAAGCCCATAAAGGAGGCCCTAGCTCGAGCCTCATCCAAGATGGCCGCCGCGTCAGGGAACTACAATGCCCAGCCAGCATCCTCCAGGCTTGCAGTCCTACAGCCAGAGCAACCGAGCCAGCCATGCTCTTCAGAGGGTGAGTCTGCAGATGAATCTGAGACCCCCATGACTACCACGATGCCTGACCTTACTGCCTCTGACCTTCTGGCCCGCTTTGAGAAATTGTTGCACAAGGCCCTGAAACAGACCTCTGACCGCATTACTGACCAGCTGTCCAGGGAAATCCGCGAGCTGGGGCAACGCACTGCAGACCTTGCGCAGAGGGTGGATGACATTGACGCAACACTTCAAACGCAGGGGGAAGAAATTGACCTGCTGCGAGACGAAAACCTTACACTTCAGACACGTCTAGAGGACTTTGAGAACCGGGCCAGACGCTCCAATGTACGTATTCGCGGCCTCCCTGAGTCGATCATTGATGTCCACTCTACAGTTACTGCGCTATTCCAAGAGCTCGCCCCTGCTATTCCAATAGAATGCCTTGAGATGTACAGGGTTCACAGGGCACTAGCTCCTAAACGCACTGATGGCCCGCCGCGAGATATCATAGCTAAACTCCATTTTTTCCGCACAAGAGAGCAACTACTTCAAGCCGCCCGCAATTCGGAGTCCCTCCTGTTTCAAGGTCATGCCTATCAACTATTTCAGGACCTCTGCCCCACTACTATCACCAAACGCAGAGCCATGAAACTGCACCTGCAAGTGCTTCAGCAACATAATATACCATATAAATGGTGCTTTCCCTTTGCCGTGCGGTTCAGATACCAAGCCCGGGACCACGTATGCAAGACCACTGACGAACTCCTGGACACACTACGGAACCTCCAGCTACACCCCCCCGCAACACCGTCAGAGACTTCCAGAAGGCGAACGGCGTTGTGCTCTCCGAAGAAACTACAGCCTCCGTCGATCCCTAATGGTCACCTGAATGTACACAAACGAGGCCGATTTTCATCTCCTGCTCCCTCACCACAAGACTCTATGGACTGAATCCTGTTGACCACGTCTACTCCTCCTACCGGCTCTTCGTGTGGTGGTCCGTGGCCACCCCTGTAGTCGCTACTTGCTGAGTCGAGTCAATCGGCCCCCCCATCTGACGGTTTACATTGCACACCTGTATCCTTATTCCTGTTTGCTGGGCTTTATTTGTTTTTTTTTTCATACCATTTTCTTTCGACCAGCTCAGGATACATGCCACCCTAGACGTGTCTTGCGCTGGGGTGTTACCTGCCTTATTGTTTGCTAAGTTGGGGCTACTGTTGGGCCTCTACCTTGCCTATTGGACCCCCGGCCCCGGCGGCTCGGATCGCCCGGTTCCGGTCTTTTAGAGGCTGTGCCTGTGGGTCGGGGTCGCCGACACCGGGGCACCCCGGGCTTCCTACCCATTATGTTTGATGTTTTCTCTCTTTCCAGGATCGCTCAAGTATTTGTATGTCTACATGCTGTCTTACTTGCCGCCCGCGCACCTGTGCACTCTCCACTTGCCCCTTTGGTGTCCCGTTTTTCTGACACCACTCGGGCTACAACCGCTCCCCGGATCACCCGGATTCCGGGTACCCCCGGGGACCGTTCTCCTTTTCTTTTTCTTCCAGCCTCTTTATGGCCCTCTTTACCTACCCTAGACCACCCTTACCCCTCCCCACCTCAACCCTTACTTTCATGTACGGCCCCTTGTTTCTACAACCGCATACTTTCCCCTAGCTCAATTCGCGAGATGGCTCTCCTGAAGGGACCCCAATATTTACCCAATCACCGCTTCCTCCACCCATGGGTTCCCTGAATGTCCTTACCCTGAATGTTCAGGGCCTTAATGTCCCGCAGAAGCGCAACAAAGCCTTTCGTTCTTTTGCGTCCTATAAGGCCCACATAGTCTGCCTGCAGGAGACACATTTCACTCCTACCTCCACTCCTAAATTTTTTGGCCCCTGCTACCCACAGGTCTACGCCGCCTCTGCTACTGTTAAGCGCAGGGGGGTTTTAATTGCTCTTCACCGTACTACACCCTTCAAATTATGCACTGAAATAAAAGATCCGGAAGGTCGTTATCTTCTACTTGTAGGGCAATTGCTGGATTTTGAGGTCACCATTGCCACGTACTATGCTCCAAACCAGGGTCCTTTGCCATTCCTTTCTCATCTCTTCTCGGTTATTGCTCATCATAAATGAGGCACGCTTATAGTCTGCGGAGACTCCAACTGTACACTATACCCTTTTCTAGATAAATCCCCACAATCTCACACTCCACATACCCCCAAACACTCCTTTCAATCCATTCTGCATCGGCACTCAATGGTCGATTCATGGAGGGAATCCAATTCTACTAAACGCCAGTACACTTTTTACTCCCACCCACACAAAGTCTTCTCAAGAATCGATCATATTTTTATGACCGCCAGTTCTTCCCCTCGTATCTTGGCTTCTGATATCCTTCCGATCCCATGGTCAGACCACTGTGCTGTGATCACCACCGTTGCTTCTCTAGCTCCTTCTACCGCTGATCCGTCCTGGTCCATCAACGAACGCCTGCTGGCTAACCCAGCCCACTGCACAGAAATTGCTGCTGCCCTTAAAGAGTATCTCTCCCTAAATCAAACCCCCGGGATTTCCCCCCTCCTATTGTGGGAAGCGCATAAACCAGTAATCTGTGGATTCTGCATTAGTAAAGCTTCCTTCCTGAGTAGAGAAAGGAGGCAGAAACGCCTCCTCCTTGAACAAGAGTACGACCAATCCCATAGTGCCTTTCAAGCATCCCCCACCCCAGCTAACAAAGAAGCCCTTGAACACTCTCGACTAGCCCTAGATCTCTTCCTTACGGACCAAGCCGAACTCTCCATCCGCAGGTCACGACACAAATTTTACACTAAAGCTAATAAGCCCGACACTTTTCTTGCTCTCTCTCTCCGTAAACTAGACCACACCGTTAAGCCCATAAGGTTGCGGACCTCATCGGCAAATTTCACCAGCAACCCGGAACGGATTCTACGAATTTTCCACAAACACCTCTCGAGTCTCTACTCTGCCTCTGCTCCCCTTGACTCTTCCCAGGCCGATGCCCTTTTTGGTTCCCTTCCTTTTCCAAAATTGGCTGGTGAGCATCTTGCTACGCTAGAGCGACCCATCAATACAGTCGAAGTCACAAATGCTATAAATTTCTTGAAGCCCCGCAAACGCCCAGGACCTGATGGCTTTTCCGCCACGTACTATAAAAAGTTTGCCCCCATTCTCATGCCTGTCATGACGAACGCCTTTAATGCCATACTCTCGAATCATATCTTTAGCCCAGTTACTGTGCAAGCCAACATCTCCATGATACCGAAGCCAAACTCTGATGACACGCAATGGTCTAATTACAGACCAATTTCCCTCCTTAACGTAGATGTTAAAGTGTTAGCCAAAATCCTATCAACTCGCCTTAACACACGTATTGGTTCCCTAATCCACAACGATCAGGTTGGCTTCACACCAACTAGGCAAGCAGGAGACAACGTTCGACGTGCATCCCTATTAGTACATTTAGCTAAATCCCGCAATATTCCCACATGCTTTTTGTCCTTAGACATTCGGAAGGCGTTTGACACAGTCTCATGGTCATACTTACACTACATCCTGCGCCGTTGGGGCTTTGGCCCACAATTCTTAACCTGGATATTTTCTCTCTTCCAGGGCCCCTCGGCCAGAATTAAATATCTAGGACATCGGTCCGCCCATTTCCCGATTTTATGTGGCACCAGGCAGGGTTGTCCCCTTTCCCCCTTGCTTTTTGCACTAGCCATAGAACCACTGGCACTATTGATTAGAACCGATCCTGATATCCGAGGGCTTGAGATAGGAGGCACCTCACATAAACTGTGCTTGTTTGCTGATGACGTCCTACTTTTTCTCACTTCTCCCTTAACATCTATGCCTACTCTACTTTGTCTTCTTGATAGGTTTGGCGCGCTCTCTGGCCTTCAAATTAATCCCCAGAAATCATGGGCGCTTAATATCTCGCTACCATCTAACGAACTTACCCACCTCAAACAGATCTTGCCATTCTCATGGTTGCAAGACTCCGTCCCCTTTTTGGGTATAAAATTCACCCCGCATATCTCAGGTCTCTATAACGTTAACTACATCCCTATGCTGGCTCATCTAACGGCACTTATGACTAAATGGTCCTCCCTTCCTCTAGCTTGGCTGGGCAGAATAGCGGTTGTGAAGATGTCGATCCTTCCCAAAATCCTTTATCTTTTCAGAGTTCTCCCTATCTCTGTACCTACTCATTACCTGCGAGTTCTGCAGCGCCGTATTTCTTCCTACGTTAGGGGAAAAGTCCGCCCCCGTGTCCCCCGCAGTACTCTATACCGATCTAAACTGCATGGCGGTCTGGGTCTCCCTGAGATCAGCAAATACTACCAAGCGGCGCATATGGCACAACTACCAAAATATCACGCTACCTACGAAATCCCGCAGTGGGTCATTCTCGAATCCATCGAGTGCGACCCCTTTTCTATAGCAAACCTTCTTTGGTTGAGACGCATTGACCGCCGCACGATTGAGAATCCCATTACTATGCATTTTTTGTCCCTTTGGGACAAACTGAAATCTCGTTACCTCCTACAATCTCCCCATAACCCCCTCCTTTCCTATCTTTGTAATCCAGCCTTCCCCCCGGCCTGGTCCGCACCGCACGTCTTTGCTCAATGGGCAACGGCTGGTCTCACCCAGACCCGTCATTTTGCACTCAGGAATCAATTTAAATCTTTTACCTCACTATGTGAGTCTCATAACCTCCCCACCTCTGAATTATTTAGATATCTGCAGTTGAAACATTTCTTTGCTCTGTACACATTGGCTGCCAACCCAATTTCCTCACTGTCTCCTTTTGAGCGAGCATGTCACCGAGACCCTCATAGACGAGGTCTCATATCCTATCTATACTCCCTTTTTACAACCCCATCCGTTTCTCCATTACCCTCATATACCGATAAATGGGAAGCTGATTTAGGCCGGCAAATCGACCCATCAGATTGGGACCTCATTTGGAACAATACCAAGGAGTCCTCGCAAAATGTTGTGGCCCTGGAGACCTATTACAAAGTCCTGACCCGCTGGTATCTTGTCCCAACCAGAATTGCGAAATATACCCCTGATTATCCCCCAGTTTGTTTCAGAGGCTGCGCAGACCTAGGAACATTTTTTCATATTTGGTGGGATTGCCCAATCGTCCAAACTTTTTGGGCAGGGGTATTCAGAACACTGTCTGCACTCAGCGCCACAACCCTCCAACCAAGTCCTCTAGTCGCGCTTCTCAATCACCGGCCACCAGGCATCACAAAAGCAAATTTTAAGCTTATTCTACAAGTCACCACTGCGGCCAAACAGGTTATCGCTAAAGCATGGAAATCACCCTTACTGAATACGACTGCAGTCATGACTAGGGTCACTCAGGCGATGATCCACGCAAAAATTGAAGCCACTATCCTGGATTCCATCCCCAAGTTTAAAAGGATTTGGAACCCATGGGTGGAGCATTTCCTCCCACCCAACTTTGACGAGTCCCTTCTCAATCCATAATCTATGTTTTCTGCTTTACGGGAACCATCCTTTGTTGATACTGCGGTTATTTGGCTATTTTTAGTATCCCCTTCCTTGGTGCCGTACATCCTATCCCTCCCTTCATCTCCCCCCTCCTCCTTTCCTTCATGTTAGGCTCTATTTGATATTTGTTCTTCACTCTTGTTAGTGCTGCCTGACTAGTATAAATGGGAACCTTTCCTGTTCATTTACTGTACACCTCTAATATCCCATTTGTTTACTTATAACTTATGTTGTTTTACTTTAAAACAATAAAATATTTGAACAAGAAACTGAGAAAAATCCATGGTGTCCAAAAAGTGTCCCTTTAGGTCAAAAGTGGTTTTAGACCAGCTAGAGAACAGCGATAGTAAATTAGAACTACTTGCAGAATTGAGTATTAATGATTCGTGGGGAAATTTGTCATCAGACACTGAAAACGATTTTGCGACTTTGCTCAGTAATGTGCGAACTTGGCGCTCTATTTCACATTTCAGTGTTTTTGGTTTGATTATATTATTGAATTAAATTTATTATTATTATAGTATTATTTTTGATGATTATTTATTAAATTATAATTTATGATTTCGTGTTTCAAATTTTAACATACCCGGAATGTTTACCAGACTCTTGTTCGGGCATATTTTAGTGAGTTATTCCTAAAAATTACAGGCCTACAATAAAAAAACTACATATTTCCATGCAAAAAAATGTACCTCTTTGAGCACAGAAATATGGACATAATCAGACAGCTAGGGAGGCTACTCACATCATATAAAAAGACTATTGCTACTAATCATGGAAAAAGCTCCCTTTTTGTCTGTCAGCTATATGAGGATGCCTACTGTGCCCAATAGTAAAGTTGGCTCTGGATACAATGTGAATGGCAAATTTCCTCCAAAAGCCATGTTTCAGCATTGGATAAAGGTCAGTCTGTTGATTTGCATTTCAGGTTTTTGCATTCAGCAGCAAGGTCAGGCTGAAATTCCTAGACTGCCCTCATGCAATGTGCATGGACTGCCCAGAAACTAAATGGGACAACCACTCTGCCAATGTAATGGATGGGGCAGAGATGTTACTTTGCATGTGGGTCAGCTGGTTTTATTTCTGAAACCTGTCAGTGCTCTGGAAACAGAGTAGAACTGCTTGCATGGTAAAATTTTGCCAAGTAAGTGATGGGCAATCCATGCAGTTCAAGCCACTGTTAGGATGCCATGCAGGAGGAGACTGATGAACTCCTGTTTATGGTTCTCATCTGCACTCAGTGTTGTGCAAGGTTTATGGTTGGTGGATGGTGTTTGCTAAGGAGACTGATGCAAATGAACATACCCAAGTATTTTGTTGTCAGGCGTAGAAAAAACAGGCAGCTGTGAGGGACTATAAATTCTTACTTCAGTGTTGCAGTACCCTGAGCTTCCTTAACTACAAATCAGTGTCTCTAATTCCCCACTTGTAACTGATCAACACAGAGAAGGTATCAGTGGTCTAAAATATCTCTGATTCCTCTTTAAAAAAAAACCTTAACCATAAAAAAAATATATACAAATTATTCCTATGCTAAACTTTCCACCCACACTTTTTCTGTAAAAACTATCTACACTCTCCCTACCATACCTTCCGCACTCTCCTCCTTAACATACTGGCCTCATGATACCTTCCACATGCCTGTTCTGAATGTACTAACCAGTCATCACCTACACACTCCTCTCATACACATACAGCCTTTGCCATACCTTCTGCATTCCTCCTTTGGATATACTGTCTGCTATCATACACTTGGCCCTTCTTGGCCTGTACATACTGCCAACCATCATACCCTCCACATCATCTCCTGTACATACTTCCCTGTCACCCCAAGTTTTTGGAATGAGCACCCTTTTGCCTAAATCCTAAAATTGTATTTAATGACACTGGCAAATGTTCCTACCCTCGTAAATGTCCCCTATCCCCATCTGAGAAGTCTGAGAGCACTTATGAGGCATGAAGTTTACTCCCCAAAGCCATTTCTGTGTGTTCTGCAATGGAGCACATTTTTAACATTCAATGCAATAGAACTGAAATTCATACATGCAAGTGCAATGAAAATTAGAAGTGCATAAATCTCAATACTCTTATATAAACACTCTCGTGAAATCAGCATCTATCAATTAATATAAAATAAAAATCCGGTCCAAATATTAGTCCCAATATCTGCTTAGTGCATTCCTATTTCAATATGATTCCTCCATTCTCTTAATCACCACTTGTGCCAAAATATATACAGTGAGAGTCCTCCACCAAATGTGTTCTCACCTGAAGTATATGACCAAACCACTAAGTAAGGTCATATAGCACTTGTGTCCCTTCCCAGCCTGATCAGATGTCTCCTCAGTTCTCTGCCTCTCCACCCTCTCTTATTAGTCTTCCTCAGCCATACATGCATTAAGAGAGATCACCCAACATAATGTTTTATCTGTAAAACAATTTATTTGCCTTAAAAACAATTTCCAGATTTACACTCACATCTAATAAGTGCTTCAGTGCACCATACTATAGAAAGCCATTGTTTAGTAATAGATATGCCTCCATCAAACCCGCATATGCTTCATATATTTCCACCATATAGTTACCACACCACTGTAAGATTTCCGAGCCTCGTGACAGTATGCCCCTCCCCTATGTGTTACACCACCGGGTCAAATGACTTCATCAGGGGGAAATGATTGGATGCCACAGTGCTCCACTGTTTATATAGTAATTACGGGCTCCATATTACAGTAGCCCATAGTGTTTAACCAGGCACCATTTCCTAGTGGACCACTGTACTTTATTAGGCACCATTTTCTTGTGGCCCTTGTACATCTATTCTTACAGGTTAGTTCCTATAGCTCATAGATTTTACCCATTTAAATTAATGGCATACATTCTCTGAGGCAAGATTGGGGGAGTGTGTGGATTGCTTTCTTCAGCCATTAGTGCAGGAAACAATGACATACTTCAAAGATACCAAACATATTATACAATTGATGCAAAACTCTGAGATAGTAACAGAAACTATCTTGGGAACTGCTGACATTTCATCATTATGCACTAACATTGATCACGAGGGAGCAATAGATGCAGCAAAATGGGTGTTAAATAAGAATGGATCTTTAACAACTAAGCACAGAAAGTTCAATATAAAATGCTTAGCATTTTGTTTAAAACAGTTATTTCTGGTGTCAAGGAAGGTATTATTTACAAAAATATGGGGTAGCCATGGGAGCAAAATTTGCGCCCAGTATAGCCAACCTGTAAATGGCAGTATGGGAGGAGGAAGTTGTCTTTAATAATAAAAGGGAGGAAATAACATTATATAGGAGATTCATTGATGATCTGATTGTAGTATGGAAAGGTAAACAAAGTGAAGTGAATGAATTTTTGGAGCATCTAAATGATAACAATAAAAATATTAGATTAAGTTGGGAAATAAGTATATATAATATGCATTTCCTGGATTTGGAAATAATTAAGGAAAAAGAAGGGATTTACACCAAAACATATTTTAAGAGCACTGATGGGAACTCTTATATACCCACTAACAGCTGTCACTTTAAACCATGGGTCTTTAATATACTGAGAGGGCAGTTTATGTTGATTAAACACAATTGTACCCAACTTGAAGATTTTGAGATGCAAAGCAAAATAATTGCTGGTAGATTTGGTAGGAGGAAAGGAATAAAATAAGGAATATTGATAGAAGTGAATTACTTAGGGATAAGGACAGGAGAGATGAAAAGGAGGAGACGGAACTACCTGCTTGAATATAACGCACAATATAAAGCAGTTAAGCGTATTGTGCGTAGGCACTGGCAGGTATTAAAATAAGATAAGCACCTTAAAACCAATCTGCCAGCAAAACTGAGAATTATATATAAAAAAGCTCCCACATTAAGAGATATACTAGCAAAAAATGTGATCAAATTTCCAAATAAGAATGGAAATAACTATACTTTCTGTGAAGGTAAAGGCTTCTGTGCATGTGGTAGATGCTATAGCTTCAGTAGAATAGTAAATATTTACGGAAGAAGCTCTTTCATAAACCCAATAACAGGGAAGGAGTGCATAATAAAAGACTTCATATCCTCTGAGACCAAAGGAGTGGTTTATGCTTTTAAATGCTCTTCCAATCAAATTTATGTAGATAGAACAAAAAGAGCCCTGAAGGACAGAATAAAAGAACATGTATATATTATAAACAGAGGGTTTAAGAACCATTATCTATCATACCATTTTCGAACAGCACATAATAGAGATTGCATCCAATTTCAGTTCTGGGGATTAGAAAAGCATAATAGCCACTGGAGGGGAGATAATGCCACTAGGGAACTCAGTAAGAAGGAATCACGGTGGATACATGAATTAAAATGTCTGGACCCAAGAGGCTTAAACTAAGATTTTGATTTAACCTGTTTTTGAGTAATTATTGACATATGGTTTACGGTTCCCTATTCATGTTTTATATGTTTTTATATATTTTATAATGTTATGGGGGTTTGTGTTATGGATAGAGCCTTTCTTAATTGTATATAGTAAATTGTGATTAATTGTAGAAATACATCATATTATAATGTAATGGGGAGAGGAAAGTGTTTGTCTATGAGACTTAGATGGACATTTTGTTCTACGTGGGAAATAAAAATAAATATTTGTTTTTTATGCTCTATAGGCTTACAGTATCTTGTAGTAGTAGAAGGTGATTTTGCTAGAATATATATATATATATATATATATATATATATATATATATATATATATACATACACATAGGGGGGCTTGGGGTATGCATTTATAACCTGAGTCACTATTGGGATATTTTTAGAGCAGGATGTCTACACTGATCCCACACTAGTAACACCTAATCTCATAATATTAAGTGTTGCTGGTTACAAACACACAGCTCAGAATCAGTAAGTCATAGTACAGTAAACGATGGGAATATGATAATCTATGGTATACAATGCAATAATGAATTACATTTGTCTGTAATAATTTATATAGTATAACCACAGAAAAATGGTGCCTGATGTAGGGGTCTAATAGAAAATAGAGTCTGGCTAAACTGTATGAGCTTTAGCAGGGATCAGCAACCAGTAGATCTCAGCCAAGTGACTGGTAGGTCATGATCAGGGCATGCTGACCTGCCATCCCAGAGCATCAAACACAGTGCAATGCAGAGGGAGTGCCTGTAAAGTTGGAGCTGTGGTGCGGAGCACAAATCTCCTCTGTAGTGTTGGCTCCTAATCCCTGTCATGGTTGGTGGGTGTAGCACCCATTAAAGTGAATGAGATTGCTCTGCAAGTGCCTTGCAACCTTGTGCAGTACAGCAAACAAGGGGTTAAACAGGCAGTGGCGTGTTGCTTTCTCACCACCTACTTTAGTCCCTTGGACCCAGCAGAAGCATTCAGTTGTAGGGCACTTGCAGAGTGGCCCCATTTACTTGAATTGGTCTTAATTGACAGGCGGTAGCACCCACCAAAATCAACAGGGAGTGTCTAATGAAGTATAGTGGTCCACTAGAAAATGGTGCCTGGATAAACACTATAGGCTACAGTAATAGGGTGCCCAAAATTTCTATACAAACAGTGGAGCGTTGTGCCGTCCAATCATTTCCCCCTGATGAAGCCATGTGACCCGGTAGCGTAACGTGTAGAGGAGGGGCTTGATGTCATGATGCTCAGAAATCATGCAGTGGTGTGGTAACTATATTGTGCAGATATATGAGGCATATGTGGGATCGATCGAGGCACATCTATTGCTAAACACTGACGCTTTATAGTGTGGTGCACTGAAGCACTTATTAAATGTGAGTGTAAATCTGGAAATTATTTTTAAGACAAATAAATTGTTTTACGGATACAACACTATGTTGGGTGATCTCTCTTTATGCATGTATGACTGAGGAAAACTGTAACGGAGGGTAAGCGGGACAGAACACACAAGGCAGACGACAAACACTTAAAGCTTTATTAAAACAGACAACAGTCACTCAATAGGGAGTAGTGCAGGGAGAGATAGTCCAAAATACTTGTAATCCAGCCCCGGGGGGCAAAGTTAAAGGCTCTACAGCAATTTGTAATCCAAGAGGCAGTTCATAAGCAGTAAGATAGCACAAGGGGAGCATACACTCACGCAAAGCTGATGCGATAGTCTCAGGCAGAGCTGACAGCGTTCCAGGCAGGGCTGATGTAGCTTCTGGGATCCCCCTTCCTCCAATGGAGCTCAGGCAGAGCCGGGGGGCCACTAGAGTCCAGCTGGACCCCTCAGTGGTTGCCCAGCAGAATGGCACACAAGAGAGACCAGCACTGGCATCTTAAACCCCCTGAGCAGGAAGAGAGGCGGAGGGGGGTCATTAGCAGGTGACAATGAAGAGAATGGAACTACAGTAATTTAATTTGTAGCTGTACACAGAAAGGACTGGTTGGGCAGGATAATTAGTGGGGGGAAATACATTAATACAAAAGTAAGGCACTAATTAGGGATGTATACACTAATTGAATTTAGGACCTTTTGTGGAGGGGCGAGTTAATTACAGCTAGGGGCCTTTGGCACACAGGAGTGAATACTAATTGGAGGAAGCTCTTCCTATGGCCAGGAGGGATTAGGAACAAGGAATTAATACCTGGGACTGGCAGAGACCCATATCGTGACAAAGACTAATAAGAGAGGGTGGAGAGGCAGAGACTGAGGAGACATCTGATCAGGCTGGGAAGGCACACATGAGTCCTGATTAAAGGGACACAAGCCCTATATGACCTTACTTAGCGGTTTGGTCAAATTCTCCAGGTGAGAGCATATCTGGTGGAGGGCTCTCACTGTTTATATTTTGGCACAAGAAATGATGAAAAGAATGGAGGAATCATATTGAAATAGGAATGCAGTAAGCGGATATTGGGACTAACAGTTGGGCTTGATTTTTATTTTATATTAATGGATACTTGCTGATTTCACAGGAGCGTTTATATAAAAGTATTGAGATTTATGCTCATCTAATTGTCATTGCACTTGTTTGTATGAATGCCAGTTCTTTTGCACACTTGATTTGAAGCGCGGCACTTAATTAAAGGTATATTAGAGTGATTTAACACACATGATATGGTAGTGTGAATAGTGTGAGCGATTCACATAAGTACAATACTTATTCATAGCAGCTCACTAGATGTATTGTATACATTTTTAGCATTCATTTTATGTCAGTGTTTTATATCATTATGACTAAATAGCAGTTCATTAATTGTGCTTAAAATGCTTATTTTGAATTTTAGGTACAACAAAGTAAGCCACATAAAAAAATAAATTCACTGTGGCTAACAATAAGACCTAGCTCTCTTATACAAGTCATCAATTTCACGAACAGACACAGCACTAAACTGTATATCAAAATGTCAGTGGTAAATTTGACTTTTCAGCTACAGTTGGTTACACGTTCATATACCATGATGGGTGAAAAAGATCAGAGTATTGACCAGCCATGTGAACATGCCAAACAACATAATCGTCAAAGTAAACAAAATGTAATAGTCTTCATATATTACCTTAGGGAACCAAATATAGGATTGGCAAAACCATCATTATGCTTTGGATAGAGTTCCACTTCAGCAGTACCTTCTATGTGTGTATTTATGTTTTACATTAAGGTTAAAGCAACATTAATGTAAATTTGGTACAAATAAATTAATGGGGTACAAACCACACATTGTCCTTTCTAAAACCCTGTGCTTTTTATATAAGACAACTAATATATAGGCATAATACACCATAGATTAATTTAGGCATAATGTTATCTATACTCTTTCATCATCACGTAATTGCAGACTGAAACAAAGTCATTGATTGCATACAACAAACAGTATTCTTTTATACAGTATTAAATATCAAGTATTTTGATACATGACATTATTGTTTCATTTTAAGAATTCCAGCCAAGCATCATCCAAATATACTATTTTATTATAAAAGATTTTACTTTCAATGCCAGAGAATTTATAACTCACAAGAGGGCTGGATGCTTGATTTCTAATCCATACGAAGCTAATATTGGCTAAAATCAATCATACAGCTAGTTTGCTTGAAAGAAGACATGATGTCCACAGAGTTCTAATCTGAGCAAAAATCAATATTTAATTAAACCATTTCTACACTGTTGTTTACCATCCCTTGATATAGTTTGCTCAATGTCATCATTTTTCTAGGCATTTTCTTTCGGAAATGAACATAACGTGAATAAAATATTATCAAAACAAATAACACGTACATGCATCCCAAACTGGAGTCTTTACTATGGTTATAGAATGGATTTGTGGTGGCATTTTGCTTCATGCTATGCAGATTCATTCCAAGATCTATGGAAAAAGTTCTACATAATTTAAAGAAAATCTGTATTTAGAAATACAAGGGCTGCTATCACAGATCGTCTCAAAGAATATGTTTAAAGCTCTGACTAAGAATATACATGCAGCATGAAATCAGAAAATCTTATCTGCATACTTATTCCAGGTTATTGACCAGACGGTATTAAAGCCACTGGATCAACATATGAGCAAAGCAGAAAAGCATTTTTAGGAATGGTTGATACGCTTTCATATGTTCTAGAATATACACAAAATGTTACTCTATACTGTAATTGAAAGGGCTCCATAACAAACCTATAGCATTGCTATAGATCAATAACCTTTATCATTAAGGTGTTTTTCTGTTTTGACTTGTACCATTCTCAACAAATAACATTTTGGTATGCTTTTGAAGCTATTTGATTTACGAAGTGCTATTGATGTCTAGGTATGTTTCTAATGAAGTGAATTTACCCCTTTAACTTGTTTTCTTCCCTCTTCTAATTACAGAGCCACAGTGAAAATATGCAGATTTAAAGATACACTTTCACGCTAAGGATAATCTGTAATTGGTCCATTCAGAGTAAAGCAATAGAATTGCTTTAATTCCCTTGCCCCTCCCTAGCATATAATTATTATTTATTTTCCTCCCTCACCACAAAGGACAAGTGAATCTGGCCAGGCTGGGTTTGGCAAAGCCAGCGAAAGTATGCAACATTGAAAATACTCAAATCTTTTAAGAAACGTGTAAATAAATGTCCCCCAATGTAAACACACAAACCTTGGAAAATGTCTGTTGCTACATTACATTAAAAAAAATACAATAAAAAAGTAAATCGTATATGTAGATTCATTGTCAGTCATGACATCCAGCAATAAATCCATCATCAGCCATGATAACCCCTCATCCACTAATGTTTCCATGCCACTAGGATGACCCACTACCCAGAGATTTATAGCTGCCACTAAGAAAAAAAATCACCAAATGACAGTTTACCACTGGTTTCATTCTGTTTGTAAACAAAGCAACTGAGGGATCCTGGGTGATGTCAATGACCAAATATCATATATGGTCAATGACATCATCCTGGATTTTCAGTGCTGTGCATTACTGCATCTCTGGGGATCTTTCATTTAGCTACAGGGGTGCAGTAGGGAAACATTGTCAGGAGGTTGGTCATCCTAGCAGTGAGAAAACAGAATTATGCACCAGGTCACCATTATTGAAGCTGGATTTACATTGATGCATGTTGTTATAAATAGGGGATTTACATTGGGGGGACACAATTTACATTTTTATTGTATTTTTTTTATTTCAAGTAATGTAATTAAAGGACCTTTTCTGAGGTGTATGTCTTTTTTTACATTTCAATTTTTTGGAATGCATGATAAGGGGTAGTATTTGTACCCCTGTGCTCATTCCTTTGGGATGGGCGAATATCTGGGGCTGTCTTATTATAAACGGGGTTTCCAGTTTCCACTGTGAGATCCCCCAATTAACCTCACATACTTTTTGGGGGGACAGGATATGGGAATAAGACCCTTGTCCCTCAACATTAGGATAACTCAACGCTCAAATGCATGTGACTGGTTGGGACATTAAGGGGAACCCCACAAAAATTTTTTTCACTTAATCTTCAAATGTGTGCTGTCCCTTAAAAAAGGAAAAAATGCACAATAACCAAGCTTCCTCAACACATTTAAGGATCTAAACCTCTAGTGTTCAATGGACCAAGTGACTGCACTGAAAAATTACTCTCACAAGTATTTCACCACTTCCTGGTCCACCTGGCTCAACAACCCTAATTGTTCTATCTGGCTAGTCACGCTCACTCCCTAAGTAGACATACTGGTCTTAGCATTCTTTTTGTGTTTATTATCCAATAATTTCCTTGTGTTCTTCTTCTAAAATCCCTGTTAGGACTATGATCCCGATGTCACCCTTACTTTGAACACAGAGTATTTAATGCAGTATGTGTATTATCTTTCTGTACATTGAGTGACATCAACCATTCTTAAAACATATGATACTTTTTTGTGCTCTCTAATAAAGAACAAGTGAACAATAAAAAAGGAAAAAAAAAACACAGTGAGGTTCCTAATGCAGGATGAGTCTATCCCCCCCGAGTACAAGACCTGGCCACGTGTCTTTTAACATTGTGGTGTACCTTGCAAAAACCCCTACTTGCAAATCACCTTGTCTCAATGTAGAGGGACAAGGGCCTATTCCCCACTCATCCCTACTAAAAGTCAGTGATGAAGTCAAAGGAAATATCTATACGAGGAGCACTCTATTTGACAGCACTGGACCAATCAGCTCTGACATATTGGGCCTGTGTTAATCTACAACAGTGCTGGACCAGTCAATGCTGCTTCCTTTAACCACTTGCCTGTTGGGCACTTATACCCCCTTCCTGCCCAGACCAATTTTCAGCTTTCTGTCACACTTTGACTGACAATCACTCAGTCATGCAACACTGTACCCATATGAAATTTTTGTTACACAAATAGAGCTTTCTTTTGGTGGTAATTAATCAGCACTGGGTTTTTTATTTTTTACGCTATAAATGAAAATAGACCAAATAATTTGAAAAAAAAAACAAATTTTTTTGTTTCTGTTGTAAAATTTAGCAAATAAGTAATTTTTCTTCATAAATTTTGGCCAAAATGTATACTGCTATATTTCTTTGGTAAAAATAACCTAAATCTGTCTGTATTATTTGGTCTGTGTGAAAGTTATAAAGTCCGCAAGCTATGGTACCAATCATTGATAATTGATCACACCTGATATTCTGACATCTTATCTCATTTTTTGAGACACTAACAAGCCAGGACAGTACAAATACTCCCAAATGACCCCTTTTTGGAAAGTAGACAGGCCAATGTATTTAGTAAGATGCATAGTGAGATCTTTGGAGTTGTAATTTTTTCCCAAAATTCTATTGAAAATGAAGATTTTTTTCCTACAAATTGTCATAGTAACAGGTTATTTTTCTCACATGGCATATGCATACTTGCAACTACACCCCAAAAACACATTCCACTTCTCTTCTTGAGTATGGGGATACCACATGTGTGAGACTTTTTCACAGCCGAGCCACATAGAGAGGCCCAACATGCAAAGGGCACTGCCAGGTGTCCTAGGGGTATAAATTGCACATTAAATTTCCTGACTACCTATTATACTTTTGAAGGCCCTGGAGCACCAGGACAATATAATTATCAACAAAATGACCCCATTTTGAGAAGCAAACACCTCAGTGTATATTCTCTGAGGCATAATGAGTCTTTTGAACATGTCATTTTTTTTGCACACGTTTTCAGAAAATGTGGAAAGAAAATGAAAACACAAAGTTGTATTGTATAAGATATTTCTCACACTTACATACCAAAAATTACACCCCAAAATACATTGTGCTACCTCTCCTAATTATGGCGATACCACATGTGTGAGACCTTTCCACAACCTGGCCACATAGAGATGCCTAACATCCAAGTAGCACCTTTAGGCTTTCTAGGGGCAAAATATTCATATCTAATTTCCTGACAACCTATCATATTTTTGAAGGCCCTGGAGCACCAGGACAGTGGAAACACCCACAAAATTTTGGAAAGCAAACACCACAACATATTTTCTAAAAGGCATAATGAGTTTTTAAACATTTCATTTTTTTCCACAAGTTTTCAGAAAATGTGGAAAGAAAATGAAAATATATTTTTTAATACAAAGTTGTCAATCTATAAGATATTTCTAACAAACAGCATGGGCATACCAAAAATTACACCCCAAAATACATTCTGCTACTCCTCCTGATTATGTGGATACCACATGTGTAAGACCTTTTCAATGTCTGATCAGCTTATGTGCCCAACATTGCAACAAGTGTAATACAAGAATCAATAAACACTGTATAGAAAACAATGTAAACAAAAGTTTACCTGTGGTTTGAGGAGAGCATTGGTCCAGGTCAGTACAGACAGCAGGCTGACATCCAGGCAGCAGGTAGGAATAAGGTCCATAAACAGTCCTGGCTCAGTACAGACAGCAGGAAGAGATATAGTCAGTACAGCCAAAGTATTGGTTAAGGCAGCAGGCAGGAATATGGTCCATAAAATGTCCTGGGTCAATACAGGCAGCAGGCAGATATATGGTGATCATAGCCAAAATATTTGTCCAGGCAGCAGGCAGGAACATGGTCCATAAATTGTCCTGGGTCATTACAGGCAGTAGGCAGAGATATGATCAACACAGCCAAAGTATTGGTCCAGGCAGCAGGCAGAAACATCAGGCTTTGGTCAGGTAGGATCAGGGAATGGGGTAGAGGCTTTGTCCCACCCAATCTCTTTGAAGCCTCCAGACAAACAGACCCTGTTCTGGGAATTACAAATCCCGTAGAAAAACAAAAACTGTTTTTCTCTACTCAGAACTGTAATCTGCAGCCGCTTACATATGTGAGACCCCTGTGTTATCTTGAATACACTACAACAGTAGCAGGGCAAAAGATAAATCCAAGCGGCAGGCAAAAAACATAGTCTATTAACAGGCCAAGGTCAGTCCAGGAAGAAGGCATAAATGTGGTTGATAATCCAGACAGCAGGCAGAAGCATAGTCGATAAACAGGCCAGGGACAGTTCAGGTGGAAGGCAGAAACTTGGTGGATAAACAATGCAAATAGCAGGCAGAGGCATAGTTGATAAACAGGCCAGGGTCAGTCAAGGTAGAAGGTAGTGGCATGGTTGGTTGAGGCAGCAGGCAAATGATCAACAGAGATATTGAAAAATTGGCAAATGGCAGGCTGTTAGAAATATGGGCTATTATTTTAGTGACGTGTGAAAATGCCGGAACCAGTCTCCGATGCACAGGTCTGGTTGGGAGGGACACTGGGGACAATAAAAACTTGTGTCTCTTCTAACTCCTCCTCTGCTGCATACCCAACATCTTTTTTGGCATCTTCGGCCTGCTTCTGTTGGTGGAATGCTCTCAGTGAAGTGGCGCTCATAAAGTCTGCTCACAGAATCGGAATGAATGCTTTCTGGAGGGGATCCTTGCTGGTAAATAAGGGACGTGATGATTTCTTCTATAAACTTAAGGAAGGCAGTGGGTCTTTCTGTGGATTTGGTGTAGGTGACATATGCATTATAAATAGCCAAATTAATAAGATAGATTACAACTATTTTAGACCAGAAATGGGACCTCTTGTTGCAAAATAGAGATGCAACATCCGATCGTTGAAATTTCCCCCCCCCCCCATTAAGAGATCATAATCTTGGATGGGCCCAGGCTTTTGAATGGGGCCGTGTCTTCCAGTAATTTCCATCAAGCTGTCATTGTGGATGGTGGACAGGATGTAAACATCTCTCTTATTCTTCCACTTCAGGGCCAGCACTTTATTATTTCTTAGACTTGCTGATTCCCTCCTTTGTACCTTGGTGTTCACTAGGGCTTGTGGGAAGCCCTTCCTGTTTTTTTAGGAGGTTTTCTCACGGTACAGGTGTCAGAAAAAGGGCAGGCTGGTATAGAAATTGTCTAAGTATATGTGATAGCCCTTTTGGAAAAGTGGATAAGCCAGGTCCCAGACAATTTTCCACTGCCTTCATATACGCGGAATGCATACAAATATCCAGTCACTCTTTCACAAAGCTTGCAGAGCTTTACTCCATATCTGGTCCTTTTATTTGGAATACATTGCGTGATTCCTAGCCAGCCAGTGAAGTGGACAAGGGTTTCGTTTACACATATGATTTTATCAGGGATATAAAGCTCAGCAAATCTTTGAGAAAAAAAAATTAAGAAGTGGGCAAATTTTGTATAATTTATCATAGTTGGGATGATCTTGGGGAGGGCACTGGGTATTTTCGCTGAAATGAAGGAATCACATGATCATCTCATAGTGTGACCTAGGCATTAAAGCAGAATAAATGGGCATGTGGTGGATTGGGTGTGTGAACCAGTAAGCATGCCATTAATTTTTTTTGTAAGCCAAATTCAAATGGATGGGAAAAGGATAAACTGGGGTTGTTAGTAATGAATTGTTGGCCAAAAATGTTTGTCTGGTCCACAATAAAATGAAGCAAGCTGTCGGGCAAAAATAAATTAAAAAAATAAATTTCTGACAATTTTTCAGTGTTGGCCTGCAGACCTGGCTGTGCGATGAAAGGGGGAATGCTTGCTGATCCTGAGTTGAAGGGTAACCATAATGGGTTGGCAAGAGCATCTGGGAGGTATGTTTGGGCCCTGATTCTGGGCGGTTGATGGGATATTCCAGTGCTAGTACTGGGTCTTTCATCCATGGGTCTACCGTTATTGGCATTTGCTGATTGACCAGTGGGGAGCATGATGCTGCTGGTAGCTGCCTGGTTTTCAGAGCACCGTATCCTTTTAGGAGGGACCCTTTCCTCCTCTGATTCAGTCACTCACCCACTACTTTCGATCGGTTCATACACTGATTCAGAATCTGACAGTGAGAGCTCCACGCTGCTCTAATCCATCATACTTAGGATTTTGAACACCTCCTCACTAGTGCAAATTTTTTTTTCCATGGCTGGCTCTGGGACAGGTAGACTGCTGATGGTGGCTGTAGGGTGGGTACCCTGATGATGGTGGCTGTGAGATGGTACTCTGCTGATTGTGGCTGTGTGACGGTATTCTGCTGATGGTGGCTGTGTGACGGTATTCTGCTGATAGCGGCACTGATGGACAATGTGCGACAGGTGCACTGCTGATGGGCACCGATAGGTGACAGGTATACTGATGGGCAACAGGTACACTGATGGGCACTGGTGGGTGACAGGTGCACTGCTGGGCATTGATCGGCAACAGGTGCACTGCTGATGGTCACTGATGGGCGACAGGTGCACTGCTGATTGGCACTGATAGGCGACAGGTACACTGATGGGTGACAGGTACACTGAAGGGCACTGATGAGTGACAGGTGCATTTCTGATGGGCACTGATGGGCGTTGGGTACACTGATGGGCAACAGGTGCACTGCTGCTGGGCACAGGTTCACAGATGAGTGACAGGTGCACTGATGGGCACTGGTGGGTGACAAGTACACTGATGGGTGACAGGTGCACTGATGGGCACTGATTGGCAACAGGTACACTGATGGACAACCATAATGGGATGGCAAGAGCACTTTGTGACAGGTACACTGATGGGTGACAGGTGCACTGATGGCCACTGGTAACACTGATGGGCACTGTGATCTGTGTATTCAATGTGTACAGAACTGTAACTCATTATTAAATGATTCCTCTCCTCACACAAGGTCTGTGTGTGAGGAGAGGAAGCTGGTAACAGCGAGTTACCTCTCTGTGTTTATATTTGTGACCAGCTGTGATGGGACACAGTTGGTCACGTGGTAAAGAGCTGCAGCTAATGGCTCTTTACCTCGATCAATGATGGGCTGTGTCCAAGGGGTGCGAATGCGTGGCTAGAGTGGGAGGAAGCCCACACCTTCCATCATTTTCTTATATGGCAGGCAGGAGGCAGTTAATCCTGGAAGTTGAAGGTAGTAAAATCAAGGTGCAGATGAGGATGTGTTGCTTGGGAGGGTCAAAATAAAGCAAACCTTTTAGTTTTTTTTTGAGTGTTAAACATCGGTTTACTTTAGGAAAAAAAAAGGTAACAGCTTTTGTTACTCCCTGCATGGCCTAAATGCCTAACCATTTCCATGGCAAAGCTTAACCATGGCAAAGCTTAACCACTTCAGGTAGGGTTGGAGCTTTCCTGCTCCCTCCTGTCCCCCTATATTCCTGTTGGTCCATAACTATAATAGACTGCCACATTGGCCAACAGAAATGGATAGGATGCAGAGAGGGAAAGCCAGGTTTTAGCAATATTATTACTCGTAGGATAGGGATGTTGCCAAGGCGGTTGAGTCCAAAGTCACAAAATACAAGATAACAAGATACAAGTTAAATAGTATAAAGAGAGGGTTTGAAAATGCAGGTTCAAGATGAACAAATTTGTCTGATTTGGACCCAGCACAAGGCTAAAGAAAAGACATCTTTAGTACCCCAAAGAAAAATGGCACACCTGAGCCGGGATGTGTGAGTCTATTGATGCCTACAGTGCCGCTAAGCTATGGCCACTGCTCTCTGCTCACAGGATTTGAATGACAGTAGTAGGAGCCAATTACTCTCGCTGCTGCCTCTGTGGGCAGAGAGAGAGTGTCAGGAATCTAGGAATGACCAGAAAGGTGTGGACTGACACAGGGAAACGCAGGTTTCAGGTATAGTATAATAATACAGTTTATTATTAGCCACCCAGATATATATATATATACGCACAGTGAACAAACCAACCTTCCACTAATCTTAGTAGGTGCAGGAACACAGGCGTAGTCAGGGCTGGAGAGGTGGAACGGTCAGGCCGGCCGTAGGGTTCTGTAATGACCGTTTGGTGGTACCTCTAGTGGTCCCCAGGACAGGATTCCCCAGGGCGCGGAGTCTAAGTCCCAGTCTGCTTATTCACCAGGACCCCTGATGGTGGGGATGGACTTGGAGCAGACAGGAACCAGGTCGCGGCCCCTGAGTACACCTGCTAGTGGTAGAGGGATCCGCCAGAGGTATGTGCAGGTACGGCTGGATCCGTGCAGGATGGATGGATGGCAGAGTAGTTAGCGTGGTCAGACGGGCCAAGTCAGCAACGTGCGGGCAGCAAGGTACCAAAGGAGCAGGCAGAGAATGGTCAAGGTCACAAGCCGGGTTCAGTAACTCACGGGCAGCGCGGTACAGGGGATCAGGCAGAAGGATGGTCAGGCAAGCCAGGGGTTCAACAGGAGACGGTCAGCAGAGGTCAGGATCAAGCCGGGTCAGCAACGAAGCAGGAACACAAGATTCCAGGTACAGAGGCTCATGGGAAAACATACACCAAGGCCCAGATCACAGGCCTGGTCATGCCTTAAATACACCTTTCTGCAATCAGCCCCAGGTTTGGCTGATTGCACGTGTGAGCCTCTGGCCGCTGAGAGCACCCGCTGGTCAGCTCTGGTACTGCAGCCCACATGGCAGATGAGTCCCACCACCAGTGCTGAGTCCATTCCTGACAGAGAGAGGTGGAAGCTGCTGCAGTTAGGCACAAAATTCTGGATCTAGATAGGTGTGAACGGGTGATACTTTCACTGGGACATTTTTTACCCTAATGTATTAAGGTAAAAAAATTCCCAGAATGCCCAAACTCTTTAAGAGATTGGGTTTTTATTGCTTGGGCAATAGCTTGCTTAGTACCTATGTGTTATGAATATATGACTCTGTTTAAGATTACTATCAATAGATTCATGAAGGAAAGCCTCCCAAGGATACTTTTTGATCAGCAGGTTTGAGGTAACCATAGTAAAGACCTGTATGTACAAACTTTAGGACAGATCCACCAAATGGGGTAATACAGGGGTTGGGCAAAAAAATGGAAATTTGCAGTGTCACGAGGTACAGTATCAAAGGTTGATAATATACACAGTGCCATTTTCCATTCCAGGAAAACGTTGTCTGATAAGCATAATCACAGTCGACATGGTCAACTGACCTAGAGAGACAAAAAGATTGTGACTCAGAGTAGGAAAACGACTGCACAAGTGACTGCAGAGCTCAATCTCAGTCCCGTGAAGACTACAAAAAGCAGTTTATTGCCGATCTGTATTGGAGGTCTTATAATTCTGATAAGTCTTGCGGGCACAACGTGGGTGGTGTATGACACAGGAAGCTTTGGAGCTGGATATATTTTCACTGTGATTCATACATGTGCAGGGGTCTATCTCTTCCTTTGTCTATCATACTGGGACTGTTTTAATGTTAACTGTTGCAATAGGGGATTAGATAAGTGCTGTTTAAATCCCTAGTATGGCCTCTAATACACTTTAATTTTATTTTATGATTTGCACTTTTGCATGCTAACATTTTTTGCACGCTAATACATTTTGCTCTTTATTTCCATATTTGCACACTGTTTTTGTATTTTTTTGCATACAAGTGGCTGATACATGTAGTAACACATGTATTGCACATATTTTTATGTATTTGCACATTAGTTGTTTCTTATAGGGTGATTGTTATAGGAATTGCCAACGTACATGAATTCCAGTTAAGAATTTATTTACTTGCATATTTGCACACTTGTGTTCGTTATATGATTGGATAATTTGGATAAATAATAGTTGAGGATTTATTTATTTATTCACTTTTATTACATTTTTATTCAGCACTTTAGCAATATTCCATTTGGTTTATATTTTGTATCAGAGTAATGTGTCAGCTGCTTGAATCTATTATTTTAAAAATATGTTACAACGGCTTTAAAGGGCTTGGGACATAGGGATGTAAAACAGTAGTGGTCTATATTTAAAAGGGAATCCCCCACTTGTAGTCAATGTGATGAGATTGGAGCCGTAGCTCACTTCTGTAACCAGAAGTCATGCAGGAGCCATGACCCTGGTATCTGTATTTTATGCATGTGCTTTTGAAAATAATGTAAGTGCAACTTTAATTTAATACACTCACTTTACTATACATATTACACTATGGGAACCTCCTGTCTTATATGAGTTTACGAGAGAGAGAGAGAGAGAGAGAGAGAGAGAGAGAGAGAGAGATTGTATTTTTAAAGGGCCATACCACTACATATGGGGAGAAAAAGATCCTACATCTAGGAACAACAAGAGAGTTATTGCCTTTGAGGTTACACTTGAGTGGAGTCACCATAAGGTACCCCAAAGGTGTAAAAGCATGTTATGACCTGCAGATTGACAGGTCCATCAGTTGAGGTGATCGCAGTGGTGAATGGTGGTGGGAATCACTACACAGGATTTGGATTTAACACAAAAGGTGCAGCACAGCAAGAGATTGGAGGAAATCACACATTTACAAAGTACTATAAGACTGATAACATATGAAGATATTTATCACTTGCCAAGGACCTTTTAGAAGTTGATATTTTATGTGGATGTGATATTGCATGTTTATTATTTGGTATAAATTTTATTTTAGAGGTGATATACAAGTTTATTTTGTATAGTATTTGCACTATAAGCATTTAAGTGGGAGGTGCAGCATATTTTCTCTACTATATTCATATTTATGTTGTGGGAACACAATTTTTTATTTGCAGTCATTCTTTATAGCCACATCTGACATTATTTTATTCATAACCAGTTGCACATTTAAAACATTTTGTATATACTGTATGTATGTATGTATTTCTTCACAAACTTTATATAGAGGTGTGGGACAATACACTTTTAATTTTTTGTTAGATATAGATTTATTGGATTATCTCATGCTATAGATAGGTTCCATGAAGGTTGCTGTGCAAAAGGATGTAGGAGCAGAATAAGATCGCAATAGCTGAGGTGCTTAATGCTCCTGGGACAAGAGCAGCAGATCTAGAACACTATCATCTAGGCCTGAGTTGTTCAACAGTGTGCTGCTTTTCCTTTTACTTTCCAGTTACAGACTGGAGGAAGACACCTATGATGAATGTCAAACTGCAACAGAAAAGAATTAGGCTCTCTCCTCTGCCAGACATCACTGTGCTTTGGGACAGAACTGCGCACATTTTAGAACTGGGTGTACAGATATAAATTTTTAAAAAGGACAAAAAAAACAGCTTTTATATGTGTATTAATTCTGTATAATAACTGTTTACCCATATTTAAGGTTTAACATGAAACATGGTCCCATTCCTCAACCTCCTGCCCTCTCACATATCAGAATAGCAGAGTGCTTCTCCCTCTACAAATATAGCATGGCTGTGCATGGCTCCACTCACACAGCCCCGTCATCCATTCACAGTGATCTGTTAATGGAAAGACTACAAGGCTCACAGATAAAACCAGAATACATTTGGTGGGGTCACCACACTTGTAGGCCATTGATTACTTCCTCCATCCCCATAATAGAAAGTCCATACTTCCGTACAGACCTGAGGCTGGGAGTAAACAATGCAGGAGCCTGAGCAATGCACCCACTGATTGCAGTTGCAATGCTTTGCAGGCTTAAAGGAAAAAAATATAGTAATGTAATAATAATCATTTTGATAAAAATGCATTTATTGCATCTTTGTGAAAGGTAGACTATGCCTTAAACCCTTTCTTTGCCACTAAACGGCTACAGCTGAACAGAACTGCTTGCAGCTCAGTAATAATGGTGTCTGCATTCCCTTAGGCCAGCCTTTCTCAATCAGGGTGCCTTGAGGTTTCTTCAGGGGTGCCTTGGGAAAATGTCTAAAAACTGCACAAAACTTGTATACAAGCCAGCAGGTGGAACAAGCCTGCCTTTTAGTTACACAAAGCCACGTTTTCATTGTGCGCCATTACGACCTTCTAGCTGCTGGCCTCCTCACAACCAATGACACCATCAGTTGATAAGCAGGATGTCAGCTGCCTGCACAGCATCCTAGTTTGACACTCCCCAGCCCCTCTCCATCAGTGCTGGGGTCACATTAGCTCAGTGATGCATGAAAACTGAGGGAGAAGAGAAACACTGGAATACTAGTCAGTACCAGTGTGCAAAAGTGTATTTGCTTTGGAAGAATACATTACCTCTAATGTTGGGTGTCCTACATGTGTGGATGTTGCTGCAGTATATAAAACTATTAGAATAGTTTTTCACATTTTAGAATGGGGTGCCCTTTTAAAATTATGGACAGTCTTGAGGCACCCAATTTTAGAATAAGGGGCCTCAAGACTGTACATAATTTTAAAGGGTGTCTTGATACTGTTCATAATTTTAAAGGGTGCCTTGACTGAAAAATGGTTGAGAAACACTGCCTTAGGCTATAAGCTCATAGTTTAGTTTCAATGACCATAAACATATAGAAGAAGGGTCCGCTAGACTCAGTGGCTGACCATAGCTATTTATAATAAATTTGGCCATCCCCTGTCCACTGCTGCTAAACAGTCTGTCCTGTAATTATGCCTGTCAGAGCTTCCTTGCTGTGCCCGCAATCTCATCTCGGCCACAATCTGCTCTTTCCTGTTTACCCTCCGATTGCTGCAACTCTTCCCCTCACTTGTACCAGCAGAGACATCAGGTTGTGGAGGGGGTCTTATTGAGGGCTCACAGCAGGAAGGATAGAATGTCTTCAGTATGGTGAGTAGGGAAATTGCTAAACATGGCATGTTTACCTTACCAGTCCTCTCAATTTCCTGAACGAAAGTAGAACATGTCTATGTCCTGGGGCGGACTGACAACTCATGGGCCCGCAGGCAAAAGGGGATCATGGGGCCTCTGTGTCCTTACCCAAACTCAAAAAAGCCTATAAAAAAGGTACCAGGGGCATCTCATGGGACCCCCTACTGACCCCGGGCCCTCGGCAGTGCCCGAGTTTCCAAATGGTCAGTCCGCCCCTGTCTATGTCACAATGTCCAGAGGGCAAATGTAACACATTACATCTCCTAAGTGATATAGGCATCCAATTTGTATCATATTTGGTGTTTTATCAAATCGTAATTTAATTCTGTGCAATAATATATTGGTTATCAGTTTATAAAACCTTGTCAAATAGAAATAAATATGTATTTAGAAAAGTTAGCTTATGGGTACATCTGCTAAATATCATAAAAAATGAAGCACTTGTTCTGCATACCCTTCCGACCATTTGTTTGGTTATGTTGTTTCTGTAAATTCCCTTTTCAAGGATGTGAAAAGTTGGCTACATTTGCAGTTCAGGAGCACTTGTCAAAGCTACAAAGGATAAAGAGAGAGTCATGTTTAAAACGCCAGTGAGCCTGACACATCAGATTGGACTTACTCTGCAAGTGAATTGGACTTGGAACCAAAGACCATGTGAACTTTGTTAAGTAATTTTCTCTTTTAATTCCATGTGTAGCACCCTATAGTGTGATACTAGTGTTAGTGTAAATACATTTATTGTGACATCATGGTACTGTAACTGTGTGAGTCTGTAATTAGGTTGGGTTACTGCAGGTCAGGCTGGGTGACTCAGCAGGTTGGGACTCTCTTGCCTCCACATGGTTTTGGAGGTCCATGAAAGCTTTCAGAAGCCAGTGGGTGGAGACCTAAATCTTCATATTTATGGGAGTCTGACCAATCCCAGGCTAAGAGGCCCTGGTAGTGTGGTAAGACTAGCCCATAAATATGGAAGAGCCATACTAGCAGGGATGTTGGGTGGAAGATGGAGTGCTGAGGAGGCTGTTGGTATTCTAAGAGGGATCCCCTAGATCTAGAGGGGTCTTTACCTCCAGGCTGGGCTCGCATGAACAAATCTCATCAAAGGTGCAATTTGAGGAGGAAGTTCACCTAAGGAGTAGCTGGGAGCAAAGAGGACAGAGTGAGTACATCAGTACACTCGTGGAGACTGCCATGTGTAGCAAGTTTTCAAATGATGGCAATGTGTTTAGCCCTTTATCCTTGTCCTAACACAGATTCTGCTGTATGTGTTGTTAGAGTTGCTAAGTGTAATCATTGCCATTCTAAGTACCAATTCCATTTTGTACGGTTTAACCAAGCGTACATTGAAGTTTAGTATAAACCTCAGATCAGTTTATTCTAATTTGTGTGTGAGTCTACTTTCTGGTGGTAATTTACTCTGGTCAAAAAGAATCATGTGGTGTCAGCAGAGGTTGAGCTATCAGAGAGGGGTCCAGAGTGACAGGGAGCCTGAAAATAACTCAGTGACTCCTAAGGGGGTAGTTTAAATTTAATATCGTGACCATATGCAAATAAATAAAATGTTTTGAATTACTTTTTTTACCAACATCTGTTTATATGAAGGCTATAACTAATTGAGCTCTGGATGATTTTACCACCTTCATGACCAGGCCATTTTTTGCTATACCATGCTGCGCTATTTTAACTGGTAATTGCTCAGTCATGCAACACTGTACCCAAACGAGAATTATATTATATTTTCCACACAAATAGAGCTTTCTTTTGGTGGTATTTGATCAACACTGTTTTTTTTTCTATTTTTTGTGATATAAACAAAAAAAGACAGAAACGTTTGAGAAAAAAACAAAAATTTTTTGCATTCTGCTAAAAAACAGTTTCAAGAAGAAAGCTTTAAAAAAAAAAATCTAATTCTTTCATAAATTTTGATCAAAAATGTATTCTGCTACATGTCTTTGATAAAAAAAAATCCCAATAAGTGTATATTGATTGGTTTGTGTGGAAGTTATATACACTAGACTTTTTATTTATTATAATACTACTAATGGCAGTGATCAGTGACTTTTAATGGGATTGTGATAGTGCAGCAGGCAATCTAACACTAACTGATGATGGGAAAACTGACAAACTGCCATTGGCATCACCAGTAAAATGAATACAGTGATCAGTGATAATATTTTACTCTGTCACTGTACTAATGACACTGGCTGGGAAGGGGTTAACATCTAGGATGATCAAGGGGTTAAATGTGTGCCTAACTATGTGTAATGTGTGTAAAGTGTACTGATTTTTACTAATGATCTCTAGGTTTCTCATCCCTGCAAAGCACAAAAACACATAAATCATTCCCTCTGTATAGAGCTCTGTGTTGATTGCCAACACAGAGCTCTGGGCTGTGATTGTGAATAGCAACCAGCAAGTCCCGGCTGTGAATACTCCCACTATGTACAAGCACAGCGGGTGCTGGCTGGGGGGATGCACCTGAAACCCAAAAGTTGGCAGCAATGTACTGGTACATCGTTTACCTATAGCAGCCATCCGTCAACAGTACATTGCAAGCGGGCGGGTGCTAAGTGGATAAAGATTCATGAGCATACAATTAAAATAAAAAAAAACTGTTTTTTTCTCACCTTGAAAATATGAGCATTTAACCACTTCCCGTCCGTCCATGTCAATAAACGGCTGGAAGTGGGTTGACATTTCTAAATGTCACTTGCATTCACTGCCTGTGCGAGCTTCCTGGGAGCATTCACTGCCTGTGCGAGCTCCCTGGGAGCGTGCGGCACTGCGATTCGCTGCCAGCTGTCCGGAACACAGATCGCTGTATGGGATCTCTGTGTAAAGTCCCGATTCATGTGATCACTGATTGGCCAATCAGTGATCACGTGAATAGTAGTAAACAAGAAGTCACTTTCTGACATCATTGCTTACTACTTGTGAAATCTGTGAATGATCACAGAGGTCACATGGTACAAGGCAATTCACAACAGCCTTGTACCATGTGACAAGCTGTGATCAATCATAGCTCGCACAGTATTTTTCATTGACTGCAAGAATGCAGCCAGAGAGAAATAGAAATTATTGTTTTCACAGACTTTATGGGTGTAAAAGCAATCAGTGTAAAAAAAGAAAAACAAATCTTCATCATACCACCACAGGTAGTACAGTGTCACTATGGTGACATGGTACTGCTAGGGTGACAGTATGTTAAAATAAATAAATAAATAATAATGTAAAAAAAAATAAAAATGTAAAAGAAATTTTGAAAAATTATAATTTTTGGTTATAAACTAATCTGGGTTATTTTTTTTTTTACTAAAAAGATAGCTGAATACATTTTGGCCAAGATTTATGAAGAAAGATTATTTGCAAAATTTTATAAAAAAAACACTTTTTTAAAATTTTTTGGATGTTTTCATTTATATAGCAAAAAAATAAAAATCCCAGTGGTGAATAAATACCACCAAAATAAAGTTTTATCTGTCTCAAAAAAATGCTACAAAATTCATATGGGTACAGTGTTGTATGACCGCCTAATTGTCATTCAAAGTGTGGTAGCACTGAAAGCTGAAAATTGGTCTGGGCAGGAAGGGGGTGAAAATGTCTGGACTTGAAGTGGTTAAGTCACAGGCTTGTTTAATTTTTATACTGACAGAACTGTCTTTTGTGTGGTGTTTTGTTTTAACAACTTAGTGATGTGTATGCAGACATCTTGTACTGTCTGCATCTTTAATAAAATTCTTTAATGTGAAAAAAATATATATCTAGAAACCAGCAATCTTCACAACACATTTAGAAAGTAAACCCCGAATCTAGCCCAAATGTCTTTTTTGCTTGTTTTGGAGAATACAGAGAAGAGTTATAGCCTCTTTTTGGGTTTATTGCCGTTGGTGACCCCAACTTGGGAGAGTTCCTCACACTTCCTGGTATGATGAGCACAGTGGGGACAAAGCAATAAAACCTAATAGTGGTGGTAACCCTTTCCTGCTCCCACTGGAGACATTTTGCTGATTTCCTTTCTACCTAATGGATACACAGACAGAAATAAAAACCCAATAAAGGGTCTAATGCTTTAACTCTTACCCATTGGCTATAGTTGTGCTTTATATAGATGGTATACGGGTAGGGGTTGTATTCTCCGAGTACGAAAACACCCCCAAAATCCCCAGCATATACCCAAACCTATCAGAAAAAAAGGGAACCTGTCTTATCTGTTTCCATTTTAAAACAGAGTTCTTCTGAATGTGCTCACACCCACTGCAACAACTATTGAAAAGGAAGTTGCTCACATAGTTTAAAACGTGCATGGCCAGCACAGAGTAAGAAGAGTATATACAGTGTATATACAGTATTACCAACAATTTATACAGCACTTTACATATATATATATACAGTTGCAAGAAAAAGTATGTGAACCCCTTGGGATTACGTGGAGTTTCGCATGAATTGGGCATAAAATGTGCTCTGAACGTCATCTAAGTCACAACAATAGAAGAACACAGTCTGCCGAACATAATACTACACAAACATTAGATGTTGCCATAGTTTAATTGCATATAACATGTAAACATTCACAGTGCAGGGAGGAAAAATTATGTGAACCTTTGGACTTAATAACTGGTTGACCCTTTTTTGGCAGCAATAACCTCAACCAAACGTTTCCTGTAGTTGCAGACCAGACCTGCACAACAATCTGGAGTAATTTTGGATCACTCCTCTTCACAAAACTGTTTCAGTGCAATATTCTTGGGATGTCTGGTGTGAATCGCTTTCTTAAGGTCATGCCACAGTATTTCAATCGAGTTGAGGTCAGGACTCTGACTGGGCCACTCCAGAAGGCGTATTCTGTGCTGTTGCAGCCATTGTTTTGTTGAATGACTTGTATGCTTTGGGTCATTGTCCTGTTGCATCACCCATCCTCTGCGGAGCTTCAGTTGGCGGACAGATGGTCGTACGTTTTCCTGCAAAATGTTTTAATAAACTCTGGAATTCATTTTCCCATCAATGACAACAATCCGTCCAGGCCCTGAGGCAGCAAAACAGCCCCAAACCATGATGCTCCCTCCGCCATGTTTTACAGTAGGGATGAGGTTTTGATGTTGGTGTGCTGTGCCTTTTTTTCTCCACACATAGTGTTGTGTGTTCTTCCCAAACAACTCAATCTTGGTTTCATCTGTCCACAGTATATTTTGCCAGTAGTGCTGTGGAACATCCAGGTGCTCTTTTGCAAACTTCAAACGTGCTGCAATATTCTTTTTGGACAGCAATGGCTTCTTCTGTGGTGTCCTCCCATGTACTCCATTCTTGTTTAATGTTTTCCTTATTGTAGATGTGTCAACAAAAATGTTAGCATGTGCCAGAGATTTCTGTAGGTCTTTAGCTGACACTCTGGGATTCTTCTTTACCTCATGCAGCATTCTGCGCTGTGCTCTTGCAGTAATTTTTACAGGACGACCGCGCCTAGGGAGAGTAGCAACAGTGCTAAACTTTCTCCATTTGTAGACAGTCTGTCTTACAGTGGACACATGAACATCAAGGCTTTTGGAGATACTTTTGTAACCCTTTCCAGCTTCATGCAAGTCAACAATTGTTGATCGTAGGTCTTCTGAGAGCTCTTTTCTGCAAGGCATGGTTCACATCAGACAGTGCTTCTTGAAACCAGTAAATCCAAAACAGGTGTGTGTTTTTTAAGGGCAGGACAGCTGTCAGCAACACATCCAATATCATCACACTGATTGGAGTCAAGGTTGGCTCACTCCTGGCTCCAATTAGCTCTGGGAGAAGTCATTAAGATAGGGCCTCACATACTTTTTCCTCCCTGCACTGTGAATGTTTACATGTTATGTGCAATTAAACCATGGCAACATCAAATGTTTGTGTAGTATTATGTTCAGCAGACTGTGTTCTTCTATTTTTGTGACTTAGATGACGTTCAGAGCACATTTTATGCCCAATTCATGCAAAACTCCACGTAATCCCAAGGGGTTCACATACTTTTTCTTGCAACTGTATATTCAAATCAGTCCCTGCCCTCAAGGGGTTTACAATCAAAGGGTTCTAACTCACATTCATACACACACATACTAGGGCCAATAAACCTACCAGGAGTGTGGGAGGAAATCCACGCAGGAGAATATGCAAACTCCAGGCAGATAGTACCTGTGGCTGGGGCTCAAACTGACAACCCTAATGCTGCCAGGCAGAAGGGCTAACCACTAAGGTTGGCGATACACTATACAATTTTCTTACAGTTTTCTGTCCAATTTCTGCCCAATTTCCTTTAGATTTGCCTTCAACTATGTAGTGCAAGGGCCTGCTTAATTGGATACAATTGAAAGTGTTGTTTAGGTTTGACCTCATATTATATGGTTTTTGGTAAATCTAAAGCAGTTTTCTAAATAAAATTGTATAATGTATGGCTGGCCATACATTATTCAGTTTTCTTGAGAATTTTGCTTTGGATTTACCAAAAACCATATACTATACAGTTAGGCAGGCCCTTGCACAACATAGTTGAAGGTAAATCTAAAGGAAATTGGGCAGAAATTGGACAGAAAATTGTATAACTATACAATTTTCTTACAGTTTTCAAGAAAACTGTATAATGTATGGCCAGCCATAGCCACTGTGCTGCCTGTGAAATACAGAAACAATTTACAGATTCCCCAGCTGACACTATCAATCATCAAAGAGGACCTGTCATACCTGCTTATCTAGTTAGTTTAAAGACAGAGGTCTTGTGCAAAGTTGAAAGGGTATAAAATATAATTCCTTATCACACACACTGCCAATTAGCAATCCTCTTTACACTGTACCCACAAAACAAAAGCAACATTCTCTTTGCATTCTCCAAAAGATAATGTAAGAAATGCAGGCCAGATTTGGAAAATAGTTTAAGCACAGTTAGTTATACTGACGTTTTTAGCCTTGGTTTTTGGCTGGAGAGCTGGTGCTGCATTATGGAAATATGCTCACGGCCTAGTACTTGATTTCTTTGAAGAAATCCCTAATGATGTAACTAAATCAGAGCCAATTAGGCCAAACGGGGACATGAACCCTTACAAAAAAAGCTGCCAGTGCTTAACACACAGTTTCAAAAAGCTGCTTTGCAAATGAATTAGAAATGGGGATTTGATGATGAACTTACAGGCAAGATATTCAAATGCTGTCTGAAAAGTATGTGACTAGAACTTATAAATATCTCTTTCATGAAAGAGCGTCTGGCTTTACTTAAAAAAAAAAACCTCACTAGTCAAGGGCAATGACTATATAACCTATCATAACTCAATTTAACTACACTATATTATATATTATTAAAAAAAAATCACATGTTAGTTAATTAATTATATTAGCTGATTGGTTGTATGCAGGCACTCCAGATACATAACATTAGATCTTCTCATGGGAAAACAATGATCAGGTTGATAAGGGCTCTTTGGGGGACTGCCCATTTAGATCAAGATGCAGACAGCCCACAGCAGCTGTGACACGTATATATTTATATATACATACCTTTATCTTTGTAAGCTTTTTGCACTGACATGCTATTAGCAATTTTACTCTTCTTCTCTTGCCCATACATACGTACCTTTACTCCCTTGATAATTAATATGACATTGGTTTGTTAAATATTCTTCAATTACAGTTATGACCTTTTTGATCAATAGGGTCCATGTTGTAGTAAATGTCTATGTTCCTCTTATAGATCTGTTCCTGGCTTTACAGCCTCTTATTTGGTTCCGCTGTCTCATTTTGTGGTGATCCCAGTGTGAGAGATTCTCCTGGGGGATGTGCCCTCCCCCCTCCCCCTAAGTCAATTTCCATCAAGCCCTGGTGTATCGACGAGGTGTAGATGGGGGGCACATTAATAGGAGACTACTTTTCTCCTTTCTTCGGTCTTCGGGCTCATGTACACGGGACGTTTGGAAAACTCTTCTGAATGATGGAAACTGGTGGCTGGAAAAAGTAGGTTAAAAAATTCAGTTTGGCCACGTTTGCATACCGTGTTTATGCGTGTTTGCTTTTAAAAGCGTTTTTTTTTTAGAGACCTTCCAAAATGCCCAGAATGCACTGAAAACAGTAAATAATTAACTATTTCAGACATTTTGAGTGAAATGCAGAGAGCAGAAGCAGAGAGAGCAGTATGTGTTGAGATGACCTGTTTTTTCTGGTTGTATTCACTATGGATCCCATCATGAGCATAATGAAGCATGTTCTACCATTTTTTCCTTCACGCAAAACCTGAAACTGACTGCGCTGGTGTACTGGATCCATTTGAATACATGGAAAATGCTTTGCATGCATTTCTGATGATGAAAAAAGGCTCTGAACAGCATCTGGATATGGAACACTTAAAAAACGCTTCTAAATGCAAGCGCTTGTAAACTCGGTTAGCCAAGTTTACACGCGTTTACAAGCATTTGGCATGTGAAACGCTGATAAAATCTACTCCTGAACGCAAGTTTGGTGCGCTCAAAAAAATGACTGTAAACTCAACTGCCTGTAAACGACTGTAAATGACTATGTGAACATGGACACATAGGAAAACATTAGGGAGAGTTCAGGGGCTGCTAAAAAAACGCAGAAAAGCTCCTGAACGTGAGTTTATCAGCTGCAGTGTACATGAGCCCTTAGGCCCCTTGTACACGGGACACTTCTGAACAATGGAAACTGACTGCTGGAAAACGTAGGTTAAAAAACATCTGTTTAGCTGCGTTTGCATACCGCGTTAATGCGCATTTATGAGCGTTTGCGTTTAGAAGCGTTTTTTAAAGATAACCTCAGGAGACCTTCCAAAATGCCCAGAAAGCACTGAAAAACAGTAACAAATGAACTATTTCAGACATTTTGAGAGAAAAAAGAGAGCAGAAGCAGAGAGAGCAGTATTTGTTCAGATTAGCTGTCTTGGTGTGGTGTTTGGATGTGTTCCAGCTCATTTCTGTGCAGAAATTATTGCAGCAATGTCTAACATTTTTTTTCATGCAAAACCTCAAAGTATGGTGTGCCATTTGAGTACCAGGAAAACGCTTTGCATGCATTTTTCATGATAAAAACAGCCTTTGGACAGCATCTGGAAATGGAAGGGTTAAAACACAAACAGCTATAAACATGCTTAGACGCATTTACAAGAGTTTTGTGTTTGAAACGCTGATAAAATCTACTGCTGAACACAAGTTTTCTGCGTTCAAAAAAACGACTGTAAACTCAACTGTCTGTAAATGACTGTAGTCGACTATGTGTACATGGACACATAGGAAAACATTAGGGAAAGTTCAGAGGCTGCTAAAAAAAAAACGCAGAAAAGCTCCTAAACGCGAGTTTATCAGCTGCAGTGTACATGAGCCCTTACAATTGTGGCGAGTCAAACTATAAAAGAAAATTGGTTGGTATGTAATGTGGATATATTTTTCTGTCTTTGCTGTTCTCAATGATGTTATTGTAAATTCTTATCAATGTCCACTATATCCTATAGAATGTTTCTCAGCCATCCTTTCTCTTCAGCTTACCCCTGAAGAAAGAATTTGTTCTGAAACGCATCGGATTGTTCAGCTGAAGTTTACTTGCCTTTCTCTCTCTTGGTTCACAAAATGCTCCTCTGCAAATATGCCTGTAAACACTCAAATGTGCACCAAAACACCAAAAGTCTGTATAAGCAGCATTTGTTTATGCCCAGTGCACATGAGGCCTTATTATGAGGGATAAAAATGCTCCATAAGGCATTTCATCACAATCAAGGAATAGAAGAAGACAGACACTGCTCTACTATAGAGATAAAGAGATATCCCATCATGGAGAGACATTGCACCACTTCCTTTACAAAAAATGAGGGAAAACCTTTCTAATATGAACGCATATGGTAAAAAAAATCTTACCCATAATACCCATTTCAAAATAAACATTTTTGAATGGAGTTGGGCTTTAAATGTGGTTATTGCTGTCCGCCTTCGCAGTCCACCGATCACATTGTGCCAAATTTTTCAGAAGCCACAAGCACCTTCATGGTCTTTACTGTTAAACAGCTGTTAGTAGTCCAACACCTATACTATTTTCACCATCTGTAGAATGAAGCTTGAAGGGAAACTACAGTGGTTTTAGGGGAAAATTATTATACTATTTTAAACTGATGTTTCAAGCATTTCTTGATTAACTATTTGAAAAAAAATCTTGATTTTTGCATATATTCATTTATTACAGGGTGCACCCATGCCATGTGGGTTAACAGGGTATTATAGGTTTTGTGTGCCTTAAAGTGTATTTCCACCTTTGCAGTCAGAATTGCTAAACTCCCACTATTTGTTATGTGTTTCCATTGTTTCCATACCTAAAAATGTTTAGCTCATTAGTTGTGTTATTTTTTTGGGAGCAGGTTTATACATTGGACTCTATAAGCATCTTCTATTGTTTAGAATAGCTTGCAATGTGCAATTGGGGAGAGAGTGAAGAACAGTTTTTCTTAAGGGCATTAACAATGAACCACCCAAGCCTCAAGATCTATCGAGAATATTTGGGTTACAATGATAAGGAAGTTCTGCCAGCCTAGTATAGATTGGGTTCTTTATAAGAAACATAATTCTCCAGCCCTCTACTTAACATTACATAGAAGGGTAACGTAAGATTTTCCAGCAAGTAAAAAGGTAAGCGGACACTTTCAAATAATTTTAGGTTATGGTAACTATGAATGGGAACATGTGACAAATATAAAGTAGGTTACATAGTTGATAAGGTTGAATAAAGACATCCAGTTCAACCTGTGTGGGTGTGAGTGTTCACGTAAAAACCAAAAAAAAAATGATTTCCCTTATCCCTGTATACTGTGTTCAATAAGATGCCCATCCAGGAGTTTTTTTTTCATGAATATCAAACTATCCTATACTATTTATACTATCTATACTTCCTGCTGACACCACTGAATGTGGAAGAGAGTTCCACATCTTACCACCATGACAGTAAAAAAAACCCTACCCAGTTTAAGGGTAAATTGCTTCTCCTCCAGTTTCATTGAGTGGCCGGGTGTCTTCTTACACTCCCTGAGACTGAATAGTTTAAATGGTGTTGTTTAGGTGTTGCCCCAATTTGGCTGCAAAAGTACAATATACATTCCAGACCCTCTCATTCTGGTTAAAACTTCATACAACCTTGTCAAAGCAAAGCATGCAGTGAGGAGGAATAAATAAATCAAGTCACTTATTTGATTCTTTAGCTATTGAGTTCTGTAAACATATTTTTTAACAAAAACTAAGAAGAGATATAAGACGTGTAGTAAGAAATTTTATTTTCCAATGTTTTAAAATTTTCTCCTCAATTTTACAAATAAACATTTATGAACCCTTTGATGTTATCCTCCAGAGCATAATGAAATTTATAGAAAGAAAAGCACAGCAAAAGCTGTTTCTACAGAGCAGATGTGGGGAATTAGTCACTCTTCTGACCTATTCAACTATGTGTGTATTCATTGTTTCAGCTACAGACCTCTTGCAAATCACATAAGTTCAGCAAAGCAGTTAAGGTTAGCTGGTGAACATTTGAAAAATAGGCTAGATTTTCATCTGCTAGCTGGAGATATACAAAAATAGATAATCATATGCATCATTTCATATTTGCTTTATTAAAAATACATTTGTAAACATTTAATTCAATATTTTTTAGCCCTCTACATAACAAAGAAAAATGTATACCTGAATGCAAAGTAGCTCTAAAATATAAACACCAACACTTCATCTAACAGTATTGAAGGCTGGCCATCTCCCTCTCACTTTTTACATCTTCATATTGCTTGACAACTATGCCCATTACACTGATGGGCAAATAAGAGGGTGTGAAGGGCAGTAGGTGATGGGACAGCAACTAATAAATTAATATATTTGCTTTTTAGTTCCAGGAATTATGGCACTCTAAACATCAGAAACAATGTTTAAAGGTACATGCACCTGTATGTATTTTAGTCCTGCAGCCAATGTAGAATGCCTACATAACTGACTAGTGTAATTTATATACTGTATATTAACGCGTCTTAAATTTAATGACCTTTCCTGGGAATGTCAATGGAGTAGTCACATATAGAGCCATATTTTATACTTTTAATCCTAACTGGAATTACTATTACTATCATTCTTATTGAATTTTACTTTATCTAAATCTCTCATTTTCAATTTTAATTGCGATTGTAACCTGAATCCCAATTGGTTACATCTAAGTTTGTTTATCCTGACACCAATACCCCACCCTCTTGCTTTGACACATCCAGTCCCTATGGGAGGGTCTATACAAATGCCTCACCTAAATGTCTCATATATATAGAAGAGGGCATTATCTTTCCTGTTGGCTCTGAGGAAGAAGGGATCTCCCTTTGAAACGTGTCAGACTTTTACAAGAGTCTCCCTGTCTGTGAGATTTGCACTCTACTTGATCTCTTGTGATCTACTCTTGGATACTATATACTTTTTATATTGCTACATTAGTGAGTACACATCTTATTTTAATAAAATCTTTGTATTGATGAGGTAATGGACAAGGTTGGTGCACTTTCTTTTGTTCTTATTTGCAGTATAAGTACCCAACAGTCAGAAGGACCAGATAAGGGTGCATGCATGGCAGATCTGTTGTCCACAGTCCCAGAGGTAGATAATGGTGAGTGAAAATTAACAGTGTAACTGATTAAGACCTACAGTGGCTCACTGTTTCTGAAACAGGGGATGAGTAGGAAAAATGCATCTGACAGAACTCCATTGGAGCATAAGGATGTGATGGCAGCTACAGTGGGGCAAAAAAGTATTTAGTCAGCCACCAATTGAGCAAGTTCTCCCACTTAAAAAGATGAGAGAGGCCTGTAATTGGCATCATAGGTAGACCTCAACTATGAGAGACAAAATGAGAAAAAAAATCCAGACAATCACATTGGCTGACTTGGAAAGAATTTATTTGCAAATTAAGGTGGAAAATAAGTATTTGGTCAATATCAAAAGTTCATCCCAATACTTTGTTATATATGCTTTGTTGGCAATGACAGAGGTCAAATGTTTCCTGTAAGTTCTCACAAGGTTGGCACACACTGTTGCTGGTATGTTGGCCCATTCCTCCATGCAGATCTCCTCTAGAGCAGTGATGTTTTGGGGCTTTCGCTGAGCAACACAGACTTTCAACTCCCTCCAAAGGTTTTCTATGGGGTTGAGATCTGGAGACTGGCTAGGCCACTCCAGGACCTTGAAATGCTTCTTACGAAGCCACGCCTTCGTTGCCTGGGCAGTATGTTTGGGATCATTGTCATGTTGGAAGACCCAGCCACGTTTCATCTTCAATGCCCTTGCTGATGGAAGGAGGTTTGCACTCAAAATCAGTCGTCCTGGTCCCTTTGTGGAGAAACAGCCCCAAAGCATGATGTTGCCACCCCCATGCTTCACAGTAGGTATTTATAGATAATATTTCAAATTTTTTCTCTTCCCTATTGAGTATATTAAAAAGGTTTATCTTTCCAAAGTGATGGAGATTCCATTCTTAGGCAGGTTTCATGTCCTCATTAGAAAATGTACCCTCGCCTCTTGTTCTCATGACAACAGTACAAAATTGGAATTTCCCATCACTTTCTCTCTCTGTGACAATGATCACCAAGACAAATTGAAAGGGTGAATCTAACCTTTCCCAGCTCTAAACAACACTGAAAACCAACACTTTTGGCTTTATATACCATACATTATAAAAATGGTCTAAGACAAGATACCAATACAAAATCCTTTTGCCCTTTATGTATTTTCTATCTTTAAAATCTGTTCTTTTGGGTTTAACAACCCTTTTGTGGTTAACCTCACAACCAAATCACCAGTGACAATAACTCTAATCTTTTTACACATCTCGGTGTCTCCTGGTACTTTTACCCATACCTCTTTTTGGTCAGACTCTCTGCTGGTGCTGCATCTACTCTGGTCTATTCCTTCCCACAAGGTCTAGCCAGTGAAGCAGTATACATGCTATTTACCAACCACTGCTCAGCCACACTTCAGACCACACTAGCAGAAAAGCTCCTTTTCACCACATCAGGTGAAAAGACCTTTAACAGGTCAGTTAACTCTAGTGTCTTTAACAGTTCATTCCATTTTTTACTAATGTTACCCAGCACAGCCTGTACTACTTGGCTCCACCTATTGGTACTCTGCAGTACCAGCTTGTCCATCTGTGATGGAGACACCCAAGTGTACAGTGAATGTGTTTTCACATATTCAGGTCTTTTCAGTAATGTATCTGTCATTTCTATACATCCCAGGTCTAAATTCACAACCTATTAGGAACTTTTCCCTTGTGTGGAATGACTTATCCACTGAAGCTTGAGAGGTTGAGACCTTAAAAGAGACCTCCCCCTCCCTGGAGGTACAGTACACCACTGCAACCGGTGTATCTGCTTACCCAAATATAGACCTGGAGATTATATGAGGTCTGGCTAAGCCCAATGAAAAAATCTCTCCTTTTGTTCTGATGTGTTTCACCCTGATAGAGCTGTCAATGCATTAGAGGGGCGTGGCTTATGGAAAGAGATTTAGCTGAAGCTGATACTTGGATTGGTGTTACCTGGTTGACATGAGCAGTGTGCACCCCAGCTTTCTACATTTCATGTGTGTTCACTTGAACTAGATGTGCACCATTGGGGAAACTGTGTAGAGGCTTTTGAGAGGTGCTTTTTTCTACATTTATTTTTGCATTTTTCATGTAGCCATATAAGGATTATAATTAACGTCTCCCCCAATGACAACATAGACATATTCAAAGTTAATGATGTCTACAACAATCCCTATATATTAGGAGACGGGTGTAGTAAAAAACAATGTTTTGATGGAATTTAAAGCTAAAAGCTAATTAGAATAGTAATTTAGTGGTTCGTAGTTTATCATGGTGGATCCCGAAAGGTCCATGAACTGCTGAAAATAATGTGAAAGTACTGAAGACACATACAAATTCCCATTTGTGTTTACTTTTCTAACTGCCCAAATGTTACAAGAATTTTTTTATAATTTGTCTTAACCCCAATATTGCCAAAAATACAAATCTTGTTTGTCACGCTGGGTCAACAGGCAATGATTTGTTTAGTTCACAAGAAACTGTATAAAAAGATTTAAATTTGTATATTGTATTAATTTTGCTTTACTACTAGGGAAAACCCCTTTGCTTTCCTTCTTGCACTTTCTTCAATCACCAACTCTTTGAATGTCAAAGTGACAGATTAAGACTTTTCTTTGCTCATAACATCAACTAATCTTTCTGACTTTTTGTGTGATTTTGAGAACCCCTGGTTTTACTGATCCTTACAATTAACAAGGATTATAAATTCACAAATGATTAAAGTGACATACAGAGCACAATCCAGGACTTCAGGCCTCTAGGGAGTTTTTTATTTCAGTAATTTTTATTGAAGTTTCCCAAAATGTTTACAAGTTTACAGGCAAAGAAACAGATATAATAGAAAACCTTAATATTACCATTTGATCAGCGTTGTGTAACATGGACAAAGCAGGGATAATGGTCAAAGAGATGGTATAAGAAAGTAGTCTGTTTTATAAATCTGTTTGTGGACTACAAAAATGTAATCCTAGGGATATGCAATCAATGGATTGAAAAGAAAGAGGGTGAAAGAAACTAAGAAAACAAAATAGCCTTTATGGTGGATAACTGAGGTAACTAGAAGAATGGGTGAGAGGTCTTGGCCAGGTTTGCTTATTCCTATTCAGCAATTACACTGCTCAAAAAAATCAAAGGAACACTTTTTCATTTACAATGGATTTTATTATAGAAAAGACAACATCAGAGAAACAGTCATAAACAAGATCACTGACCAACAAAATTGAGACATACAAGTTTTCTGATGAATAGTACCATGAATACACTGAAGTATAAACAAGGAAACAAGCTGAGTACACAAGCGCAGTATATGAGGAGGTAAAATAAAACATGTTCATTTGCAAAAATGGCAGGCAATTTGAAACCAATGAATTAGTAAACAAAGAGCCAAGATTATCACAAAGTCCACAAACAGAAGGCAAGAGATAAAAAAACACAAAGCCTCACTGAGTGTACATTGGTACTCCACACCCAGGACTCCCAAGGAAGTTTGACAGGTAGATACAATATTGCTGGTACGGTTCTTAGAGGAAGAAGTCTCAATCAGCGCAAATATCATGAAAACTGGCAGAACAGAGAAGAGAAAAGGAGGAACAAAGAAAGAAAACACAAAAGACAAAGAAAGGGCTCCAGGGGATTGCAAAGGAAAAAAAATCTTATATCAACAAAATGGACTGGTCAAATCTAGACGGTTGGGCTATATAAAGCCAGGGGCGCCAGACCTGCAGAAACTTTGTGTGAGTGTCTAACAGCATTGCTGTCAGTTTCTCATTAACCATTATAAAATTAATCCAATATTTGACTGCGTCGTAGTTGAGGAGGGAGGGTCTTCCAAGCCCTCGCGATCGTTAATTTGGTAGCCGTAAATAGATGTGATGCCAGCTCAGGACAAAGCAGACATTCCTTGAACATTTAGACAATGCCTGGGTCTTGATCCACCAGTGTTGCTGATCCAGACTTCCCCCAAGTCCTGACTGCCAATGCTGGTGGTAAGAATGAATCGGGGGCGTTCTATATGAAATAATAGCGGAGCAAACAAGAGAGATTAAGCCCGGAGCATGGGGTTTATGTCTACAGAGACTTTCAAAGGGGGTCAGCCTATAGGGTCCCGGATGTGCCTGTATCAGTGAGCTGAAGGTAGCCAAAGGGATATTGTAAGAAGAACGCAGAGTCTCAAAGGTGAGTATTCGGGTGGGAGAGAGCAAAGAATGTACATTGTGGAAGCCGTGGGCTAGCCACCATGCAAACTGTCCAAGATTGTCATGCCACGAGAGAAATATGGATTATGGAGCAAACGTAGTAAAGGCAGGTGGGCGGAAATGACACCAGCGGAGTATTTAATAGAATCCCAAAGTCGAAACGTGTGCGTCAACATCGAACCAAGAGGAGAAGGGTGATGAATAGGTGGAGTGGAATCAGGTGGGATTCCATTAGGTCAACTGTAGCCCACAAGGGGATATTGTGAGATGCGTGAAGATGGGCTAAGGGAGCAATATTAGCCGCTAGATAGTAAGCCTGAAGATTCGGAACAGACAGCCCTCCCTCGGTCTTGCAGGCAAATAAAATCTGTTTGTTAATTCTAGGTCGAGTGGAGCCCCAGATAAAAGACAGAAGCCTCCACTGATGGATGCACAATATATGTGATGGGACTGGGAGCGGTAAAACTCGAAACACATACAGTAATTTGGGGAGATAAGTCATATGATTCGCATTGATTCTACCGAACCATGAAAGCGGAAAGTGAGTCCAGGAGGACAACATCTCTGTCAAATCCTTAAAAACAGAGGGGAAGTTATCCTGATATTGTCCTTCATAAGTCAGGGTGAGCTTAATTCCCAAATACGGCAAAGTTAAGAACCATTGAAAAGGGAACAAATGTTTCAGAGTCGCCAACAACAACGGTGAAAGGGTAACCGACATGGCCTTCTTTGCTAAGGCCATGACATGGCCTTAGATTTGGCAGGGTTGACATGAAGACCTGAAAGAGCAAAAAAATCCAGGACCATGAGTAGGTTTGGCAGGGTAACCGTCAGACTCATAACTGACAATAATATATCGTCAGCAAACAGGGATAACTTATGCTGAGAACCAGCAACATCCAGTCCCTTAAAATTGGGATGCATAAGGATAGCTTCTGCCAGGGGCACCAAAGCCAAAATAAATAATATGAGGGAGAGCAGGCAACCCTGTCTAGTATCCCTACCAATTGGGAACGTTGGAGACTCAAAACCGTAATATTTTATTTTTGCTTAGGGGCACGTATATAGCAACGAAATCCAATGCACAAATGAGGGGCCGAAACCAAAATGGCGAAGGACCGACGTAAGGTAAGGCCAGGATTTAGTGTCAAAAGCCATGTTAATGTCCAAGGATAAAAGCATCATGTCAATTTTGTGAGTATGAGTCAGATGTTGTAACTGCAGAATTTGTCTGATAGTGTCCCCTGCTTGTCTATGGGGGGCAAAACCCACCTGGCCTTTCTTGATCAGACGAGAAAGAAAAGAATTCCAAAGAGCAGCTAAGATTTTAGTTAGGATTTTCATGTCGATGTTAATAAGAGAAATTGGCCTGTAATTTGCCCAAGAAGAATGGTCACGATCAGGTTTCGGGATCATAAACACATTAGCTGTCAGCAAGTCAAGGGAAAAAAACGAACCTCCCTTCACCGCATTGAACATAGCGGTGAGGTGAGGAGCAAGCACATCAGCTAATTACTTCTAATACAAAGCTGTGTATCCATCTGGGACTGGGCGTTTTCTCATCTTCAAATCCACAATGCAATGCAAGACTTCTGATGTTTGAATATTACAGTCCATCAAGTCTTTATGAGTTAAAGTAGGCAAGGACAGGCAGGACAAGAAATCAGAAATAGCCTGGGGATCAGCCTGCGTGGGGTCCATATAAAGTTTAGCAAGGCGATACCAGAATTCCTCTAGCACTGCTACAGGATTGCTAGCTAGAACATTATGTCGAGTGCATACAGAGATTGGTTTAGGGTGATGTGTAAAAGAGCACAATCTATGTGCCAACATGGCATTCGGTTTGTTTGCCTTACTGTACCACTTCTGACGCGTCCAAAGCAAAGAGCGCTCGGCAGCATCTGTCAAACAAAGATCCAATTCCAGGTAAAGCCTGATCCAACAACCTATGGTTAGAAGGGGTCAGTGCTTGCTTAAATTGGTAGCTTTGATTCAAGCTGACGCTTTTTATATTGCCTTTCTCGCATGCCTTGAAGCTACTTGAATAATATGGCCCAGAAGGACAGCCTTGTAAGCTTCCCACAGCATCACCGAAAAAGAGGCAGAACCGAGTTAAGCTGAAAATAGTCCTGGAATTTGAGCAAGAGTTCCACCTGAACCTCCTTCGGTGAAAGCAGGGAGTCATTCATAATCCATGAGCAATAGAAAGGCTTACAGAGGAGAAATTCACAGACCACCAAAATGAGGTCATGATCAGACCATGGTACCGTAAGAATAGAAATGGAATGCACAAGAGGGAGATGTTTATGTAGTACAAAAGCATGGTCAATTCTAGAGTGGGAATGATGAGGATAAGAATAATGAGTGTAGTATTTCCCCCCTGGGGTGGAGCTCACGCCATAAGTCTACCAAGTCATGGGTTCGCAAAGTATGGGTGAAAAATTTAACTGCAGCGCAAGGATTAGAGTCCTCTGGGGGGGTACTTATCAAGGGTAGGATTTAAGACTAAATTGGAATCCCCGCCACCAAGAGAGTACCCCATTGATGGATTGCCAGAAGGGAGCAGATATGTGATAAAAAGGGTCCAGGATTGACGTTGGGAGCATAATAGGTCAAAATTGTGACATCAACATCCTGATTCATGCCCTGTATCTACCACTTGGGTCAGCAATACGCTTCACGCAGACAAATGGGGTTTTCTTGTGAAAGGCAATAAGGACTCCCCTTTGTTTAGTAGGGCCAGTAGCCTGAAAAACCTGAGGATAGCGTGCATTGAAATATTTTGGGCTAGAGGTGGTTGAGAAGTGAGTTTCCTGCAGACAAGCAATATCCACATGACGAGAAACTTGAATATCTTCACCCATTTCTGAGGGGAATTAATTCCCTGAACATTCAGGGATAGCCAATTCAGTGACATGGCAACCGAAAAGGAAGAAGATAGCCTCTGTCGCGATCCAAAGGAACACCTTTTAATCAGAGTATAGCATCAAGTCGATTAAACTCCTGGTTATTGATCTGGTCATTTGAGTAGCAAACGGGGTTGTTAATCAGTTTCAGCTGTTTTGGTGCATGGGCAACAATTATATTATTATTATACAGGATTTATATAGCGCCAACAGTTTGCTCAGCGCTGAACATTATAACATTATAATGGGAGACAGTACACGAGAGAGTACAGTAACAATACGATTCAATACACAAGGGGTTTGAGGGCCCTGCTCGTTGGAGCTTACAATCTAGGAGGGAGGGGATAGTGGTACAGGAGGAAATAGCAGTGGGGGATGGAGTGGTAGGAAGAGTGGAGGAGTTCAGTAATTAGCTGAGGGCGGGGTAGGCTTCCCTGAAGAGATAGGTTTTCAGAGTGCGCCTAAAGGTGAGGAGAGTAGGTGATAGTCTGATGGATTGGGGTAGGGAGTTCCAGAGGATGGGGGAAGCCCTGGAGAAGTCCTGGAGACGGGCATGGGAGGAGGAGACCAGGGAACTAGAGAGTAGGAGGTCTTGTGAGGAGCGGAGAGTACGGTTTGGGTGGTATTTGGATACCATATCGGTGATGTAGTTTGGGGCAGTATTATGAACAGCTTTATACATCAATGTTAGTATTCTGAATTTTATCCATTGGGCAATCAGAAGCCAGTGGAGGGATTGGCAGAGAGGGGTGGCAGATACAGAGCGGTTAGTAAGGTGGATGAGTCTGGCCGCAGCATTCAAGATAGACTGAAGCGGGGATAGCCTGCGGTGAGGTAAGCCGATGAGGAGGGAGTTACAGTAGTCGAGGCGTGATATAATGAGGGAGTGAATGAGTTGCTTAGTGGTTTCCGGGGTTAGGAACGGACGTATTTTGGAGATGTTGCGGAGGTGAAGTCTACATGAGTTTGTCAGCGAATACGCCTGGGGCTGGAAGGACAGATTGGGGTCTAGGATGACACCTAGTACTCTGTCTTGAGGGGAGGGACTGATGGTGCTGTTGTTGGTCTTGATGGGTGAAGTCAGAGGGGGGGGCGGGCTGGGGGGAAAACTAGGAGCTCAGTTTTGAAAAGATTTAGTTTGAGGAAGTGGAGTGACATCCAATCCGATATGTTGCTCAGTAGGCTTTTGATACGGGCGGAGACTGAAGGGGTGAGGGGTAGAGAGATAGATTTGCGTGTCGTCAGCATAGAGATGGTAGTTGAAGCCGTGAGAGTGTATCAATTGGCCAAGGGAGGAGGTGTAGATGAAGAAGAGAAGGGGCCCGAGGACAGAACCTTGAGGGACCCCAACAGAGAGGGGGAGTGAAGAGGAGGTGGCAGCGTTATAGGTAACACTGAAGGAGAACTGTGATAGATAGTAAGAGAGCCAGGAGAGAGCGGATGAGATGACCCCCAAAACAGGAATAGTTTTACAGGTAAAGGCCACTGACATTTTTTCCCTACTCACCTGACTGTTTTTCAATAGTTTTGCATTTGGCTAGGGTCAGTGTCACTACTGACAACATGAGGTGATACCTGGACACTACAGAGGTTACACAGGCAGTCCACCTCCTCCAGGATAGCACATAAATACATGCCATTACCAGAAGGTTTCAAGAGCATGGAGGAGATTCCAGGAAACAGGCAGTTACTCTAGTGTGAGATGGGGAAACAGGTCTCATTGTTTGAACACTGTGTGCAGTAAATTATTGTGTGGAGTAAATTGATGTTTTGACTGACATTTTGCGGTTTAGCCACAAGATGTCACTGTTTTTCTAACACAGGCTCAGACTGCATAGATATTTGTATATTCATAAGAGGTGGAGTTTTTTCACACAGAGAGTTGAGGAAAACAGGAAGAAGAGACTGCAGCCATGTTTGTTTGTGGACGATGCTGAATGAGAGGGCCGTGTGAGCTGAGAATCCGATGACATCCCGGTGTGGGAGCTTCCCTCTGTGGCCAGAACTGAAGCTGGGTGAAGCTGATCATGTCCAAGACCCTGATCCTTTCAGAGAAAGGAAGATTTCTGCCAGTAATGCTGATGAGAGCAGAGAAACAACGCAGCATACACTGCAAGATCGCAAACTTGTTGGAGAGACGGTTGTTCTGTTCAGAGTCACCAGCGTATGCAAAGCAGACCCCGGTCAGTAAGATCGTGCACACACCTCATTTCAATGTTGGTGCCTTGAGATTGAGGCCAGTCCTATAGTTAGTTAGGGTCTCTGTTTGTGCCAGGCCACAAGTGTTGTTACTGATTATTGGAAGGACTCCACCACTTAAAGTGACATTTCACATTGGAGAGCTGATAAAATCCTACAAACTCAAGCCAGGCTGGCGTTTTGCTCAGAAGGAATACTCAGGCACGTGCTACAGGAGCAGTTATGGGAGGGGGAATACTGTAGATTTGTGTAAGATTGTAAGCTGTTGTGCTGCACTGCAGGCTGGCCCATACCATACACCCATACAATGATTTCTGCTCTTTTAGGGTAATAACAGGTAAGGTGTGGCAGCTTATTTGTGCCCGCCAGTAGGTAAATTACTACATTTTCTACCTTCATCCATCAGAAGGCGCCGTACTGTGCAGCACAAGTGTCTCAGCCTTTGGGCTGGGTGTATGTAAGTTTATTGTATGTTTCCAGCATTTGTGGTTGTGTTTATTTGCCATATCTAAGTAAAATTCTGTTGTGGCAAAAGCTGGTGTTGGGGTTGCTTTCCTCGTTCGTGACTTCACTGTATCCTGGGGAGTCCACCCGGTACACAGCTTAAAACTTGGCGTAGTCGGCAGGATACAGCGACCGTTATGGATGGAAATGCGGCAGGAGATCTTCCCCCGGTGCCAATGGCACCGGTCCAGGACCCAGCTCAGGGTGCGCCGATGCAAGGTCAAGTTGCCCCAAAACCGCTAATACAGCTTGCCCCCGCCCTGCCCGTACCAGTAGGTTACATTCCCGTGAGGGCGCTGTTGAGTCATCTGCCAAAATTTGACGGTAAAAATTGCAGGACTGGACTGAAAGAGTGCGAAGTGCGGTTAGAATGTGTAACCTGACGTCCGAGCTGCGGGCAGAGGTTGTATTGGGGGCTCTAGAGGGTGACGTCAGACGGACAGTAATGGTAAGGCCCGAATCTAAGAGAGACACCCTAGAGAAAATCTTCTCCCTGCTGAAGAGAGCCCAAGGAGGGCGTGCTAAAGTAGTGCAGCTGTGGAGCCACTTTTTCAACCGACCACAGCAAGAGGGCGAGACCCTGATGCAGTACTCCAATGCCTTACAGGAGACGCTAAATGAAATACAGCGGCGAGATCCAGAGGCCATGGGAGCTTTCCGGGAGGTGGACTGGCTACTACGAGAGCAGTTCATAGTGGGGCTCTCCAACAAGTTCTTACAGGACAAATTGCAAGAGATAACCCAGACGGTGCCCAACATGACTGTCTACGGCATCTTCTTAGCCGCTGTGGAGAGAGAGGAGGAGTGCATACCTGTGGCGGCAAGAATAGTGAGTAGTACCCATGCTACAAGCGGTCAGTCTGCATCTGAAGACTCAGAATCCTTAAAGGATGTGGTTCAGGCCCTGTGGACAGAATTAAGAGAGCTTCAGCTGGAAGTGTCCCAGATGAAGGCAGAATATCCCCGGGTCTCCGGAAATGACCTCAGCACCTCGCGCCACTCCACTCAGGATAACTCAGCTGCGGGGGCACGTCAAAAGGGGACCCCTCTGTTGGGCTTGTCGACAGTACGGCCACATGGCCAGAGAGTGCCCAGAACAGATGAAGTCTGTTAAACTTCCGACCGCCGCAGTAGCTGGGCGTCCTGCAGCGGTACACCAGAAGCTAAGCCCTAAGCATAAGGAACACGACCTGTATGCCAGCAGCCTCATTATGGAAGCCGAGTTGGAAGGCCAGAAGGTACGCTGCCTAGTTGATACAGGGTCGGAATGCACCCTTATTCCTCTGGAGTTCTTCGAAAGACACTTTGGAAATTTGATGGAGCCGGAAGACGGGAGTGTCATCAAGCTGACGGCTGCCAATAACAGAGAGATGGACGTCCGAGGAATAGTCTGGATGCGGGTCCGGCTGTGTGAGCAGGACGTCGGCAAGAAGGGGGTCGTGCTGGTGGATCATTCGTCTAGGAGAGGGATGGACGTGACACTAGGTATGAACGTGCTGAGGGGCCTAGACCACCAACTCTATGCCAAAGAAGGGCCGAGGTATTGGCAATGGGCCACCACACACCGGCCAACCCAGAAGGTTCTACAGCAAATGGTGAGGAGCTGTAGTCTGCGAAAGGGCGACATGTCCGGTCGGCCCATTGGACACGTGAGGGTGCCGCGGAGGACCCCGGTGAAGATCCCGCCTCGACATAAGCGAATATTGATGCTGCTGGTTGGGCTGGACGACGACTGAATGGACTGGAGGTCCTGATCGAGCCCGCTTACCAAGAAGAAATGCAGACTTATCCACTGGTAGCCTGGGCCCTCGCTATTGTGAAGGATGGATGTGTGCCTGTACGCTGCCTCAATGTTGAAGACTGTGAGTTAACCGTCCCTGGGAATACCTTGCTGGCCGAAGTTTATGTGTCCGAAGGGGATATTCCTCGACGGAGGAGCTTCACGCTACGGGCAGATAGGAGATCAGCCTGGACCTATGCTGTAGAGGTCCATCAAAGGGAGACCCCAACAGCAGAGTGGAACGATCGAGTGATCATGGCTTGGATGGGGGTGGACTGCAAGATCCTGATTTCAGGACAACAGAAGTTGCTGGAAAACACCCTTTGGGAGTTTCAGGATGCCTTCTCGAGACATGATGAGGACTTTGGGTGTGCCTCCACCATTGAACACGAAATCCGCACAGGCATTGCTGCACCGATCAGGGAATGTTACCGTCAAATCCCACCTAAAATGTACCAGGAGGTGAAGGATATGGTGGCCAGCATGTTGGAAAACCAGGTGATCCAGGAGAGTCAAAGTCCTTGGGTTGCTCCAGTAGTCTTGGTGCAGAAGAAAGATGGGAGTCTCCGTTTCTGCTAGGATTATCGGAAGCTGAATGCCCAGACCGTCCGGGATGCCTACCCCCTTCCGCGGATTGAGGAGTCATTGTCCGCCCTGAGTCATGCGAAGTTCTTCTTGACTCTTGACCTGGCCAGTGGGTATTGGCAGGTACCGGTGGCCAAGAAGGACAAAGCGAAGACGGCCTTCATCCTACCTATGGGTCTCTACGAGTTCAACCGGATGCCATTCGGCCTGTCCAATGCCTGGGAACATTCCAGCGGTTGATGGAGCACTGTCTGGGAGATCTCAACTTCAAGTCGGTATTGATATACCTGGACGACGTAGTAGTGTTTGGGGCCTCTTGTGAGGATCACCTCCAGAAACTGCAACAGGTCTTAGGACGGCTGCGAAACCATGGCCTCAAAATCAAGCCCAAGAAGTGTCAACTGATTCGACAGCAGATAGAGTATTTGGGACATTTGGTCACCCAAGAGGGGGTAAAGCCAACCCCCGACAAGGTGGAGGTCGTCCAGAAGTGGCCCCAGCCGAGTACACTACGAGAGGTTTCTGGGGAGCCCACCCCGGTACACGGCTTACACTAGGAGAGCTATAGCAGGTCCTTAACCCATCAGCAGGACTGATATCTGCTCCTTTGTGCAAGGAGGAACAGGATGAGCACTGCCAGAGCCCTACAAAATGACCTCCAGATGGCCACCAGTGTGATTGTCTCTGACAAAACAGAAACAGACTTCATGAGGGTGGCTTGAGGGCCTGACATCCTCTAGTGGGCCCTGTGCTCACTGCCAGACACCACAGAGCTTGATTGGCATTTGCCATTGAACACCAAAATTGGCAGGTTTGCCACTGGTGCCCTGTGCTTTTCACAGATGAGAGCAGGTTCACCCTGAGCACATGTGACAGACATAAAAGGGTCTGGAGAAGCCATGGAGAACATTATGCTGCCTGTAACATCGTTCAGCATGACCGTTTTGGTGGTGGGTCAGTGATGGTCTGGGGAGGCATATCCATGGAGGGACTTACAGACCTCTACAGGCTAGGCAATAGAACCCTGACTGCCATTAGGTACAGGGATGAAATCCTTGGACCCATTGTCAGACCCAATGCTGGTGCAGTGGATCCTGCGTTCACAACAATGCCTGGCCTCATATGAGAGTATGCAGGCAATTCATGGAGGATGAAGGCACTGATACCATTGAACGGCCTCCACACTCACCTGACCTAAATCCTATAGAACACCTCTGGGATATCATGTTTCGGTCCATCCGATGCCACCAGGTTGCACCTCAGTCTGTCTGGGAGCTCAGTGATGCCCTGGTCCAGATCTGGGAGGAAATACCCTAGGACACCATCCATCGTCTGATTAGGAGCATGCCCCATCATTTTCAGGCATGCATACAAGCACATGGGGGCCATACAAACTACTGAGTACCATTTTGAGCTGCTGCAAGGAAATTTCAGCAAAATGGACAAGCCTGCTGCATAATTTTTTCACTTTGATTTTTGGCATGTCTTTGAATTCAGTCCTCTGCAGATTGATAATTTTCATTTCCCTCAATGATGGGGAATCCTTATGTTCCTAACACATTACCCAGTCCATTTCAGGATAGATATCCAGCATATTTTTCCCCATTGAGATCTGATGTGTTCTCAAAGTGTTCCTTTAATTTTATTGAGCAGTGTAGCTCAGCTTCATCTGTCTAAGCCATCATAAAGAATACCATCACCTTTACAACTGTACAGTTTTACAAATAACTGAAAATGGAAGTCATTGAGTGCTAACAAGGCATCTAGATACTATTTGTGTTGGAGGTAGAAACTACATTATTTGATTAGCTTCAAGAGCATGAAACAGTCATTTCAGACATAAAGCCCAGCTTCTGTGGAAGCATTTAGGTTTGAACCTAGATATCACTGATGTTTAGTCAGGAAGATCAGAAGTTGTTTATAATAATTATTTTTGCTAATTAACCATCTCTGGACCAACTGCCTGCAATGTACTGTGGACGAGCGGCCTATGCAGGCACAGCAATGTTTCCATACGAGCAGAGGGAAGATCACAGTGAGTAAAAGCAGCACATATCTACACACACACACACACATTTGATTGTGCACATTTAACCCTCAGATCACCCTCATCTAAGATTTAAATGTCAGTGTACACTATTTGTCACTGATCACTGTATTACTGACACTAGTAACATCAGATAGCATCAGATAACCTCAGATAGTGTCTGGGTCATTTAGCGGCCCTCCCAGCCAGTGTCAGCTTGCGTTAGATTGCCCACACATTTTCGCCTATCACACTCACGCTATAGGTCGCTGTTCACTGCCATTGCTAGTATAGTGTCTGTACAGATCAATATATTGATCATGAACAGAACAGTACTAGTGTCCCCTAAGTATAGCATCCATAAAAAAGCAGTGTTAGCAGGATCACCCCAATACCTGACGGCACTTACATTTAGCCCTTCTGCCCCCCCAATAAGTGCAATGTCAATTATACACAAAACCACAGTGTTAGCAGGATCAGGCATGATCTCTGCTAACACTAGCAGGTGCATTTTATTTGTAGCTATAGCTACCTGTAAATTTAGTGCCTAAAATGTCCCAAAAAGGGTACACTAGTAAAGAGGCCTACAGGATTCTGAGCATGTCAGATGAGAGCTAAGGAGAAGCCTCTCTGACAGAATCTGCCTCAGAATATGAACTTGTAAAAACAGCGGCACTCTGACAGGAAGCTTTGACAATGGAGATGAGGCCCTTGCTAAGGCCAGGTGTATCCGACTCCAAGTAGCTGAAGTGATAGAAATGAATGACTTGTCTTAAATGCAGCAAGGGCCAAGTGCCACTACCAAACTACCTTTTGGTGATCTGGCAAACTCAGCCTAGCACATCCTGGCATTTTACACACCAGAACTATAGTATCTCATGGCGACATGGTGAGCACCAGAAATGCAGTCCAAGCTGGTGAAGTGACTAGCGCTAGTAGCATCCTGTAGCCACCAAAAATTAGAACACAGGTCTGTAGAGCCCATAGTGCCCTTCCAGATGTGTTTGCAAATCCTGATTGGCAGTCCACAAATTCTGCAGCACTCACTATCCCCCCCCCATTCACTGCCATACCCGGAATTCAGGTGAAAATAGCAAATTTAACAACTCCCCTTGGATTTTTTTTAGCTGTTTTTCATAGAAGAACTGTATTTGACTGTAATTTGATTGTGGGCCAAAGCAAGTTATTTGCACAACAATACGTCGCTGCCAACCCAAATCCAACTCAGGCAAGATAATTTGCATGGAAACCTATCAAAGTTTCCAAATTTAAAACTTTTTTGGACCTAACCCTAAACATGTGCATTGCAAAAAACAATTAATTGCAGTCATATTGGTCCACAAACTGATTCATCATACCCCCATGATCTTCTGCAATGGCCAGGAAATGATATGAAACGATAATGCGTTTCATGCATTTAATAATAACACACTCTGTTGTCCATTGAGGTGACCCTGAATATGATTGGCTCTACAAAATATGGCCCCTCATAAATTACCTCACTGAGAAATTTGCAGATGTGTATACGCCCCAACAAAACATCTGCATAGACGAGTACATTTTACTGTCCGCCTTGCAATCAAGCAGTATCTCCCCAGCAAGCATGCCAGATCTGGGGTCAAAATGTATAAGCTCTGTGAAAGGACAACAGGCTATACATGTGATTTTAGAGTTTATGAGAGAAGAAACAGTTAAGCAGAGTCCCCAAACTGCTCAAACTACACGGGGAGTGTCACGTACCTGATGGGAGACTGAAATGACGAGGTTGGCCTCACTTGTATCACTAGCCCTGACCCCACTAGGGTTGGAACAGAGGGAGTCTAGGACCCAGGGGAACAAGAGCGCCAGTAGTTGTTGTTTGCAGCTTCTGCAGATGATGACTCTGGAAGACTGATGATCCTCTGATTCAGGCACAGTGGTAACATGCAGAGCTGGTTTTGTAGATTGCCAGGCGTGTACCAGAGCAAGGCAGGTAGTGAGAGGGAGAGACAGGAGCAGTGTCATAGGAATAGCCAGGGTCATCAACAGTCGGGCAGCATGGTACAGAATCAGAAGCAAAGCTGAAGTCAGGAGCAGAGCCAAAGTCAGGAACCAGTATCAAGCAGGAGGGTAATCAGAGTCAGGTGAGGAACAAGCCGGGTCAGCAACAAGGGAATCACACAGGAACAAGCAGGACACGGGGGAGCTGTAGACCAGTCAGCACTCAACATGGGCAGGGACACCCTTTAAATAGCCCGCCTGGCAGCAATCTTCGCCGTGCATGTACACATGCGAGTGCGTGATCGTGCATTTCTGCACGCATGTGCACAACCGGTCATCCTTCTCCGGACGTTTTTATGCACATATGCATTTCTATTCACAATTCATTTCACTGGAAATCCCTTACAGGGAGCAGTGGCAAGATAGTATGGGACTTGGTGCTATCTTTGTTAGGCAAGGGGTACCACTTGTACATGGACAACGTCTATACAAGCATGCCACTATTTAGACACTTATGCAATCTTGGAATTGGCTGCTGTGGCACTGTGCACCCTAATCGCTGCAGCTTCCCCCAATGGCTTGTAAACACCCAACTTAGAAAGGTGGGGAAAGTCTGCTTAAGGAATAATGAATTGCCCACAGTGAAGTGGAAGGACAAAAGGGATGTTTTCGTCCTGTCTTCCATTCATTCAGACATGATGGTCCAAATTAGCATGCCAGAGAGAAGCCTTTCTGTGTCCACAAATATAACCTTAATATGGGAGGGGCGAACTTCATTGACCAAATGATGAAGCTATATTTAGTTTCTTGCAGAGTCAGACACTGGTATAAAAAAAGTGTCTATTTATTTATTTCAATTGGCTGTATATACAGTTTGTGTAATTTAGAAAGCACCTGGAAGAAGTGAGTCTTTCCTAAAATTTCAGGGAGCGATCCTCACGACCATTTTGTATCCAGAAGGTGCTGTGGCCTCATCCCTAAATCAAGATGCAGTGAGCCGGCAGCATCCCAACGAAGATGTTGTGTCTGTAGCAGACACAAAATATAATGAGACACCTGCTTTTTCTTTCCATCCTGTCCTGGCCACCCTGGTCTCTGAATCAAGGACTGCTTCCGACACTACCACTTACTAGTGGAGTATTAGTCTACGGTACAGTATAGCACAGTCTTGGCACACAATTCACACACAGGGGTCTCAAAAGATGTTAGACAGTCAGAAAACTTGCTATCACATTTTGAGAGACCCTAAAATCAAAGATTGGAAAGTTCAGTTATGGTTCTGATAAGTTACAAAAAAAAGTAAAAAAAAAATTAAAAAAGTACAAAAATAAAAAAAGTAAAAGAAAAAAAGTTGTTGTTTTATTTAAAGTTAAAGGTATATTGTTACTGTGTTTTATTGTGAACCATTATTTGCCTTGCAGGAACAGCAATCAGCTGCAGCACTAATCTGTTTATTCAGAGAGCAACAGGGTGTTGCTCTCCAAATATATACATCAGTGCCTGTAGCACTGCAGAAGGAGATTTCTCATCTGCAGTGCTAAAAAAAGAACGTATATGCCCAAGCATGAGGGGTCTGGGGTGAGCATTGCTTCTATGCTTCAACATATATTTTTTTACTTTTTTCGGCAGAGTTTTCTACATCAACATCGATGTGAACTATTTTCCAAAAGGGGTCATTAGTGGGGAAGGGGTATGTGTACTATCCTGGCATTTCAGGGCCTCTGAAACTGTTATAGGTAGTAAGAAAGGGAAATGAGGAAATTAAGCCCTTTGAAAGCCTGAAGGTGGTCATTGGTTTTTGGCCCCCCTACATGGCTAGGCTACCAAAAAGTCTCACACATGGGGTATCCCCATACTCAGGAGAAGCAGCAATGTGTGTTTTGGGGTGTAATTCTACATATACCCATGGCATGTATGAAATATATATCATTAAATTGACAACTTTGTGTAAAAAAAAGAAAAAATGTTTTTGTAATTTTTCAAAAACTTGTGGCAAAAAATTAAATATTCCATGAACTCCACATGCCTCTCAGCAAATACCTTGGGGTGTCTACTTTACAAGATGGGTAATTTGGGGGGGGGGGGTTGCTTCTACTATCCTGGAATTTTAGGGCCTCTAAAACTGTGATAGGTAGTCAGGAATTAAAGTGAGAAAATGACGCCCTTTGAAAGACTGAAGATAGTCATTGGTTTTCGGCCTCCGTACATGATTAAGCTGCCAAAAAAATCTCGCAAATCTGGTATCCCCATATTCGGGAGAAGTAGCAAAATGTGCTTTGGGGTGTAATTCCACATATACCCATGGCATGTGTGAGAAAGATCTTATTAAAATGACAACTTTGTGTAAATAAATAATTTATGTATTGTTATGTTCCAAAAACTTGTGGCAAAAAAAACTCTTCCATGAATTCAACATGCCTCTCAGCAAGTACCTTGGAGTGTCTACTTTCCAAAAAGGATTCATTTCAGGGGGAGGGTGCTTCTACTATCCTAGCATTTCAGGGTTTCCAAAACTGTGATAGGTAGTCAGGAACGGAAGTGAGGGAATTATGGGTATGCCCTTTGAAAGCCTGAAGATGGTCATTGTTTTTCGGTCACTGTACAAAGCTAGGATCCCAAAAAGTGCCACACATGTGGTATCCCCATATTCAGGAGAAGTAGCAAAATGTGTTTAAGGATGTAATTTCACATATACCCATGGAGTGTGTAGGAAATATCCCATTAAAGTGACAACTTGTGTAAAAAAACAATTGTCATTTTCCAAAAACTCATGGCAAAGAATAAAATCTTCCAAGAACTCAACACACCTCTTAGGAAATACCTTGGGGTGTCTACTTTCCAAAATGAGGTAATTTGGGGGGGGGGGTGCTTGTACTATCCTGGCATTTCTGGGCCTCCAAAACTGTGATAGATAGCAAAGAAACGACATGAGGAAATTTCGGACTTTGAAAGCCTGAAGGTGGTCATTGGATTTTTGTCTCTACACAGCTAGGCCCCAAAAAGTCTCACACATGTGGTATCCCCGCACTTGAGAGAAGTAGGAGAATGTGTTTTGGGGTCTAGTTCCACATGCACTCATTGCATGTGTGAGAAATATATTATTAAATTGACAACTTTGTGTAAAAAAAAAGAAAAAAAATTAAATTTTTTTTAAAACGTGTGACAAATCAATTAATATACACTTATTGGGATTTTTTACCAAATACATGTAGCAGAATACATTTTGGTATAAATTTATGATAACATTTGAGTTTATTGGTATATTTTATACAGGAAAATAGAAAATATTGTAGTTTTTCAACATTTTCTTTTTTTCATTTATATTACAAAAATAAAAAAATGTTGATCAAATACCACTAAAAGAAAGCACTATTTGTGTGAAAAAATTATATACATTTTGTTTGGTTACAGTTTTGCATAATTGCGCAATTGCCAGTTAAAATAGCGCAATGCTGAATAGCAGCACTGGTCTGGTCATGAAGGAGATAAAATCTTCTGGAGCTAAAGTGGTTAAAGGTAGATAGAGAGATACAAATTGTCATTTAGGAAATGGGCTGCCTTGCTACCTTACCCTGTGAGACTCTGTAATTCAGATGTTCAACCTAAACTAAATCCTGCCTATAAAAAAAAGAAGATATACAGATATATTGTATACATAGTACCTTTCTGATGGTCTGTGGCTCAAAATTTTGCCATGTTGCATATCTCTGGCTGCTGCAGGCATTCAACACTCCTAGGTGTGTCGAATATCTGCTCCCATGCAGAATTTTGTGGTTTCTCCCACACCCTACATCCTGTAGTGATGTATAAGCTGGTGAGAGTGCTCAGCAAGGAAGCAAGTATTCAGCACAACCGGATATGTTAAATACTTACCATGGCTGAATATCTAAAATGTGGAGGAGTTTTAAATCTAAACAGACGGAGCGCATTTGGTAGGATTAGTACCCCTTATGTTGGTGTCAGTGGAAGTAGCATGCCTCTAACATTGCTGTCAGTTGAAAAATAATGCCTACTATATTGGTGTCAGTGAAAAAGTTAAATCTTTTACATTAGTGTCAATGTTATCAGTGGAAAAATAATGCCCTTTCCGCCAGTGTTAGTGTGCAAATAATTCCCCTGTAAATATGCCTTAGTAAACGGAATTATTAGTGTTAGTATGGGGATTTACATATAATGTACTTGTCCAGGCCCTTTCATTATTGGTTTTAAGTGGATACTTATCTAAAATTAGCAGCCAATATGTTCTGTCTTGTCTTGAACTGCTAGGCCATATCAGTTCTTCATGGAAGAGCTAATCAATGGAATCTGTGATAGTTCTTGCCAGTAATATACAAGCAATGTTGGATAGAACAGTGCTAAAACAGCTCAAAATTGGTACTGATGACTCAATATTTGCAACAAAGGAATGCTTCTTGATTTCAATCTACCTTAACTGCATTGGAGGGTTTCTACAGGTAGAGATATGGTTCCTAATGCTCATTCACCAGGAAGCAACCTCTGTCACCAACAGGGTTATCAGCATAGGTTATGAGTGGTCATGGTTGGGGGGTTGTACATAAATCTGTGGCTGGAGGTATGGAAGGAGGTATTGTAAGATTGGGAATTTGCACAGTAAGATTGAGGCATACTGCCTGTGAAGTTAAAAGAGAAGTATAGGGGTTTTTTTTTTAATCAAAATCTTACTTACCTAGGTGGATGCAGCTTTGTTCTCAGCAATCAGAGCAGACTAGAGCAGACTGGAGCGTTGGGCTATGGAAGAGGAGAGAACAGTTGGCTCAGGCTCTCAGTGGCTCACTGGCTGAGCCAGGTGCCGCTCCAGACTCTCGAGTGGATCCCATCTTTAAAGTTGGGATCATTCCCCAGCCTGGACCGACTGAGTGACGTCAGCCAACATCGGCCGTTTGCCCGCTGTCAGCTGAAAACGGGTCACAGGAGTGCTGTGCTTCTCTTTTAAGCAGTTTATAAACCATAACAGAACCCCATCATAATTTTTTTTGTCTACAACACTGACATTTACAAGTAAGTGCTAAGTGATGATTGTCCCATGCATTTAATTTATGTGTTCAAATGTCTTTAGAAAGTCACAAGGAAAATGATTAGTGAGCTTCTTATTACATTATCGAGCACACCGTTTCCCCTACCCACAAGTGTGAGAAAACATGGCCTGTAGGGCTGGATTCAAACTGCTACATTACGACAACACACGTGTGTTGGTGCGCTATGGTGACATTCATCCTGAATGGCACCCCATTGAACCTTTCACACACATATACATTGCAGTGCACTGCAACTAAGATAATGCACCACCTTGCATTTTGTTGTGCTGAATTATTTTTAAAAAATAGCCTATGTATATTTTTTGAGAAATATGTTGCATTAGCCAACATATTTAAATGAATGAGCTGTTTTAATGCACTGCTTTAATGTGCATCATAATGCGCATTAATGAACTGTACAGCTGTAAAATTCATATGTTGTTCTAATGTATTTCTATATTCAACTAAATTCCAATTTATATGTATTTCCAACAAAGTAGGTCAGATTCAGTTTCCCTTTTAAATAATATCCAAACACTGTTTTTTAGGCACACTTTGAAAAGAAAGCGGCGGCATTTTGGACCAGAATTAAAATAAATATCACATGAATAAATAATCTATTTTACTTAATATAAAAGAAAAAAAGATCAACCTCCCAAGGAAAAGCCTGCAAATTAGCTGAGCATGAGCCTATAGAAGGAGCTGAAAGTGTTGCTGAGGCAGAATAAGCTCAGAGCTCTTGGGCTTTAAAAAAACGCACAATGTTTTCATAGTGCTGAAGTGGAAGTTTGTGTGTATCAAAGCCCTGACAAATGTTCCCGCAGTTAAGCAAAACTTTGTTTATATTGCGTGCCTCTCAACAGAAATTAAGAACTGTGGAAACAATCCACGCGAGTGCCTGGCAATCTTCTCTCATTCTCTCTTAGTGGATATGACAATCTCACCTGCTGCGAGAGACTGGAAGTAAAAGGACAATCTCACGCCATTAATAAAACATCAGCCAGAGCCGAATCAGAGACAGAGTTAACCACTGGAGACCCAGGATAATACTTAATTTTGTCGATGATGGAAGTGCTTTAGCCTGAGGTAACTTTCGTGGAGGCCATGTTTGCGTGCAAACCTTCACTTAAAGCCATACTGGATGGCAGAGCTAATGTTCACACGAGTGTAAACTTACATTGAAATGCATGAACCGCATGAGATGTTACATCACTCAAGCCAGTCAGCTTTGGCAGTGGCCTAATGTTTTATTTAAGCTTACTCCTCTAAGGAGATCTAAAAATTCACTCAACGCCCTCGGAAATGTGTCTGTTTTGGCTGCAGAGAATGGTTCCCAATCACGAAAGGATAAAAACATCAAAATAAGCTAATAGAGATCTGCCTTGAAATTCAGTCCCTGTGGGCAAGAAGCTTTTTTACAGGGTGAGGAGGGAGGAACACATTATTCACAGATCAAGGGGTTTTAATGCGCAAGCGCTTTGCAACTCAATATGATGCACTGAAGCGTGGGTTAAAAAAAAAAACCCTGCTTCGTAGAAACGAGAAAGGACAGGGGAAGTCAGGCAGCAATGGTTTATAATGGTGGAGATTTTTATGAATGTATGTGCTCAACTGCTGTGTCTCTTAGTAAAATCAGCACCTTTTTTTACATTGGTCAAAAATCCTGCAGTGCTTTTAAACACTAGTGCTTTATATGAGACGTATTTCATGCAAGCATGTGAGCATTACGTCTTTCTTTGGAGGTGCTGTCATTCAGTCACTTGGGAAAGCACATTTATTATTTTTTAAACAACCTGTAAAGATTTCCTAGCAAATTACTTAACAACAGCTGTTAGAAATCATGATAAGATCTCTCTTAATAGAGTGTAGAGGGAACTCTGCTGCCTTTTGAGATCACCACGTTCCTCAAACATCAATGCATTTATTATACCATTGAGTGTCTTTGCTAGAGAAAAATAGACACAAGCATTGTATGTTACAGATCATGGACTGCACCACTAATAATTTAGTGGTGGGTGGTTCTGGGCTCAGGATTTCAGCACCATAAAAGTAGAAAAGCAAAGTGAACCTTATACCCTTTAAAGGAACAGTCTACCCAAACTGCTATTTTATGATAGAGGCAGGATAGGTAAACCACCTGGCATACACTATATTGCCAAAAATATTGGGACGCATATGAAATTTAATGGCATTCCAGTCTTAGTCTGTGGGGTTAAATATTGAGTTGGCCCACCCTTTGCAGCTATAATGGCTTCAATTATTCTGGGAAGGCTGTCCACAAGGTGTAGGAGTGTGTCTATGGGAATGTTTGACCATTCTTTCAGAAACACATTTTTTAGGTTAGGCAATGGTGTCGGACGAGAGGGCCTGACTCACAGTCTGCACTCTAATTCATCCCATAGGTGTTCTTTCGGGTTGAGGTCAGGACTCCGTGTAAGCCTGTCAAATTCCTCCACCCCAAACTCACCCATCCATGTCTTTATGGACCTTGCTTTGTGCACAGGTGCGCAGTAGTGTTAGAACAGGAATGACCATCCCCAAACTGTTCCCACAAAGTTAGGAGCATGAAATTGTCCAAAATGTCTTGGTATGCTGATGCCTTAAGAGTTCACTTCACTGGAACTATGGGGCCAAGCGCAACCCCTGAAAAAAAAACCCACACCATAATCTCCCCTCCATCAAACTTTACACTTGGCACAATGCAGTCAGGCAAGTACCTTTCTCCTGGCAATCGCCAAACCCAGACATGTCCATCGGATTGCCTGACAGAGAAGTGTGATTGGTCACTCTAGAATGGTGGATGAAATCCTTTATTGGAATCCTTTACATGCAATATGATAAGAACATGACAGCTCCAAGACAGGACAGAGGACCAGTAGACACGTTTCACATGAACACGTGCTTAGTCATTGCTTAATGACTAAGCACGTGTTGGTGTGAAATGCGTCTACTGTACCTATGTCCTGTCTTGGAGCTGTCATGTTCTTATCATATTGCATGTAAAGGATTCCAATAAAGGATTTCATCCATCACATTGCTGTTTGTGTGGCCAACCACTCTGTTTTCCATTGCATCTGTGATCAAATCAGTTTTGGACATTTTCAATGCTAATAGGCCAGGGAGTTTCAAACAAAGAGCATGGTTAGCTGAGCAATTCCCTTGGGACTTGTGCTAATTGAAAAATGTTTTAAAAAAATGTTGTTCAGTGGGCAGCAGCTCTTTTAGCTATTCTTAAAGGAGAAATGTGGGATATAAAAAAACAAACAAACATGCATTCTCACCTACATAGTTGCAGCATTGGTCCAATGCTGCAGCTGTCCCCTGCAGGCTCTAAGAGCGAGAACTGCTGATCACTCAGTTTTCAGTATTCACTGAGCAGAGAGCGGTGGCTGCCAGTCACTGGCTCCCGCTCTGCCCAGCCAGTGCTCACTGTAGTGCTGGGCTGTGAAGAAGGTGGAAGCTACTGGCTCAGTGGCATGCTGAGAGGATGAGCCAGTTGCCAATCAACATCTGGTTTGGATTCCGGCACTGAATTTGGGATCCTTCAAGAGCCTGGACTGGCTCTGTGATGTCAGTTGACAGCCCACTCTTGGCTGAATCTGAGTCACACGAGTGCAGAAATATGTATGACAGAAAAAAAGCTTTACTTCTCTCCTAAAGTTATCCTACAGAATTTGTAGCTGCTGACTTTTATTTATTTTTTTTTCCAGAATGAATTTCCTCTTTAACGTGAAACATTTAAAAAGGAAAGGTTTGGGGGTGTATTAAACCTGCCTGTGAAATGGTGCATCTGGATTTACTATAACAATGTGACATTTAAAAAAGTATAATTTCCCACTAAATGACATTCCCTATTGGATCATTTTTGTTGGCATAGGGACCCCCAAATGAAACAAATGTCATGGGGAGTTGTGCAGTGTCCTGGGGTACATGTACCAATGCAAATTTTTTTTTAATACCATTTGACAGGGAGCAGCTATTTGTGCCAGTCTTTGATATCCCGCCAGTCACCGGACCCGAGCGGTGGAACATTTTGCCCAGCTAGGACTGTTTGGAGCGTCCTGAGGCCGCTCCTTGAGGGGGGGTACTGGGTCATCAGGCATTGGATCGTCTGGCAAGACTGCAGGCATCGAGTCGTCTGGCAAGACTGCGGGCACCGAGCCGTCTGGCGGAACAGCGGGCATCGAGTCGTCTGGCAAGACTGCGGGCACCGAGTCGTCTGGCAAGACTGCGGGCACCGAGTCATCTGTCAAGACTGCGGGCACCGAGTCATCTGGCAAGACTGCGGGCACCGAGTCAACTGGTGGAACAGCGGGCATCGAGTCACCTGGCAAGATTGCGGGCACCGAGTCGTCTGGCAAGACTGCAGGCACCGAGTCATCTGGCAAGACTGCGGGCACCGAGTCAACTGGCGGAACAGCGGGCATCGAGTCACCTGGCAAGACTGCGGGCACCAAGTCACCTGGCAAGACTGCGGGCACCGAGTCGTCTGGCAAGACTGAGGGCACCGAGTCGTCTGGCAAGACTGCGGGCACCGAGTCAACTGGCGGAACAGCGGGCATCGAGTCGTCTGGCAAGACTGCGGGCTCCGAGTCAACTGGCAAGACAGCGGGCACCGAGTCATCTGGCGGAACAGCGGGCATCGAGTCATCTGGCATAATAGGATCATCAGGCTGGATCAGTTCATCAGGCTGGGTAGAAACATCATGCTGGGTAGAGACATTAGGCTGAATGGAGACATCAGGCTGAATGGAGACATCAGGCTGAATTGTGGGCACCGAGGCACCAGGCTGCACCACAGAAGGCAGGTTCTCAGATGGGAGGCTGACCGGTTTGGATACTGGCAGGATGGCATTGGTTGGAAAGAACTTTCGCCTTTTCCTGATTTTAGTTACCGGAGCACTGTAAGTAAGAGCAGGTTTGTAAACGGATGGAGCAGCTGGAGACAGAGAAGAGCTGGAGGATGGAACAGAGGAGGGAGCAGTTGCTACAGAGGACTTCTTTACAGGGTTGAAGAAAGGATAGGTGCAGCGAGTGGGAGCAGGGGACTGGTATGTGGTAGTTAGCAGAGTATACTGGGCCATCAATGGAGGTGCTGTCGGGGATGCAGGAAGAGTGCCTTGAGCAGAGGAATGATGTTGCAAGCCAACTGAGGCTGGGTGTAACAAATCTGTCCATGTCTGCAGTACTGGTTTAACAAAACTCAGCTTACACCTAGCCTGTCTGATCAAAGACTGCACTGTGTTTATGCAATCCATAAGCACATGTGATGGACATGCTGCATAGTGCTCATGGAAACAATCTGGATCATCCTCCAACAACCATACCAGTGATTCCACTTGATCCACACTAAATGGGGGAAAAAAGTCATCCCTGCTTTCAGAGGTACAGGACCGAGCCAACTCAGCACAAACCTGAATCAATGGCTGTACCTCAGAAAACTCTGTGCCCTGATCAACTAGACAATGAGCGATCCTTATACACTCTAGCAGTTGATCCCGGGTATACTCCTTAAGAGTCTGATAAGCATAGTCTTTGTCATCAAACACTAGCAGAGATAAATACACCACCTCATCAAGATCCATCTTTCCCAGCAACAATAAGCCAAGATGGCCTACCTGTGCAGCCACTTCTGGTCAGGTTTTTGGCCTTGGTGTAATGTCAGGGATGCGGGTGTGACCAGAGATGTGTGTACTGACACAGGGAAACACAGGCTCCAGATATGGTATAAACAAGACAATTTATTAAGACTAACAATACAAACATAAACGCAGTGCACCAAACACCAAGCTAACACAAATACATACAACAAGATGAAACAAACCCAAACCTAAACTGATACAGATACACAGGTACATACACATATAGAGCACAACGTAATCAGGCAGGCCAGGTTGATAACTATCGGGCAGGTAGGTACAGGAGGAGCAGGCGGAAAGAATGGTCAGGGTCACAAGCCAGGGATCAAAACAGGAGAAGTCAGCAGAGGTCAGGATCAGGCAGGGTCAGCAACAAGTCAGGCAGAGGCAGGAACAGGAACAGGAACATAGGTTACAAGATACAGGGGCCCATGGAAAAACACACACCAAGGCACAGACTGCAGGTCTGGCCATCCCTTAAATACACCTGCAATCAGCCCCAGGTGTCAAGGTCCTACCTTTTCCCTGAGGTTATGTTACTCCATGTGCTGGCGTCCATCTTGGATTCTGCTGTGCATGATGGGAATCCTTTTATGCCTTCAGGTTTCTGTGGTCCATCCCCCAGAGGGGTGTGGCTGATGACATATAAGCCTGTGGCCCGCACATGCTCTTTGCACTTGTGTCTTGTGTCGCTATTACTCTGTTCTGACTCTCGTGACTCTCCTGGTATCTGATTCGGCTTGTGACTTGACTATTCTTTGTATTCCCCTTTGATCTGACCCTCTGTTGCTGAACCCGGCTCGTGACCTGTGATTCTCGTCTGCTGTCCTGTACTGTTTTGTCCTGTTGTTGTTGACCCCGGCTTGTCTGACTACTCTTTTGTCTCTTCCACCAGCTACACGCCATTGGCGGCGGCCATTACCGCAGCTGAGGTGTCTCGGGGGCCGGGACCTGGTTCCTGGCTGCGTCAAGTCCATCCCCACCATCAGGGGCCCTGGTGAAGGGCAGCCTGGGACTTAGACTCCGCGCCCTGAGGGACTTCGGTCTGTGGGTGGTGGTTGTCATCAGCCAGTGCGTTACATTGTTAGGCCTGCCTGTCCGTTCCTCAGCTCCTGCCCTGACATTACACAAGTGCCATGAACCCTGACGGTGCAGGCACGCCTTCGCTCCCAATGCTAGTCGCCAGACTCGATCAACAGGATCACCTGTTAGATCAGTTCGCTCAGGCGTTGCAAACTCTGCTTGCACGCACTGCACACCTTGCTCCTGGTGCTACTAGGCCGGTAGTCGCTCCGGTGCTCTCCCGCTGCTTCTCCGCCTATTACGTCCACCACCTCGACGGCTCCATCAGCGGCGCCCAGAGGTATGACTGGTTCTGCCCCTCTTCCACAGCGCTTTGGGGGTGAGCCGAGTCAGTGTCGTGGGTTCCTCAACCAGGTGGGTATTTATTTTGAATTAATACCCCACGCCTTTCCATCTGAGAGGTCAAAGGTGGGGTTCCTAATTTCACTACTCTCAGACAAGGCCTTGGCCTGAGCAAATCCCTTATGGGAGAGGAACGACCCGGTGATTCAAGATTTTTCCGGTTTTGTCGATGCCTTCCGTAGGGTATTCGACGTACCGGCTCGTTCCGCCTCGGCGGCCAAGCTGCTCATGACCATGCATCAGGGTTCACGGACCGTGGCCGAGTACGCTATAGAGTTTCGTACCCTGGCGGCAGAGGTCGGTTGGAACAATGAGGCTCTGGTGGCTGCGTTTTCCCATGGTCTTTCTGACACATTGAAGGACGAGATTGCAGCTAAGGAACTGCCTGTGGTGTTGGAGGAGCTCATCTCTTTCCTGATCCTGATTGACACCAGGCTCAGGGAGAGGCCTTCACTCAAGGAACGCCTGCGGAGGCCTTCCAATCGACTGGCACCTGCGTTTTCTGTCCCACCCGTTCCTCTTTCTCCTCCCACGCCTCCTGGGGATAGCTTGTCTGGTGGGGAACCCATGTAGCTGGGGTTTGCTCGCCTTTCCGAGGGGGAGCGGGCCACTCGGCGTCGGGAGGGTCGCTGCCTGTACTGTGGCCTCAGTGGGCACTTTCGGCAGTCTTGTCCGGTCTGTCCGGGAAACGCTCGCACCTGAGATCATGTTGGGGACAGATCTTGGGTGGAGTTTCCTCGTCCCCGGCGTTCCGCAAGGATAAGCCACTGATCACCGTGGTCCTTTCTTGGACGGGGGGCTCGGTGACGGCCCAGGCGTTGGTAGACTCTGGGGCCGGTGGGTTGTTCTTGGACAGCTCGTTTGCTGCACAGCACTCCATTCCCCTGCAGGCTCGTGCTGCCCCATTGGTTCTCGAAGCAATAGATGGCAGGCCCCTGCAACCGCCGCAGGTTACCCACGAGACTCTGCCAATAGAGGTAGCCATTGGGGCTGTTCACAGGGAGTTGGCCTGTTTTCAGGTGATTTCTTCCCCACACTATTCGGTGGTTTTGGGGTATCCCTGGCTCCAGAGGCACAATCCAACCTTCAATTGGCAAACAGCCGAGATTCTCTCATGGTCTCCACAGTGTGGGGCCGGGTGCATCCGGGGGCCGGTTAAGGTATTGTGTGCCTCCTCGGACTCTGCGTTGCCCACCGACTATGGGGAGTACCAGGACGTGTTTGATAAGGTACGCGCTGGTACCTTACCACCGCATCGTCCTTACGACTGCGCCATATCCTTGCAACCCGGGGCCACTCCTCCACGTGGCAGGGTGTACCCTCTCTCGGTTGCGGAGAATAAGGTCATGGAGGAGTACGTTGTGGATGCGCTTTCCCGGGGGCACATTCGTAAGTCTACTTCCCCAGCAGGAGCGGGTTTTTTTTCGTAAAGAAGAAAGGTGGGGAATTGAGGCCCTGCATCGATTATAGGGGTCTCAATCGGATTACCATTAAAAATGCATATCCAATTCCTTTGATTTCTGAGTTGTTCGACCGCCTTAAGGGAGCAACAGTCTTTACCAAACTCGACCTTAGGGCGGCGTACAACCTCGTACGGATCAGACAGGGGGATGAGTGGAAGACCGCGTTTAACACCAGAACTGGGCACTACGAATACCTGGTGATGCCCTTCGGATTGTGTAACGCGCCCGCGGTTTTTCAGGAATTCATAAACGATGTCCTTCGTGATTTGTTGCAGCAGTGCGTAGTGGTTTACCTGGATGACATCTTGGTTTACTCTACCTCCATGGAGTCCCATGTCCAGGATGTCAAGCAGGTGCTGCAACGATTGTGTGAGAACGGACTCTTTTGTAAACTCGAGAAGTGCGAGTTCCATCGATCCCAGGTTGCCTTTTTGGGCTACATAATTTCTGCGGAGGGATTTTCCATGGACCCTCAGAAGGTTGCGGCGGTTCTGCAGTGGCCTCGTCCCAATGGTCTTCGGCCCATTCAGCGCTTTCTGGGTTTTGCCAACTACTATCGGAAGTTCATCAGGAACTTCTTCACATTGGCAAAGCCTCTCTCTGACCTAACCAAGAAGGGGAGTAACCCTCACGAGTGGCCATCCGAGGCCATCATAGCTTTCGAGGTTCTGAAAGCTGCCTTTGCTTCGGCTCCGATTCTTTCGCATCCCAATCCTGGGTTGCCCTTCGTCCTCGAAGTTGATGCTTCCGAGACGGGAGTAGGGGCTCTCCTGTCTCAGCGTCGGTCGCCCGATGGACCCCTACTTCCCTGCGGGTTCTACTCCAGGAAGCTTTCCTCGGCTGAGTGCAACTACCAGATTGGAGATCGGGAGTTGTTGGTCATCATTCTGGCTCTCAAGGAATGGAGGCACCTGCTCGAGGGTTCCGCGGTTCTGGTCCTCATTCTTACCGATCACAAGAACCTGACTTATCTTTCGGAGGCCAAGAGATTGACACCCCGCCAGGCCAGATGGGCTCTGTTCTTGTCTCGCTTCAACTATGTGGTTTCATATTTGCCTGGTTCCAAGAATGTCAGGGCTGATGCGTTGTCACGGCAATACTCTGAGTTGTCCAGGGAGGACTCTGAGCCAATCTCACTTATACCTCCAGATCAGATCCTGGCTGCCATTCGCACCAGTCTGACCTCTCCCCTTGGGGAGCAGATTTTGGCGGCTCAAACTGATGCTCCTCCCGGGAAGCCGGAGGGTAGATGTTTCGTACCCGAGGGATTGCGCACCCGCCTGCTGCGTACCTACCATAACGCCAAAACTGCCGGGCATCCGGGGAAGAACCAGCTGTGTTGGGTCGTCTCTCGCTTATTCTGGTGGCCAACCCTCCGTGCCGACATTGCCTCTTATGTAGCGGCATGTTCGATCTGTGCCCAGAATAAGTCTCCACGGCATCTCCCTTTGGGTCTTCTGCAACCCATTCCCAATGGGGAGCGTCCTTGGTCACATCTAGGGATGGACTTTCTTGTAGACCTCCCGGTGTCTCGGGGTCATACGGTCATCCTCATGATCGTCGATCGGTTTTCCAAGATGTGCCATTGCATTCCACTCAGGAAATTACCCACAGCGCAAGAACTGGCCACGGTCTTTTCCAGGGAGATTTTTCGCCTGCATGGGTTACCTAAGGTGATTGTCTCAGACCGCGGGAGTCAGTTCGTGTCCAGATTCTGGCACGCCTTCTGCTCCCAGTTGGGTATTAGTCTCTCCTTTTCTTCAGCCTACCACCCGCAGTCCAATGGGGCTGCGGAGCGTTCCAATCAGGCCTTAGAACAATTCCTTCGGTGTTATATTTCAGACCATCAGGACGATTGGGCCGATCTCCTGCCGTGGGCAGAGTTTGCCAGGAACTCGGCGGTCAACTCCTCTTCTGGGATGTCTCCCTTCATGGCCAACTATGGGTTCCAACCCGTGGTATTACCTGAGAGGTTCTCACCACAGGACATTCCGGCTGTGGAGAACCATCTTGCTGCCCTGCGTTCTTCATGGGGGCAGATCCAGAGGGCCTTGAGGGACTCAGCTCAGCGCCAGAAGTTCCAGGCTGATCGCAGACGGTTGCCCGCTCCTTCATACCAGGTCGGCGATCGGGTGTGGTTGTCTACTCGCAACCTCAATCTTCGGGTGCCCACACCCAAACTAGCTCCCCGTTTTGTCGGTCCTTTCCGCATTCTCCGCAAAGTGAATCCGGTGGCCTATGCCCTTGCCCTTCCGTCTGGGATGCGGATCTCCAATATCTTTCATGTTTCCCTGTTGAAACCTCTGATCTGCAATCGCTTCACTACCTCTCTTCCTCGGCCCCGTCCTGTCCGGGTTGACGGTCATGAAGAGTATGAGGTGAGCCGGATCCTGGACTCTTGATTGGTGCGCGGTCGATTACAGTTCCTGGTTCATTGGCGCGGTTATGGTTCCGAGGAGCGTTCCTGGGTTCCTTCCGCGGATGTCCATGCTCCTGCCCTCCTCCGCGCTTTTCATACCCGCTTTCCTCAGAAACCTTTTGTTGAGCCGCGGAGGGGGAGGGGCCCTTGAGGAGGAGGTACTGTCAAGGTCCTACCTTTTCCCTGAGGTTATGTTACTCCATGTGCTGGCGTCCATCTTGGATTCTGCTGTGCATGATGGGAATCCTTTTATGCCTTCAGGTTTCTGTGGTCCATCCCCCAGAGGGGTTTGGCTGATGACATATAAGCCTGTGGCCCGCACATGCTCTTTGCACTTGTGTCTTGTGTCTTTGTGTTGCTATTACTCTGTTCTGACTCTCGTGACTCTCCTGGTATCTGATTCGGCTTGTGACTTGACTATTCTTTGTATTCTCCTTTGATCTGACCCTCTGTTGCTGAACCCGGCTCGTGACCTGTGATTCTCGTCTGCTGTCCTGTACTGTTTTGTCCTGTTGTTGTTGACCCCGGCTTGTCTGACTACTCTTTTGTCTCTTCCACCAGCTACACGCCATTGGCGGCGGCCATTACCGCAGCTGAGGTGTCTCGGGGGCCGGGACCTGGTTCCTGGCTGCGTCAAGTCCATCCCCACCATCAGGGGCCCTGGTGAAGGGCAGCCTGGGACTTAGACTCCGCGCCCTGAGGGACTTCGGTCTGTGGGTGGTGGTTGTCATCAGCCAGTGCGTTACATTGTTAGGCCTGCCTGTCCGTTCCTCAGCTCCTGCCCTGACACCAGGTGATGGCTAATTGCCGAAGTGAACCTCTGGTTGTTGAGAGCACCCGCTGGCCAGCCCTGGTAGTGCAGCCCACAAGGCAGGTGAGTCCCACCACTATTGGCAAGTCCATTCCTGACAGTAGCGCTCTTTTTAGAGGCAGGAATTCGTAAGTTGCAATTAAGAGCTATAGAAACAGTTCAACACTTTCAGAAGAAAAGATTTATTGCCGAAAGGTCAAAAAGGGTGCAATAAAAATATTTACAGAAAAAAGATGTAACTGTTATATATATATATATATATATATATATATATATATACAGGGAACAATAGCACAGCAAAGATATAATAGAAAGGAGGTTACAGGGTTAAAGTACTTGCCAAAATCCTGGGTTAGCAGATCAAGTTTCAGAGCAAAAGGGTGCTTTGATCTCCCTCTTTTTCGATGGTCAACGGGAGAATTCTTCAACTTAACTTCCTTAGGCCTGACAGCCCATTTTGTAGTTCCCTAGCAGGGGGTGTCTCTGAAGTCAAGGACCAATGCCCCATTTAGGGAGGGATCGTCGGGCGGAGGCCTAAACTATGGCCCACCTGTTCACAAAACACTTTGGCTCAGGGGTGTCATCTGCTAACATATTAATATGTAGCTTCTTGTGGAGGTAGAGAAGGAGATTTCCCTCTCCCATCTTCTTCCTCTGGCCCGAAGGTAGTGGCGCCTTTGTGCACAGGAACCGGACAGGCGAATTCTGGAACCCGCCTCCCAGATGTGTCCACAGGTACCTTCCTCCAAGATGAACAGTCCTCTTTACCTGCTAGCATCCAGGACACCATTTCCATCAGTTTCCTGTCTGCCAGGTCAGTCACAGGTCCAGCTGAGCCATGATAGTTGCACCCAGGCATCTTACCGTAGCCAGCTGCACCCACGACTGACGTAACCTGCTTTTTGTACTGGGGAGTAGGCCAGGCCACAACTGCCTCAGTCTCCCCAGGTCCAGACCTCTGGGGGTCTCTTCCTACCGTAGGTTCCCAAAGCTGAACCACTGACATGCCCCTCTGACAGTTACCATTCTCGACTGTCAGACGAGGCACGGGCAGTTGGTTCCTGACTAGTGACAGGGGCCCAAGTTGCTCTTCCCAGGCAGGGCCGAACACCGCAAGGCCCCTACAGTGGGCAACTGCACCTAGTTCCACTCGGCAATGCAGGTCATTCCTGACCCCTGGGAAGGTGGTTGGTGCATTCCCAACCCCAACTAGCTTTCCCGTGAATTCAGGCAAGCCACATGGGTTGGTGAAGGCTGGCTCGTCCTGAGCCACCTGGGTTAGAGATGGTGGCCCATACCTCCTGCTCAGGTCCAGGATGGTTAAATAGTGGGCACCTTCCGAATGCTTCATTACCTCATGGCCCCTGGGCATGGGGTATGCCATGCCCACAGGGCTGGTGCTCAGTTTTCCAAGGTCCTCAAAAAGCCTGGTCATCTGATCCTGTTTGGGGATCGAGACTACAGGGGATGTCCAGACCCGAGGTGACCCCTGGATTCCTGACTGCGCCATTCCCTCTGTCTCCTTGGCCCATTCAGCCTGCACCTCCTGCACCTCCTGGGAGATGAGGTTGGTGGAAGGCAGGAGGGAGGCATGCATTCTGCCATCTAACTCTTGAACCGCACGGTGAGCTCTCCCCGGGTTCTCCTGAATCCAGACACCATCTATCAGAGGCATTGCCAGCAGCTTCGCGACTTGAGTGGAAAGGAGAGGTGATTGGAGCTGAAGGTCGCAGCCCCCTCTCTGAGATCCAATGACCCCCTCCAAGGAGATCCCTTGCATTTCCAATCCAGGTGTGCTGTCACTGCCTAGGACACATGTTTGTCTTCCTGTTGACACACCATGACAGGTCAGATCAGATGACATACTTTCAGGCTCCCAGCCCCCTGCGGATAGGCCAGTGATTCCATGATCTCTGTCAGGCCGTTGTTTACTCTTCCCAGCAGGGAAGCTCACATCTAGCCAGAGGCTGAAATCCCTGTGTGAATGGATTTCCAGGGCCGGCCCGCATGTGGGACTACAAGTATTAGCCAGCTGTTGTTTACCCTCCTCAGCAGGGAAGCTCTCAGCTAGCTGACCTCTGAAGTTCATTTGTGGGTCGCTTTTCAGTGCTGCCTTATGCGTGGAACTACAAGTCCCAGCCGGCTGCCCAGTACCATGCAAGGGCAACAGCTGGGCACTTATCCAGGCACAATCTTTTGGGCCTGGGGAAGGAACAGGCCTATCCAGACCATCCCTTTGCTCAGCCTCCAGAGATTGTACCTCTGCCCCCTTCACAGCACTGTGGTTGACCCCCAACATTGAAAATGCATCATTTGTTTCATCATGACCATCATAATCATCATTAGCATTGCCAACATTACCATCAACATTACTGACATTACCATCATCGTCATCATTATCATTGTCCACAGTCACGTTTATAATATCAATGACACGAGTTTGATACCTCCCCAGGCAAGGGGATTTCTTCACGTTCTCCAGCTAATGGAGAATCCTGTAGCCCCACTTCATTCTCAGCCCCCTCCCTCTGTCCATCCACAGGTTGCCCAGACACAGTACCTTGGCAGGTCCAGAGAGTTCTAGGGGGCCCTTCCGGGTATTCTCGGCAGGGGCATAATAGGAAACAAGAGTGCCTAGATCAGCACCCAATGAAACAGGTGTGGAAATTTCATCCGAGACCCCCACCTCCCTCATCCCCCTTCCCGCACCCCAATCTATGAATACCTTTGCACAGGGTATACGTGAACGGGTCCCCCCCAACTCCTGTGAGGGTAAGGAACTTTAATGGGATGAGGTTCCTTTGCTCAATCACCTCTGGCCGTATCAAGGTGACTTCTGCCCGGGTGTCCCGGAAATCAGTTACAGACCGGTTGCCCACAGTGACTGGCTGCAAGTTGGCGGGGGTTACCCGCATCTTCCTGTGGACAAACAGCACGGAAGAAGAGTTGCTGGCCGGCTGGCCAGATGATGTCGTCTGCTTCTGCTCAGGACACTGCATCCTGGGATGTCCGGCTTTCCCACAGGTGAAACATCTGCGGTTGTCAGGCAGGGATGGCTTGGCTCCAAGTACTGCAGGTGTGGGCGGAGGGGAAGCTTGACTCACCAACGTAGCAGGGGTTGCTATGTGCGATTTCCCTCCTTTCCAGCCGTTCGGAGGAGCATTGCGAGGGTCAGACACCCGCCTATGAACGTAGGTATCTGCCAAATCAGCTGCTGCATCGGCAGATGCGGGTTCTCCCTCCAGTACAAACTGTCTGACGTCTGCCGGGCAGATGTGTAGGAGTTGATCTTGTATCATGAGATCCTCTAAAGACTCATAGGAGTAAGCGTGCAGATCTCTGGTCCACTGCCGGAATGTGGAGCGTAAGCGATCTACCATATCCATGTAAGAGTCCTCAGGTCTCTTTTGCGAGGATCTAAACCGCTTGCAGTACACTTCCCGGGTCATCTGGTACTCCCGGACAATGGCTTCTTTTAGAGCTTTGTAATTGTCATCCTGCTCCACTGGCAACTAGATATACACATCCAAGGCCTTGCCTCGTAGCCCTGGCCTCAGGTACCGAGCCCATTGAGTTTGGGGCAGCTGGTACTGAGGGCAAGTTTTTTCAAATGACAGTAGATACGTGTCAATGTCACTGTCTTGTTTCATTGCTGGAAATTTGGCTGCTGGGCCCACGGTCAGAGAGGCGTCCTTGTGCTCTAAGGACACAAGGCTCTGAACCTGTTGCTGCTGGAGCCTCGCCATCTCCAGTTCATTCGACGATCAGCTTACCTCTGCACCGCCTCTCTCTCAGCCGCTGCCTGGCGTTCCGTTCTGTCCGCCGCTGTCTGGCGCTCCACAGCCTCTCTGGCCGCCGCTGCCTGGCGTTCCACAGCTTCTCCTTCAGCCGCTGCCTGGTGTTCTGCTCAGTCTGCCGCTGCCTGGTGTTCCACAGCCTCTCTGGCCGCCGCTGCCTGGCGTTCTGCAGCTTCTCTCTCATCACTTAAATCACTTGTGCTCATTTTCTTGTATTCTGCGTCACCAGGCATAATTGCAAGCAAAGATAGAATAGAAAGTAGAAAAAGGAAGGAGCTGTTGCTATGTGTGTGTGTCTCTCTCTCTCTCTATATATATATTTATATATATATATATATATATAAATATATATATATAAAATATGCACCGCTTGTTTCTAGGGACTGTTTCTACAAAGGTTACAATCTTTCAGAGCAGAGCCAATTTTTAACACTGCACTGAAGCTCTTAATGCAACTATCCCACGTACGCTGCCAGCCAATATGTGACGGATGCGTGATCGCTGCCACCAATATGCGACGATCCCACGATCGCTGTCATCAATATGTGACAAGCGCGGCGTCAGACCCCAGCCCTTCTCACTAAACTCGTGACCAAAGGACTAGCCAATCTAAAACTGCGATGTCACATGCGTAACAATGCCACACCCAGCTGCACCCTGCACAACGATTTTCCAGCTAATTGGACCACAATCTATGTACCTGAGGGATTGTTACTGGGTCAGGTTAATTAACCCTTCACGCTGCCACCACCTCCTTTTTGTACAGAGAAAGAGGAAACTCGGCTATACCAGCAATAACACTATAATGATTGAGATAATCATCTGCCTAACACGGTCACCGCAGGCCAGTTATACAGAGGGTTAAACAAACACAGCAGCGCTCTTTTTAGAGGCAGGAATTCGTAAATTGCAATTAAGAGCTATAGAAACAGTTCAACACTTTCAGAAGGAAATTTATTTATTTATTACGGTCAAAAAGGGTGCAATAAAAATATTTACAGAAAAAAGCAAAACAGCAAAGAGATAATAGAAAGGAGGTTACATGGTTAAAGTACTTGCCAAAGTCCTGGGTTAGCAGATCAAGTTTCAAAGCAAAAGGGTGCTTGATCTCCCTCTGTTTCGATGGTCAACGGGAGAATTCTTCAACTTAACTTCCTTAGGCCTGACAGCCTATTTTGTAGTTCACTAGCAGGGGGTGTCTCTGAAGTCAAGGGCCGATGCCCCATTTAGGGAGGGATCGTCGGGCGGAGGCCTAAACTATGGCCAAAATCTCTCATAACTCATATTTTGCTCATAACTTTTCCTATGCACAAGTGACATTCCACCCGCGGGTAGATTATTATGCAGCTGCCTCAGAGGAGCGGGTAGATATGAAATATGAAATACATATTTGAATGGTTCACGAGATCTACTTTTCTGCGTTCCTATGTATTCCAGTCAGGGAGTGTGACCTACCAAACTGTTTGTCTCCTCGTGGCCAATCTGAAGATATGCCTGGTTTTTATGTAAGTCTCTCATACTCTAAGATATGAGACATAGAGAAAAAATTGATTTTTAAAAAGGTTATCTGGTTTCCTGCTTCTCTGGAATGCCTTGAACTCCTGGGAAGCCTGGGTTATCTTTTTACGAGGTGCTAAATTGTACAGCTCTGGTAGACAACCCGGCATTTCGCTCAGAAATGTTTTATAGCTCTGGGGTTCCCTGCTGTGCTCTGGCCTGTGACACTTTTTAACACACAGGCCATATGTCAATGTGTATGAACAGAGAGCAAGGGGGGGAGAGTGAGGGGAGATTTCTTAACAAAATGGAGGCTGCGTCCTTCACTGTGTGCACGCTTATTACACTGACTACCATTTACAATTGTCTTTTAAACACAAATAACGATGGTGGTTAGCTGTGAAGATGTGCTCTAATATCTCTGTTAAAGTTTGCATAATAACTTTCTTATTTTTATGGTACAATTTTAACTTGTTTTGTGGTTAAACCAGTGTAATTTAGTCATAATGGCCACAATAAAAGGAAACCAAGCAATAGCTAGAAATGTTTAATTTTGTCTGATAGGTAAGGTAGCTTGAAACTCCTCAAACTTCACTTTCCAAAGCACAAATATTATTCTGTATTTTTTACTGTTTATAAAGGTACTAAATTAATGTTTCTGTTGGAAAACAAGGGAGAGAACAATAGGCAGAAGAGGTAACACAGCATTATACCAGAATGATAACAACCGTCTCCACTGTAATAAAATATCTCACCATCGGCACCATAATAACATTCCCAGCAAAAAGATATAATCTCTCAGCACCATACTATTATCCCCCAGCAATATTAATTTAACCCCCAGAACCATAACAAAGTCATTCAACATCATAATTGTATCTCACAGCACCAGCAGCATCATAAAATACAGTGTATTATTTTTATACTAGCACCCTAATAATATTTCCCATTACCATAACCTTAAAATTCCCCTCAATCTACAAAAATATTATTCCCCAAGTACAGCACCAAAATAATATTACCATTAGCAACATAATACTTGTTCCCAACATGCACATTTCCTGACACTTATTTGCCCCAAATTCCCAAGAAATATCATAAGTCTAACTTTGTCGGTTGCTTTGCTTATTTGCCCTTTAAAAGTACCCTATGGAGTCAGTACTTCAAGTCTCTTTTTAACTGGAAAATTAGGGTAGGAAAGGAGTACCACACACACACACATGTTGTCTCTGCTGAGACATCTCGCCCAACATTTCAGTAAGCAGAAGACCATATCAGGAGGACATGATGATGGTGAAACACAGCAGGAAAATGAAGAAGGGTTCTACACCTCCTGCTTTTGGGTTAAGCTGGATTTACACCAAATCTATTACATTTAAATTTATAACACATTGGAATTGCATTGATGTGCTTTTCTTTTATTCACAGCAGGATCCAAAATACATTCATTTTCTTTTCATAACATGAGTTGCAATGTGTTGTGATGCGATGTGAGGTGTTGTGCAGCATTTAAAAACTGCATGCTGCATTTTCAACCCGCCCACAATGCTTTTAAACAAATTCATTATTTTAAACATAGTGAAACGATTGTCTGAAATATGTGGATATAACTGTGTTTCACCAAACAATATAATTTAAGTATAGACCATTGCCGTAAGATCCTCAAATCAAAAGACCTCAGAAAGAAGGAAGTCAAGCAGCACTTAATGTTTTAAACATAATGGCAGGATACCTTCTCCAAAGCACCATCAGCAAAGTCTGTAACTGAAGCCCATCAAAGGTAAAAAGACATAAAAAAAGACTATTAGTTTAGCATTTAATAGTATTGCCAGTAAAGTTTTAAGGAAGAATCCCAACAAACCAATACAGTAAAAGGAGAGCGCTGCAGTAGGAAATTAATATGGCATGGCTGAAAAAATACCGCTATGCTTCTTCACCACCTGCGAGCAATATGTTCTCACCAGACCAAAAGACCTCAGGAGGCAAGAAGTCACACAGTATTTAATGTTTAAAACATCACAATGGGATATCTACTCTGAAATACCAAGGTTATTGTCAGCAACCCAAGCTCATCAAAGGTAGACAGATATGAACATGTATGATAGTGTAGTATTTAATAATATCACCAGCAGAATAAAACCAAAGAATCCAAATGCACTCAAATTAAAAAAACTGCCACACAGCACTATGATAAACAGCAGGTAAAACAACATCTAATGCAAATTCACTCTGTCACCTGTAACTGAAAAACTTGTTGATGACATCCTTGCTGCTTCAGGTGTCAGTTTAAGCACACCCACCAAGACTCACAAGAGTGACATTATGGAGCCTGGTATAAAGGGATGCAGAAGCTGGGGCTGCAGGTTGGTTCCTCCACCAATGTGTTCCATCAGTAATGGCACAAACATTTTCAAGGTGTCTGAATATACAACTCCTTGACTTTGCTAACATAGGTAGTCACCCTTACTTGTTACCACTAGGAATCAGATTTGGATTTGGGCCAATAGTGAGTTCGACCCAAACTCTAACTGTTCGAGGTTAGCTGAATGGGCAAACTAAATGGCCAAATGTGGCTGCTTAAAACTCCAGTTTCTGCAGCCAGACGTTATATCAAAAATTTGACTGATCTGCCCAAATTTTTTTTTATTTAAGGATTGTGATCATATGAAATCATTTATTACTACATAGTTGTTTGGCTCCTTTTTAAATCATATTAATAATAGAAACCACCCAAATATCCCAAATCAAAAGTTCCCATACCCTGGAATGTTTGGCTTTGGTACAGACACACAAGGTGACACACACAGGTTAAATGGAAATTAAAGGTTAATTTACATTATTTGGGACTTTTTAAATAGTAATTAGTGCCTGTTTATAAATAGTCAGTGAGTTTGATAGCTCTCACATGGATTCACTGAGCAGGCTAGATACTGAGCAATGGGGAACAGAGAGGAACTATCAAAAGACCTGTGTAACAAGGTAATTGAGCTTTATAAAGATGGAAAAGTGTGTAAAAAGATATCCAAAGCCTTGAATGTGCTGGTCAGTACTGTTCAGTCATTTATTAAGTGGAAAGTTCTGGGATATCACGTACCTGGTGATGAAGGCCAATGCAGAGAGGGCTTCCCTTGCGGTTAAGTTCAGGACTCCCCTGAGAGTGGGACAGCGGGAGTCTGGCCCAAAGTTGCAAAGGTCGCCTGTAGGAGTGCTGGCTGGTTGTCCACTCAGAAGCACAGCTGGTGCACGGAGATAGGTCTGCAGACAGGAGGCGCCTTCCGGGATTAGATGTTTACTGGGTAGTCGGTTCAAGCCAAGGTCAGGTACCAGGTAGGAATCAGAGCAGACGTAGTCAGATGGGATAGCCGAGGTCATACACAGAGGAGTCAGAGAAAGAGTATCCATAAGCTAAGCCGAGGTCGGATCAGGGGTAAATCAGAGTAGACAGGTCCAGGAGCAAGCCGAGTCGGTAACAGGAAATCACAGATGGGAATCACAGGAAATAGGAACAGGGCACGGGGAGCTAGAGATCATTCAGGAACTTGAAGAAGTGATGAGCTTCCTTATAAAGGCCGTCTGGCACCAAACTGAGGCTAATGTATACTCCTGAGGCCATGCAGAGTACTGGCAGAAATGCCAGATCTTTCAGATCTTCTGCCGTGGACAGGACTCTGACATGGGATCTCTTGATATCAAGCCAAGGTCAGGTAGCCCAAGAAAGACTGCAGCCACAATTTCTAGAATAAGTATTCTGGAAACAAAGAAAACCCCACAGGTAACCTCAGAAGAAATACAGGCTGCTTTGGAAAAAGACATTTTGGTTTTTTTAGGAGCACAATATGACAATACTTGAACAAAAATTGCCTGCATGGCCAAGTTGCCAGAAAGAAGCCATTACTGCGCCAATGCCACAAAAACATGTAGCATGTCAAGGTGTTGCCGGATATATTGTAACCATTATCACATTTTGTGCAAAATAAAACATTTTGTTTTTAACCAATACCAGCAAATATGTACATTATGACAAACACCCCTGGGTGGTCCGGTAGATGGTCAGTGATGCTGCATAATGTTTACCATTGCTGTTGCAATTTCTTATAGTCTTCACAGGGAGTTGGACTTTGACAGAAATTCATTTTAGGGCTGAGAAATTTGGCTAAGGAGAGAAAGGGCAGTCCCCTTGGCAACCCTCCAAACCGAAATGTATCTGGTCTGGAAGTCAGGCGGTCTTTAAGATCAGGTGCATCTGGGAGGCCAAGAAAAAGAGATAAAGCTGGTTGTCAATAAATGGCAAAATCTTTTATTCTTTATTTGTTTGCTGGATTCACCCCTGCATAAGAGAATGTATGTTTTGTGTTCTGGGATAAATAAAAGTAGATGTGACAGCACAGAAATGGCAGTCCGGTCAGTGGGTTTTACATGCTCACTTTTTGAAGCTGAACCCTAACAACATTCATGGTTAGATTGAAAATATAATATCCATACACAAGATCAAAAATAATTCATTTTAGCTAAACTTTCAAAATACCTTATACATTACTTTTTCGTCTGGAAACTTAGCTGTTTGATCTTATAGTTAGACACGTTGGTTACTTTGAAGAGTTTGCTACACTGATTTGTATTCACTGTTCTTTATTCTTAGTCATTGTTGTGTTCTACAGCATACAAATCATAATTTTGCTGCAGCTTAAAAATGCATTTTGATAGCTTTTTATCATGCTGCTTCACTGAAGTGCTACTGTACTAATGGTGGTTCTTTCAAGGAAGTTCAGCAAAGTTCATCCTCCTTTTATCTACTGTAGTAATAAAAAAGTACATACAGAACAGCAAATTCAAGAGCTTCAGGCAACAAAAAAGTAAATCAGTGAACTGCTTATGCTGTGCAGGAAACAGTGCTAACTGTGCTAAAGTCAGAACGGCCACCAAGTTTACTTAAAGCTGAACTCCAAGTAAACCGCTATATACAGTGGGGATCGAAAGTTTGGGCACCCCAGCTAAAAATTTGTATTAATGTGCATAAAGAAGCCAAGGAAAGATGGAAAAATCTCCAAAAGGCATCAAATTACAGATTAGACATTCTTATAATATGTCAACAAAAGTTAGATTTTATTTCCATCATTTACACTTTCAAAACAACAGAAAACAAAAAAATGGTGTCTGCAAAAGTTTGGGCACCCTGCAGAGTCAATATCTTGTACTGCCCCCTTTGGCAAGTATCACAGCTTGTAAACGCTTTTTGTAGCCAGCCAAGAGTCTTTCAGTTCTTGTTTGAGGTATCTTTGCCCATTCTTCCTTACAAAAGTCTTTCAGTTCTTTGACATTTCTGGGCTGTCTGTCACTCACTGCTCTTTTAAGGTCTATCCATAGATTTTCATTATGTTGAGGTCAGGAGATTGTGAAGGCCATGGCAAAACCTTCAGTTTATGCCTCTTGATGTAATCCCCCGTGGATTTCGAGGTGTGTTTAGGATCATTATCCATTTGTAGAAGCCATCCTCTCTTTAACTTCAGCTTTTTCACAGATGGCATCAAGTTACCATCCAAAATTTGCTGAAATTTTATTGAATCCATTTTTCCTTCTACTCGTGAGATGTTCCCTGTGCCACTGGCTGCAACACAACCCCAAAGAATGATTGATCCAACCCCATGCTTAACAGTTGGACAGAGGTTCTTTTCATTAAATTCTGTGCCCCTTCTTCTCCAAACGAACCTTTGCTCATTCCGGCCAAAAAGTTAAATTTTAACCTCATCGGTCCACAGAACTTGTTTCCAAAATGCATCAGGCTTGTCTATATGTTCATTTGCAAAGTTCAAACGATGATTTTTGTGGTGAGGACATAGAAGAGGTTTTCTTCTGATGACTCTTCCATGAAGACCATATTTGTACAAGTATCTCTTTATAGTGGAATAGTGTACCACAACTCCAGTGTCTGCCAGATCTTTCTGGAGGGATCGTGCAGTCAAACGTGGGTTTTGAATTGTTTTTCTCACAATCCTGCGAGCTGTTCTGTCTGATATTTTTCTTGGTCTTCCAGATCTTGCTTTAACTTCCACTGTTCCTGATGACTGCCATTTCTTAATTACATTCCGAACAGAGGATATTGACATCTGAAAACGCTTTGCTATCTTCTTATAGCCTTCTCCAGCTTTGTGAGCGTCAACTATTTTCAGTTTCAGTTTTCTAGACAACTGCTTAGAAGAACCCATGGTGCTGATTGTTGGGGCAAGGTCAGATGAGTCTGGGCATTTAAAACCTTTGAGATTGACATCACCTGGTCTTCCCAGACGATGATTGAGAACAATCCATGACACTGGCAGGTCTCAGCTTGGCAAAGGGGGCAGTGCATGCTATAAATTCTGCAGGGTGCCCAAACTTTTGCAGACACCATTTTTTTGTTTTCTGTTATTTTGAAAGTGTAAATGATGGAAATAAAATCTAACTTTTGTTGACATATTGTAAGAATGTCTAATCTGTTATTTGATGCCTTTTGGAGATTTTTCCATCTTTCTTTGGCTTCTTTATGCACATTAATACAAATTTTTAGCTGGGGTGCCCAAACTTTCGATCCCCACTGTACATGATATAGATATATGGGTGTTTTCTAAACCAGCCACTCTTCTTGCCAATCACTTATCATTTATGGCATATGTGGCAGGGTGAGAAGGCTTTAATGCTCACAAACCAGACATATGCATTTATGGGGACAGATGCTCACTGCATGCTCCCAGCAGGTTGACTGAGCTGTCAGATATAGCATCTGTTCTCTGTTTATGAACAGAGCCAGTGAAGTAGGCTCCCGATCATGTGGCCACTGTGGCAGCCAATCACGTGATAAAGAAGTCTGTCCCACCTCCTGGCATTAAGACCCACTCAAAGGACCACTGTAGGCATCTGGAAGAGGATGATTGCAAAAGGAGTTATATTTCTTCAGTCCTGAGATTTGCACAGTTCTGACAACAATGGTTGGGTAATGCTAGGATAAGCTAAACTTTTACTGGTCAACATTCATATATACCCAGTTGCCTATATCTCAGGGTCTACTGATCGTTTTGACATGCAGCTTTCACATTCTTCTTATGGTGTTCAATTTATTTGCCCAGGTTGGTAATACCTTTTTTAATAAATGCTTCTCCTAAGACTCCTAAGAATAAAAAAAAATGGAGCTTGAAAAAGTGGATGTGGTGAGGTGTGGTGTGTACATGTGTATTTTGGCGGGGAAATAAGAGTGCAGCCATGCTTTAGGAGAAGCGAGAAGAGTACAATATGATAGGGTTGCAATTAGACTTAGGAAGGCCAGTAGTGAGAGCCAGTGATAAAAGACTGGGAACCAAAAAAGGGAAGGGATAGGGCCTATAAAAAAAGCATGTTAGGAAATACATTCACCACAACTATTGATGAGCAAATAAATCCACTAAATCATGATTCGCAACAAATCTGATCAATTCACTCAAGATGATTTTCACAAACTTTTCAAATTACTCTAAAGCAGCCGGCAGTAGATGTTATGCCTCACTATAGAACCTAAAATACTTTTCAATATTCCACTGGATCTTCTCAATAAAGCACCCAGGCTACAGAGGTAAAGAGGTTACCCACATCCCACTGTATAAAACAAAGGATTATACTGAAAAAGCCATTTCTAGCATGGTTTAGGGAGAGAAGAGAACAGGATTGTAGTATATGAAGCTTAAACTTAACTTTGTCTTGGTTTGCTGTTATGATCAATACACAACCCATAAATGGCAGCTGACACCTTTTTTTTTTACTCATCTGACCTTGCCCCTTGTTGGGGCAAGGTCAGATGAGTCTGGGCATTTAAAACCTTTGAGATTGACATCACCTGGTCTTCCCAGACGATGATTGAGAACAATCCATGACACTGGCAGGTCTCAGCTTGGCAAAGGGGGCAGTGCATGCTATAAATTCTGCAGGGTGCCCAAACTTTTGCAGACACCATTTTTTTGTTTTCTGTTATTTTGAAAGTGTAAATGATGGAAATAAAATCTAACTTTTGTTGACATATTGTAAGAATGTCTAATCTGTTATTTGATGCCTTTTGGAGATTTTTCCATCTTTCTTTGGCTTCTTTATGCACATTAATACAAATTTTTAGCTGGGGTGCCCAAACTTTCGATCCCCACTGTACATGATATAGATATATGGGTGTTTTCTAAACCAGCCACTCTTCTTGCCAATCACTTATCATTTATGGCATATGTGGCAGGGTGAGAAGGCTTTAATGCTCACAAACCAGACATATGCATTTATGGGGACAGATGCTCACTGCATGCTCCCAGCAGGTTGACTGAGCTGTCAGATATAGCATCTGTTCTCTGTTTATGAACAGAGCCAGTGAAGTAGGCTCCCGATCATGTGGCCACTGTGGCAGCCAATCACGTGATAAAGAAGTCTGTCCCACCTCCTGGCATTAAGACCCACTCAAAGGACCACTGTAGGCATCTGGAAGAGGATGATTGCAAAAGGAGTTATATTTCTTCAGTCCTGAGATTTGCACAGTTCTGACAACAATGGTTGGGTAATGCTAGGATAAGCTAAACTTTTACTGGTCAACATTCATATATACCCAGTTGCCTATATCTCAGGGTCTACTGATCGTTTTGACATGCAGCTTTCACATTCTTCTTATGGTGTTCAATTTATTTGCCCAGGTTGGTAATACCTTTTTTAATAAATGCTTCTCCTAAGACTCCTAAGAATAAAAAAAAATGGAGCTTGAAAAAGTGGATGTGGTGAGGTGTGGTGTGTACATGTGTATTTTGGCGGGGAAATAAGAGTGCAGCCATGCTTTAGGAGAAGCGAGAAGAGTACAATATGATAGGGTTGCAATTAGACTTAGGAAGGCCAGTAGTGAGAGCCAGTGATAAAAGACTGGGAACCAAAAAAGGGAAGGGATAGGGCCTATAAAAAAAGCATGTTAGGAAATACATTCACCACAACTATTGATGAGCAAATAAATCCACTAAATCATGATTCGCAACAAATCTGATCAATTCACTCAAGATGATTTTCACAAACTTTTCAAATTACTCTAAAGCAGCCGGCAGTAGATGTTATGCCTCACTATAGAACCTAAAATACTTTTCAATATTCCACTGGATCTTCTCAATAAAGCACCCAGGCTACAGAGGTAAAGAGGTTACCCACATCCCACTGTATAAAACAAAGGATTATACTGAAAAAGCCATTTCTAGCATGGTTTAGGGAGAGAAGAGAACAGGATTGTAGTATATGAAGCTTAAACTTAACTTTGTCTTGGTTTGCTGTTATGATCAATACACAACCCATAAATGGCAGCTGACACCTTTTTTTTTTACTCATCTGACCTTGCCCCTTGTTGGGGCAAGGTCAGATGAGTCTGGGCATTTAAAACCTTTGAGATTGACATCACCTGGTCTTCCCAGACGATGATTGAGAACAATCCATGACACTGGCAGGTCTCAGCTTGGCAAAGGGGGCAGTGCATGCTATAAATTCTGCAGGGTGCCCAAACTTTTGCAGACACCATTTTTTTGTTTTCTGTTATTTTGAAAGTGTAAATGATGGAAATAAAATCTAACTTTTGTTGACATATTGTAAGAATGTCTAATCTGTTATTTGATGCCTTTTGGAGATTTTTCCATCTTTCTTTGGCTTCTTTATGCACATTAATACAAATTTTTAGCTGGGGTGCCCAAACTTTCGATCCCCACTGTACATGATATAGATATATGGGTGTTTTCTAAACCAGCCACTCTTCTTGCCAATCACTTATCATTTATGGCATATGTGGCAGGGTGAGAAGGCTTTAATGCTCACAAACCAGACATATGCATTTATGGGGACAGATGCTCACTGCATGCTCCCAGCAGGTTGACTGAGCTGTCAGATATAGCATCTGTTCTCTGTTTATGAACAGAGCCAGTGAAGTAGGCTCCCGATCATGTGGCCACTGTGGCAGCCAATCACGTGATAAAGAAGTCTGTCCCACCTCCTGGCATTAAGACCCACTCAAAGGACCACTGTAGGCATCTGGAAGAGGATGATTGCAAAAGGAGTTATATTTCTTCAGTCCTGAGATTTGCACAGTTCTGACAACAATGGTTGGGTAATGCTAGGATAAGCTAAACTTTTACTGGTCAACATTCATATATACCCAGTTGCCTATATCTCAGGGTCTACTGATCGTTTTGACATGCAGCTTTCACATTCTTCTTATGGTGTTCAATTTATTTGCCCAGGTTGGTAATACCTTTTTTAATAAATGCTTCTCCTAAGACTCCTAAGAATAAAAAAAAATGGAGCTTGAAAAAGTGGATGTGGTGAGGTGTGGTGTGTACATGTGTATTTTGGCGGGGAAATAAGAGTGCAGCCATGCTTTAGGAGAAGCGAGAAGAGTACAATATGATAGGGTTGCAATTAGACTTAGGAAGGCCAGTAGTGAGAGCCAGTGATAAAAGACTGGGAACCAAAAAAGGGAAGGGATAGGGCCTATAAAAAAAGCATGTTAGGAAATACATTCACCACAACTATTGATGAGCAAATAAATCCACTAAATCATGATTCGCAACAAATCTGATCAATTCACTCAAGATGATTTTCACAAACTTTTCAAATTACTCTAAAGCAGCCGGCAGTAGATGTTATGCCTCACTATAGAACCTAAAATACTTTTCAATATTCCACTGGATCTTCTCAATAAAGCACCCAGGCTACAGAGGTAAAGAGGTTACCCACATCCCACTGTATAAAACAAAGGATTATACTGAAAAAGCCATTTCTAGCATGGTTTAGGGAGAGAAGAGAACAGGATTGTAGTATATGAAGCTTAAACTTAACTTTGTCTTGGTTTGCTGTTATGATCAATACACAACCCATAAATGGCAGCTGACACCTTTTTTTTTTACTCATCTGACCTTGCCCCTTGTTGGGGCAAGGTCAGATGAGTCTGGGCATTTAAAACCTTTGAGATTGACATCACCTGGTCTTCCCAGACGATGATTGAGAACAATCCATGACACTGGCAGGTCTCAGCTTGGCAAAGGGGGCAGTGCATGCTATAAATTCTGCAGGGTGCCCAAACTTTTGCAGACACCATTTTTTTGTTTTCTGTTATTTTGAAAGTGTAAATGATGGAAATAAAATCTAACTTTTGTTGACATATTGTAAGAATGTCTAATCTGTTATTTGATGCCTTTTGGAGATTTTTCCATCTTTCTTTGGCTTCTTTATGCACATTAATACAAATTTTTAGCTGGGGTGCCCAAACTTTCGATCCCCACTGTACATGATATAGATATATGGGTGTTTTCTAAACCAGCCACTCTTCTTGCCAATCACTTATCATTTATGGCATATGTGGCAGGGTGAGAAGGCTTTAATGCTCACAAACCAGACATATGCATTTATGGGGACAGATGCTCACTGCATGCTCCCAGCAGGTTGACTGAGCTGTCAGATATAGCATCTGTTCTCTGTTTATGAACAGAGCCAGTGAAGTAGGCTCCCGATCATGTGGCCACTGTGGCAGCCAATCACGTGATAAAGAAGTCTGTCCCACCTCCTGGCATTAAGACCCACTCAAAGGACCACTGTAGGCATCTGGAAGAGGATGATTGCAAAAGGAGTTATATTTCTTCAGTCCTGAGATTTGCACAGTTCTGACAACAATGGTTGGGTAATGCTAGGATAAGCTAAACTTTTACTGGTCAACATTCATATATACCCAGTTGCCTATATCTCAGGGTCTACTGATCGTTTTGACATGCAGCTTTCACATTCTTCTTATGGTGTTCAATTTATTTGCCCAGGTTGGTAATACCTTTTTTAATAAATGCTTCTCCTAAGACTCCTAAGAATAAAAAAAAATGGAGCTTGAAAAAGTGGATGTGGTGAGGTGTGGTGTGTACATGTGTATTTTGGCGGGGAAATAAGAGTGCAGCCATGCTTTAGGAGAAGCGAGAAGAGTACAATATGATAGGGTTGCAATTAGACTTAGGAAGGCCAGTAGTGAGAGCCAGTGATAAAAGACTGGGAACCAAAAAAGGGAAGGGATAGGGCCTATAAAAAAAGCATGTTAGGAAATACATTCACCACAACTATTGATGAGCAAATAAATCCACTAAATCATGATTCGCAACAAATCTGATCAATTCACTCAAGATGATTTTCACAAACTTTTCAAATTACTCTAAAGCAGCCGGCAGTAGATGTTATGCCTCACTATAGAACCTAAAATACTTTTCAATATTCCACTGGATCTTCTCAATAAAGCACCCAGGCTACAGAGGTAAAGAGGTTACCCACATCCCACTGTATAAAACAAAGGATTATACTGAAAAAGCCATTTCTAGCATGGTTTAGGGAGAGGAGAGAACAGGATTGTAGTATATGAAGCTTAAACTTAACTTTGTCTTGGTTTGCTGTTATGATCAATACACAACCCATAAATGGCAGCTGACACCTTTTTTTTTTACTCAGATCATATCTAAACTGTGTTTAGTAGATAAACAATGTGTATGAAACTGTCAATGTTGCTATTGCATTTCAGTTTTACTTTTTGTATGGTACTTTTTGTAAGGAGCGACAGGTCATAGAGGCCTTCAACAGAAAGAGGTGATCTATGTTAAGTAGATACCATCACTGCTAAACAAGGAAGCATCACCCATCACCCCATATCTTTACTCAGTGCATTACCCAGGGCAATTTGACAACAATTGACATTCATGGTGATTTGAGTACATAAATTAGAACTGAGTGGTTTCACAAATGTTCACAAATGTTCGCTCCTGTTATATCCTGGAATAATCAATATCTGTATAAGCAAATAAAAGCTGGCACTTTGGTGTATACTCTGCAGTCTGTTTATTGGTGGGTAGGCTATGGCAGCCACAATTGTTAATGCATTTCAGCCAAACTGGCCTTATTCCTTACTAACACATACTCTAAAAACACTGCTTAAATAGTGCACATTGATTAAGAGTGTAATTAAAAACATATGAGTTCAATAAACTTTATACAAACAGACACACTGGTAAAACATAACAAAAAGGAAGCACACTGGATCAAGAAAAGTCTACAAAGAGTTAAAACCTATATGATGTTAACCCTTTACATGTATGCAACACAAAAGATGTAACACAGGTAAATTACCACTATCGCAATAATGTTCCTGAAGTGCTTGTGTGGTGCTAACAATATATTGCAGTTTACATTTTACACAGTTTTTGGTACATTCAATAAGATAAACAACATAAGTAGAGCCACAATTTATATATTGTTTAATGGAACATAACTTGTGGGTGGCTAATGAAACAAAACTCTTACTAACCACAAGCACCCTGCAATATCTACATGTGTTTAACCAATTCAATACCGGGCAATTTTACACCTTCCTGCCTAGGCCAGTTTTCAGCGCTCTCACACTTTGAATGACAATTGCGCGGTCATATAACATTGTACCCAAACTAAAATTTTATCATTTTCTTCACACAACTAGAGCTTTCTTTTGGTGCTATGTAATCACCACTGCGGTTTTTATTTTTTGCTAAATTAAGAAAAAAAGACCAAAAATTTTGAAAAAAAACACATTTTTCTTTGTTCCTGTTATAAAAGTTTGCAAATAAATAATTGTTCTTCATAAATTTAGGCCGAGATGTATTCTGCTACATGTGTTTGGTGAAAATAACCCAAATTAGGATGTATTTTTTAGTTTGTAGGAAAGTTATAGAGTTCACAAACTATGGTATAGATCTGAATATTGATCAATCCTGAAGTACTGACGGCCAATCTAAATTCTTGAGGTCCAAGAATGTCAGAACAGTACAGATATCCCCCAAATGACCCCTTTTTGCAAAGTAGACAGCCCGACGTACTTCATAAGAGTCATGGCGAGTTTTTTGAAGTTGTATTTGTTTTGTCATAATTTTTCGGAAAATGAAAAAAATTAGTTTCACTAGTTTTTTTTTACATATTGTCACCAGTGCAGTACAGCATCATCATATAACTGGCATGGCGGTGATCAGGGACACTGACTGGTGACAGTATGAAAAAAAAAAAATATTTTTTTTTTTTTTATTACTTTTTATTTTTTATTAAATTTTTTTTCTTTTTTTAAGATTTTTTTTCATATTTCACTATGACCAAAGTAGTACAATGTTACCATAGTAACATTGTACTACTTTGGGGAAGTGATCAGTATTTGTTTTTTACACAAATTGCTTATAGCAAAGAATTACTTTGCTATAAGCAAGCATTTACCTGAATGACATCGATTCATTCAGGGTTTTTTTTTTTTGTGCTTAGCTGTGATTTGGCCACAGCTAATCACATGACATGTGCATGTGATTAGCTGTGACCATTCACAGCTAGACACTAGTATACAATGGATGGCATGAATGAAGCCATCCATTGTATACAACTGTCATGTGACCTGCTGTGATTGGTCACAGCAGGTCACATGGTACCAGCAACAGGGCCGATACTCAGATCTGTCATCAGCCGTGTCCGAGGTACACGGCCGGTGACAGATCGCACCGCTCTGCAGGAGCGCAATCTGTGCACGTGTGGGAGGACGCCATATGGCGTCCACCCGGAAAGCTGATGACATTTCTCGCCCGCCCTTTGGCCATAGGGCGGGCGGCAAATGGTTAAACCACATTTATATGAGCCTGTGGTTAACAACCATGTTTTTGTAGCTGGCATTGACTCAAAATAACTGGGTGACAAAAAAGAGCACAGGGTAGGTGCTCTGGGGCTGGAGAACCACACACCATCAGAAAACACATTATACAAATCAAAGTCTGTACTGCTTGTAGGCATCCCCTGCTGCACCCCCGGAGATATGCAGTGGTGTGATCCGGTGCTCAGTATCACAGTGCTCAGTACCCAGCCACTTTCATTCATGACAGCTTGCTTACTATTGTGATGCTGTGATTGTCCCACAACTATCACATAGTACCTGTGCCAATCACAGCACCCTACACCGTGTGATAGCTGTGGGCCAATCACAGCATGTAGACATTCAAGACAGTTGAAACAATTGCTGTTATAGTGATCATCACTGTAAAAAGTAGTGTCAAACAAAATCACAAAAAAGTAAACTGTAAAAAAGAGCAAAAGAAGAAAATGTATAAAAAATGTAATCTTTTTTTTTTTACATAGTGTAACCTGAGATATTATGATGCTGTACTGCACTGGTGACATTATGTAACCAAATGTGAAAAAAAACATTTTTATTTAATCTCTTAATTTTCAAAAAAAAATACAACTTCAAAAAACATACCATCCATTTACTAAATACCTTGAACTGTCTACTTTACAAAATGGGGTCATTTGGGGGTATTTTAACTGTGCTGACACTTTAGGCCTCAAGAAATGAGATAGGCCATCAGTACATCAGGAATGATCAATTTTCAAATATGTACAGTATATACCATAGTTTGTAGACTCTATAACTTTCACACCGACTAAATCATAAACACTGATTTTGGTTATATTTACAAAAGAATGTAGCAGAATGCATTTTGGCCTAAACGTATGAAGAGAGATTATTTGTTTGCAAAATGTTATAACAGATCAAAACCATGGCACCACCTGCCTGGAGTTTGCATGTTCTCCCTGTGCCTGTGTGGGTTTCCTCCGGGTACTCCTGTTTCATCCCACACTCCAAAGACATGCTGGTAGGTGAATTGGCTCATGTCTAAATTGGCCCTAGTATGTGTATGTATGAATGTGAGTTAGGGACCTTAGATTGTACAACCCTTGAGGGTTAGGGACTGATGAGAATGTACAATATGTATGTAAAGCACTGCGTAAATTGATGGCTATATATAAGTACCTGAAATAAATAAATAACAGAAACTAAGAAAAACATGTTTTTTTTCAAAATTGTCAGTATTTTTTTCATTTATATAGCAAAAAATAAAAACCCCATTGGTGATTAAACACCACCAAAATAAAGCTCTATTTGTGTGCTAAAATATATAAATTCATTTGGGTACAGTGTTGCATGACCGAGCAATTGCCAGTTAACTTAGCACAGTGCCGAATAACAAAAAATACTCTGGTCATGAAAAACTTTGTCTCAGGTCTCAGGTTCTTGTTGGGATCTCAAGTTCCTGGTCATTTTCTAAGCCTTCCCACATCAAACAAGTGCTGAATATTGTGGTTAGGTAATCAGGCAAAAAAAAATGTAATAGCAATAACAATATTAATTATATAAATAGTAATAGTACACTCAACCAGTCTATAACCCTTATACAAAAGTATTTAAACATTGGCTTTTTGTGTAGAACTGCAAACCTAAGGAAGATTGATAGGCGCACAAGTTTCATTTCACTGTGCTGGTATGAAAGACCTTCCTGTGTGTCTGACTTCAGCTCTCCTAGACTGGAGACTTCAGAAGGGACAGGGTCAATGTCAACTGCAAACTTTCCAGTCTTAAAGTGATACTAAGACTAAAACCTTTTTTTACCTTAATGCATTGCTTACATTAAGGTTAAAAATGTTTTTAGTTTCCCTGAGCTCCCCCTTCCCAGTGTGAAGGGGAAGAGAGGGGAGATGAGATCAGTACAGTGCTCAGCTGCATCTCTTCTCCCCTCTTTCCTCTTCACACAGGGACTCAAACAGCAGCAGGAGCCATTGGCTCTTGCTGCTGTCAATCAAATGTGGTGAAGAGAAAGTGGGGGGCAGGGCTCCGTGTGTCTATGGTGTGCGGCTCTGTACGCACACAGGTCAGGAGCGAACATGCAGTGTGTGTCCACATAGAAAACGGTTTGCTATGGGAACACACAAAGAAGAGGAGGAGCCAGGATCATCGGTTGAGGACCTGAGAAGAGGATTGAGGTCGCTCTGTGCAATACCATTGCACAGAGCAGGTTGAGTATTACTATTATTATTAATAATAATATTTACTATTTTAAAGTATGTTCAATAGCGTCCAATAAAGTCTCAATACATTCCCATGTAAACTTATAAAATCTTCATACTTCTTAATAGCTCTCAATATTCTTCAAAGAAAAATTCCTCCTCTTCCTCTTTTTACCTCAAAAAGATAAACTACACAGTGCATTACCCTTATCACATAACTAGGAAAATAGTGTAGCGCACTTACTTGATCGTGTTCAAAATGTGCCCAAAATAACCAAGTGTCATTCCAGTTATCGTAATTACCCTCTCTTACCCTACTCTTACCCTCCTTAGATGCATAACTTGCTTTACATGAATTCTTGACTAGTGAAATCCTTCTTCAGAAATTCTTGCCAATAAACCAGACCCTCCAAGCAATGTAAATAAAATATAGTGTAATATTGTCAACACATAATCATCATATGTGAATCAGTGCTTTAACACTCCACACCAGTGATTACCAAACAGTGAAACAGCCAAGTGATCCATCACCTTTCAATCCATGCACCTTACCAGAATGACAGGGGACAGAGGCTTTGATCAAATAAGTTCTGCTCCAGACACCATGGATTTCAATGCTCCAACGACAATGATAGTATATGCCCAGAAAAAAAAATTGGAAATCAGCATGTACCAACTTCAAAAGCTCTAAATGTATTAATTAAAAAGCGCTTACATACGCAGAGTAAACATCAGCATTTGTATGTTCCTTAGACTGGATCTCCTTCACAATGTGTATTCTAAGACCAGACCTCATCCAAAATGGCCACCACTACACTCCAGCAATGTCTGGCGTCACCTTTGACGCGTTTCGTCATCATGACTTTTTCAAAGGATGTTTGCTATTTTAATTTTTTAAAAAGCCGCCTTTAGTAACACTTTAAATATACATTACTGAATCAGTGTTATCCTCACGAGCATACATATTTTTATGTTTAATTTGCTCAGACAGCCTTTTTATTGGGTCCTTCATCCTCCCCCCAGGATCTATAGCAGCTGCATGAGCTATCAAGATTAATGTTTCAACATTTTCAAGCATATATTGCTGTCTGTGCATTCCTGAACAAGAGACCCCCTTACCTTATTTTGTTTCTCTGTTGTCATAGTGTGAAAATTAGACGAAAACCTCACAATGGAGATAGCAAAACCCTTCCCTACCCTATCAAAAAGAGTTTTGTCTAAAGTTAACATTTAAAATTACCCATAATACTATAGTCCCTTTTCAGCTAATTATCCTATTTTACATCTATAATAAGATCACATTTATTTTAATCAAATGTGTGAAAATTCGAACACTTGAAATAGCAATTCATAAATGTTTCCTATGAAGAGTCTCAGAATGGTGTAAAAAGCATGCACAGTAATTCAATTAGCAATTGTAATTAGATTTCTCCAAACACTGCAGATATGAATAACACCGTTGAACTACTTCAAAAAATCATCCCACTCAGATATTATTATAACTGCAAATATTTGAAAGCTTCTATCCTAAAGTTTCAATGCAAATTTAGTCCTAAATATATAATACAAATAGGTATTGTGGCATTTTAGACTAAGGTGTTCATATCAATGATTATATGGAGACGACAAAAAAGGTAATAGTAGTAAGCTTTTGAACTTAATTGAATTAAAGAGTGTTGATTTCAGAAAGCATTTACAAAGCATATAACAAGCCTCAAACCTCTTTCTTAAAGGCCTTAAAGCACTCTTCAGTTTTAGCAAGAGAGTACTGAATACAGATAATAAAGAATATGTGAACCCAACATTTCATATTCCTGATATGTTCATGCTGTGCCACATACGTGTATGAAAAAGTATGCTGTTCTCTTTGTATGGCTTCCATTGTGTGAAATCTCTGGTGTTCTGGTGAAATTTGTAAGGAACTGAACATAAATTGAAAGGAATAAATATATATGCCATTCAATTCAATTGTAATAGGGACCGTACACACTTTCTGAATTTGGAAATTAGTGAAAGTAGGGTAAGCTTATGACAACAACTTTAAGGAAGCCTACTCCTTCCTTCACACCCATAGTCATCATCAGCAGAATAAAACGTTTGATAAGCCGATAGGACCATTTATGAGGCTTAAGGTGTGTTTCCACTTTCACAGTCAAATTTGAGAACCCCTTTGTGTGTTTGAGGTTTCAAGGCTGACTGCAAGCATTTCTCAGGCAGCTGAGAGAGGTTTGTACAAAAAGTTGGGCAGGGACTGGGTGAGTCCAGTTCCTATTAACATATAATGGAGAAGTTGGTTCGTAAACCTTTAACATTTTGCTAAGACAAACAGGGGGTTATTTACTAAAACTGGAGACTGCAAAATCTGGTGCGTCTTTGCATGGAAACCAATGAGCTTCTAGGATTTTTTTTTTTAAAGCTTAACTGAACAAGCTGAAGTTAGAAGCTGATTGGCTACCATGCACAGCTGCACCAGATTCTGAGTGCACTAATTTTAGTAAATCAACCCCACAGTGTTCGCACATAGTACAACTTATGAGATGACATCCGCTCTACACAGTACAGACAGGTTATGGTAAACAGCTTTGCAGCATTCCTCATAATAAAAAGAATTAAGTAGAATTCTTCATTGTTGGAAATTCCAAAAGAAAACATCTAAATCATAGGTAAGCTTCAGTTTTTTTAAGTTTAAATTTAAGATATGTTATGGGAATAGATACATGTAACAGTAAAAATATTGAATATCCCAAGTTGGCTGCAAATGTGGAAATATTAGTATGGAGTACTTTATAGAGGAATCTAAGAATTAAGTAGAATTCTTCATTGTTGGAAATTCCAAAAGAAAACATCTAAATCATAGGTAAGCTTAAATTTTTTTAAGTTTAAATGTAAGATATGTTTTGTGAATAGATACATGTAACAGTAAAAATATTTAATATCCCAATTTGGCTGCAAGAGTGGAAATTTTATTATGGAGTACTTCATTGAGGAATCTAAGAATTAAGTAGAATTCTTCATTGTTGGAAATTCCGAAAGAAAACATCTAAATCATAGGTAAGCTTCAATTTTTTTAAGTTTAAATTTAAGATATGTTTTGTGAATAGATACATGTAACAGTAAAAATATTTAATATCCCAATTTGGCTGCAAGAGTGGAAATATCCATTAACGGAAGGAATACTTTATTGAGGAACCTAAGGATTTAGCAACAGGGGGTATGCTAGGAAAAAGATGGAGAATTTAAATGAGCATGTGAGTAAAATGTAATCAATGCTGGAAGAAATACAAAAGGAGAAAGAGGAGGACACATGCAAGATTAAAACTCCTATGAATAAATGACACAGTTGTGTGAGCAGAGCCAGCCACAGCCATGACAATTTTGAAATATGACAAGAGTTGGCAGGAGAACCTCATAACCTTATAAGTGGGGGGATTTTGGGATGTGAGGGAGTTAGCTTCATATATATTGGAAAGACTTAAAACTAGACCTTAATCTGGAAAGAATAGTATCACCCCAGCTCATATACAGTACAAACACAGCAGTTGTGAGATTGATGAATTCTTCTGTACACAGGAGAAGATTGACCTAGCCTAAGACCCATAATAAAGCACTGTGGAGTGAATACCCAGGTAGGCATTACTTTAAATTTGGGTAATACTTTGACCACTATATGATATCTGCAGAGGTGATCAAAGGGAAGATAACCTCCTAGGGTTTCCTTTCTGGCCTTCCAATCTTGGACATCTGTGGTCTTGCACATATGAGTAAGCCCCGCTGCACACTATAGATTGCATGTAAATCGCACAGGAACCGCACCACAGTCCTGTGCCATTCACATGTAATTCAGTGCAGTGCAGTTTGAGTCCATTCATTATGAATAGGCTCAAATCGCACTGTATATGAGCCACACTGCAACTGGGTTGCATTGTCATTCTGTAGCATGTGATCAGGTGCAGGCAAGCACACTGTGTTTGTAACCTGTGTTTGGGGTGTTGTTAACTTTGTATTGACACCCTCAGCAGATTGCAAAACACAGTACAATTGCAATGCAGTGCTGGAAACGTGCTGGGATCACTGCATTTCCAGCATCACATATAAGTGAACCTAGGCTAGCACAAATCATTTTAAATGTGTTGGCTGGGACAGCTTAAGAAAATACCATACAACGATATTCTATACCTTCAGATAAATGATGATTTTTATTGCTTTCATGTGAATTTTGGATTGGAGCTCTATATTTATATATTTTAGATTTATAACTTTTGTGTATTCCTGAAGAAGTGGATCTTTGCTTAATGAAATGTGTTGAGACAATCCTATATTCCCACCTTACAAAGTGATAAAAGTGATATATAACAAAAAGATTTGTGTATTAAGGAGGTATTAGTAGGGATGAAATAGAAACATATACAATAAAGACTAAATTAATTTATATTGATGTCTGTGAAAGATTTGTAATCTTGTGCCTAAAAAGTCCTAACATCTGTTTTTTCTTTTATGTGCACTTCATCGTGTTATATCTCAATTTCTGCAGAATAATTCTGATTTCTTGTTCTTAAGAATTAACACTATTTTTTAGAATAAGCTCATATGTCTATTAGAGGTCCATATCCTAAATACTCTACAACACTGGATATTGCATTAACCTCTTATATCCAATCAAACAAGATTCTAAAAAAAACTCCTATAAATGTGTGTGGTTTTCACAGCTAACAATTTATCATCCTTTGCATGGAGTATAAACAGGACAAAAGCCAAGATCTAGGCAGCATGCCTTTCCATGACGTGTTAATTTTCAAAGCTTGAAACATAGCACAGGCGAACAGCTAGGTTATGTCCCCTTGAGCAATTCATCATAGACATTTGCTATCTTGTCTATTGTAAAATGGCCCAGGAGAGGCTCTGTAACTGGGTACCAATGAGACCTGTCTGATAGAAGTAATTGGCCTCTAAATGTACAAGTCAACCAGGACATTATGAAACCTAGACTGAGCTATTGTCAACTTCTTATGAAGACAAGGTTATCAGGCATTTGGTTTAGCAGCCAAGAACATCTTAGAAAAAATATATTGTCTGTTACACAATTGCTATTGGACTACAGACGTTGCCTATTAAAATATAAAAAGAAAACCGAGTACAATCATTTGCCTTTTAACCCGTGTTTGTTGCTTGCCTTCTGGATCATCATTCTATTGATAAACTCACAGAGAGGATGTGCATATTTGCCACACACCCATCTACCCACCTATTTATTCTATTAGTAACTTTATTTAGGTATAACCTTTTCCATCTTCACTTTCACCTGTTTATAAGTGTTAGGAAAATTTTCAGGAAGGTTGGTATGTTTGTCACAGATCAAAGTTAATCCATGCAGGCAGGCATTGCCTAGTTTTTCAGAAGTATTATACATTATTGTGTTAAAATGTATTGATTAAGTAATGCAATTTTCTTTGTATAATATATCACTATATTAAATAATAGATGCATTCTAATGAATTATCAAGCAGTAGACTTTATCAAAATCCATCATTTTTATTTATTTTGAATACAGTAGGCTCGGGGTTTTTTTCTGTGTGACCTGTGTCACATTCAGGTTATTTCCTTTGATTTCAGGTATACAAAACAGGAGGTGAGGGAAAATCTCCTAAATATGAGGTGACACTGGTCACCCAAACAAGGAGTAGAGTGGGGTATGCTATTCATGTCTTGATGACTAGTGGTGAGCAATCCAAGGTAAGTTCAGCTCTTTGGACCTTCACAGAACAATCAAAAACCCAGAAAACACCCAATGACCCCTGCCAAATCCCCTGGTGCCAAATCCTGCTTTTTCTGGCCCTTTTAAAGGCCAGTTTGCAAGATATTGAGAAAACGGGCTTAGATAGCTGGATACTGTCAAGAGGACGTACAAATTTAGAAAAATGTTTTATTAAATATAATTCAGTGGGGAGGGCAGGTTTTTTTTAATAAGGCAAGAGCAACATTAAAATACATAATTCCTTTAACCACTTTAGTCCGAGGGTCCAGAGTTCTTTTCAAGCTTTGGACATGTAATTTTGTCTTACAGTAGCTGCTTTGCTTTGCAGTCAACGTAGTCAATCCTGATATTGTATTTTGAGGCAGATAGTATTTTATTTTGATGCCATGCTTAAATGATAGACGTTAGTTTTTTTTAGAAATTACATTTTGTAAAAATAATGAAAAACAATTCTGTTGATTTTGATCCTATAAAAATGTAAAAGATAGGGTACAATGTTTTGTCTGAAATAAGTGTTTCAATTTACTTGAAATCAAGAAATACCATTTTCCTGTTTTTTCCAAGTTATTGACAAAATATACGCTGTAGAAACAAGGGTGTATATATTAGCTCTTTTTTTCTCACACTATGGCAAGCCCTATTTTCAATAGTATGTGAAAGACCAAAAAGTTGCACCATGTTTAAAAACAATCTGAAGTAATAGATTCTAAAGATCTGGAACAGTTGTAATTAATGGCTTTATATTAGGGTACTTGAAATTCAAGAAAATTTTTTTTTTAAAAAATTGTAAATAAATTTAAAAAAATGTTGTTTGTATCTTTTTAAATTACTGTAAGTATTTAATGATGGTATAAAATACTTTTTGCTACTCCTCCTGTACCTGAGAACATACGTATGCCTTTATCATTTGGTGGAAACATGGCAGGGCCCAGAGAAAGGGTGTATATTCAGGTTGTTAATGCCACACAATATTTTTTGCACTGTACTGCATTTATAGTGGCTCAGAACTGGCAGACCACAAAAAACTATTCCAACATTAGTCTATTTAGAAACGTAGAGCCCTCGAGGTTTTTGGCAAGAGGTATAACTTGAACTTTAAGCCACAATTTTTTAGAATGCATTTGTTAGCAAAAAAAAATAAAAAAATTTCAATGTAGGTATAAATTTAGTGATGAGCTGTGGTAAAAACTGCATCCAACAATATAATCATAATCAACTACCTATTTCTACTTATTATTTTTTAATAAAAATGTTTTTAATTCCCTTTCTTTTTCTTAGGCGGCGTCTGGATCTAATCAGATGGAGATCTATGCCTACCCCACTGCAGCTTTGGTTTATGGCTTATGAGGAGATCATTCTACATATCATTAATAATAGTTGTGAGGTATGTGATCTCTGATCTCAGCCACCTTCAGCAACTTGACAAATGGCTAATCAAACTCACACCATGTTGTCATTGATACTTGAGAAGACACTCTTGGCTTTATCCTGCACAAACTTTTTCCAGCTTGCCAGGCCACAATACTGATAGTGATCATCACTGGGTTTGGCTAACTTATCAAGTCCCAATCATCTGCCTCTAGATATTTTGTCATAAATATAAAATGTTCATAATTACAATTATGCCTTTTAATAAATATCTGTTATACCCCTGTCACTACAGACAGGAATATCCAGTGATTTACTATATAGTAGCACTCTTCAAAGAGACAAAGATTCTTTAAATTCTGGCTTAGTGCATTAGAGACCATATTAATGATTTTAAAATATTGTTTAATAAGAAAAACAGGTAAAAACAGTGAAAACAAAATATTTACAGAAAAAATATATTACAAAGGAAAAAGAGACCATTATCCAACAGAAAAATGAAAAGATTTTAAGAGTGAAAACACTTACCAAAGTCCTGGTTCTGTGAGTTCAGCAAGTACAGTCAATGGGCAGTATGGATTAGTGGCTCTCATAAATTTTGGCGGATGTTCCTTGTTTGCTAGTAAATGAGAGCTCTAAACCACTGACGACTCTTTTCTGGTTCCTGCGGAGGGTGTGGACAAAAATTATCCGCCCAATGAGAAGGTCTGAGGAGTGGCCAATTGATGTCAGAGTTTTTATGACCATGCAACTGCCCTCCCTCAGATACAGTTTTCTACATTTATTAATATCTTGGGATACCTACAGGTTACATTCTGGTAGCTTATTTTTTATTTTCCAGCCTGAAATTACCATTTGAATGAATATAAATATGATAAGTATCAGATGTCTATTTCGCCTGGGAGATGGAATGAGTCCAATCTACTTCCAATACCTCCTAGGATAGTGGTGTCTGGGCTTAAAATGCTGCTAATTAATTGATACAGGTAAATAATGTCCTAATTGTGGCTGTACTGTTATCATCTCATGGGTTATAAAATACATTTTTTTATAGTATTGTAGAAGTTTTGATTCTCTGGGAAGAGATAGTCAGACAGAAATGTATATTCTGTAACTACAGAATGTGTGCCATGTACCTGATAGGAGAATAAAATGACGAGGTCGGCCTCACTTTTGTCACTAGCCCTGACCCCACTGGAAGTGGAACAGAGGGTGCCGAGGGACCAGGGGAACAAGAGTGCCAGCAGGTGTTGCCTGAAGAGCTTGCAGTTGGAGTCCTGAAGAGATTGGCGAACCATCAATTCAGGAACGGTAGCGATGTTTTGGAATCCCGCCTGGGTAAAAGGGCGCTCTGCTTGCACCACAGGATCAGGATAAGTAACGTGTCAGATCTCCCAGCTGACTTGAAGCAGGAACAGTTTATGGTGTGCAGAGCTGGTATAATAGACAGCCAGACGGACACTCGAGCAGGACAGGAAGCTGGAATCAGAGACAAGAGAAAGGTCACAGGAATAGCCAAGGTCATCAACGGGCAGACAGCGTGGTACCAAATCATAAGCAAGCTGAAGTCAGGAACAGAGTCGGGATCAGGAACTAGCAACAAGGCAGGAGCGGAATCCAAAGTCAGGTCAGGAACAAGCTGGGTCAGTAACAAAGGGATCATTCGAGGAAACAGCAGGACACAGTGGAAGACCAGTCAGCACTAAGCACAGGCAGAACCATCCTTTAAATAGTCCGTATGGCGCCAATATTCACTGTGCGTGTGCATGTGCGTGATCGTGCATTTCTGTGCGCATGCGCACGTCTGTTCACTATTCTGCAGAGATTGCTGTGCACATGCGCATTTCTATAGCCAGCCTCTCACAATTCCCTTACAAGGGGATTAGGCTGATACTATTAGCTATGATGGATATCTGCATAATGTTGTAATTGCTTAAGCCTGAAATGTGAAAGTTTTATGATGGTCATGAGAGCTAGACTGGGATGTGTATTGGTCTGTTAATGGAGTTTACAGTGGACTAAATCAAAAGGTTATCTGTTTGCCATGCTTTGATTTGATGTTAGTTAATATGGAAAGGGGAACACTGCTGTTATGTGTCTCCTATTCTACAAAATATCATGAGTGACATATGAATTCTGGACAACATGGCTGGCCTATGTCTTCTTACACAGTTTTTGGGGTGGCTAGTTCACTTTACCATCAAAATAACGTACACAGTTATCATAAATGAATAAGGGGGTTAATATTGTATTATTCTATGCACATTTTAGTTGTACTTCAGATGCAAAAATTGCACTGTATCTTACTGTAGAAGCACAGTAAAACAAACATACTGTATATTTTATTTATTTAGACATTTTTAAGCAAATTTGCATAGCTTACATTTGCCTGTTTTCTTCAGCATTCATTGTTTATCATGTCACACATGCATTGTTGTTTGTTTGCCTTTAAATAATTTTGTCCCTTCTTCATTCCATAGTTAGGAGATGCTTTTCAATGTATCTTTTTAGTTTCTGTTCTGACCAGATGCATTGCTGGAGCAAGACATTTAGAATATTTGATGTATCTGATGTTCATCTACAAAGATCTACACAAGTTTTCAAAGAACGCTTTCTAGGATCTGTAAAATGTCTTTTGGATTGAGTCACTGTCGAAATTGTAAGTCATAGCTATCTCCCCACAACTATAGAGCTATATATATAACTATAACTATATATAACTGTATACAGCTATAGAGATCACACTTGCAATGCTTTGACTGGGGAGGCAGAACAGTCAAAAATATTAATAGTAATAGTTATACTAATTAATTCAAAGGTGCAGCTATCCCACACCACAGTGCACAAAATTAGTTATACATTTATAGCTGCTCTAGATGATCAATAAAATAAATCTATATAAACCAAACCTTATACAGGCAATTGTGCATATAAAACCACAGTTCAACAAGTGTTATAAACAACCATCACAAACAGTCCATCACATCATGTAATGTTTTCTGATTCAAAACTCCTTCATTAGGTTCTTCCAAGTGAACAGAAAACACCCAAGCACCTCTAACTTTGACACAGAATACCTACTAGCTCACCATGACCCTATTCATCATATGGGTCATATAGCACTTTTCCCCTTAAAGGGAAGGGGGTCCATGACCAGCAGCTCACTCTCCACCACTGTCTTCCCTCAGGTTCAGATACACCCAAAGAAAAAACAATTTTGCGTGGTATAAAATCCTCAATTTATTTAAAAATACCTCTAAAAACATAAAAATGCTCTATCATATTCACAGGTGCACAGCCTTGCAACAGAAAATCAGCGCTTAATCACATATAGCAACTCCTCCGCTGGCTGCACAATCCACAGCGTGAACAGCGATATTCTTACTAAGATTACTGAGATATCGCTCAGTATCTCTCAGCATTCATCAGCTGGATAACGTTACCTGTCCAGCCCATCCCAGGAGGTTGTACATTATACATTTATTCAGCAGAAGCTGCCTGCACTACTACACGCCATTCTGATTTCAGTTTATAATCTCCAAACAAGTGTAAGCAATTGATACATTTCTTAGAGATTGCCGGTTATCTCTTTCATTGTCAGCACAATGTCACAGCAAAACATTTCTATGGAGGCTGAAACACACTAAGAACCAGATTTTTTTCCAGAAAATAAGCTAAGCAAATAATTCTCCTGAGGAAGCCACGTGTCCTATCGTGGTGTAACGCGTGGAGAGCATGTGCGGTGACGTACTTCCGGTTTTGACGCCATCTTGGTACACCCGAGTCCCCTAGTACACCCATAGTACATGGGAAACTGCTGTACTAATAGGATTTTAATGTGAGTGTCCATTTATTTGGTGTTTTTTCATTAATAAAGCGGTATTACACTATGGAGGTCTTTCTCTTTACCTGTCATGCATGCCTGAGCCTATTGTGTGAAAGGGATATTTGATGCGCTGAGTTATAATCGGAGCCCGATTAGAGTCAGTGGATTTGATGGAGCCATAGTGTGGGAAGCCGTCTGGTTTGAGGATTACCCAAGGTGTTGTGGCCCTTAAGGGTCGATGTTAGGAGGTGAGGAGGCACTTTAGCCACTGTGGGATAAGTCACAAAGAGTGTCACTGAAAGCACTTATAGTGTACACTGAAGATTAAAGCACTTTTTGTTGGACTAGGTCACTATCGATGTTTACACTGAACGATTTTATTCAATTGTCATTTATTTATTTTTTCTATTTGTGTTGTTGCACCTATCACTTGATATATTAATAATGGATATCTAATTTTTGGTATATATTTCACTCTACCTGGTGTGTATACATATTGTTTAGCAGACCAGGCATTTTTTACACAGTGTGTTGCTGTTTTTAAGCACGGGTCACTTTGTATTATTCAAAGGATTGGAGTCTCATGTTAATATTATTTATGTATATATATCTATTTTGGGTATTTATTTCATTTAACCTGGTGTGTTTATATTTTTATTGGCAGACCAGGCACTTGTTTTTGCACAGTGTGTTGCTGTTTTAAGCACATGTCACTCTATATTATTTAAAGGATTGGAGTCTCACGTTTTAATTATTGCTTATTAATATATATTTATTCACCTATATTTGTGTGTATATACACTGATTTGTTGCATTTGCATAGCGCTTCACCATTTTTTGTTATAATTTACACATCCTGAGGTATAGGGAATAGGTGATAGCAGCTGGCTATTTATTAGGTAATTTCATAGTTGAGCGCAGGAGGATATTTCAATTTTAATGCTTGGTAAAACAACATGGAAGGTTCAACAGAATTATGAGGCTGATAAAGGTGAGCTGATGGTAATGTTAATAACTTATGGTCTAAAACAGTTGATCACATGTGATCCCTATATCAGCTTTGTCATGAGATACTGCAACTAGAGGGTGCTCTAAAACAATTAATTGCTACCTATGAGAGTTATCAAAGACTGTGCATTAACCACTTGCCTACTTGGCACTTTTACCCCCTTCCTGCCCAGGTCAATTTTCACCTTTCAGCGCTGTCGCTTTTTGACAATTGAGCGGTCATGCCACACTGTACCCATATGAAATTTGTTATCCCTTTTTTTTTTTCAAACAAATAGAGATTTATTTTGGTGGTATTTAATAGACACTGGGTTTTTTATTTTTTGCTCTATAAATGAAAAAAGTTCGAAAATTTTGAAAAAAATGTGTTTTTCTTCATTTTTGGTATAACATTTTGCAAACAAACAATCTTTATACACAAATTTACACCAATATATATTCTGATACATGTCTTTGGTGAAAGTAACCCAAATCAGTGTTTATTATTTAGCTGGTAGGTAAGTTATAGAGTCCACAAACTATGGTAACTATCTAAAAATTGATAAATCCTGATGTACTGACAGTCAGTCTCATTTCTTGAAGCCCACAAATGTCAGGACAGTACAAATAGCCCCCAAATGATCGGTTTTCAGAAAGCAGACAGTCTGATGTTTTAGTAAGAGACATGGCGAGTTTTTTAAGATGTCACTTTTTGTCATAATTATACGGAAAATGAAGAAATGAAAAAAAAATGTTCACAGTTTTTTTTGTTACATAATGTCACCAGTTCAATACAGCATCATTATTTAACTGGTGTGGCGCTGATCAGGGACACTGACTAATGACAATACGTAAAAAAAACAATAATAATAATTATATTTTTTTCAACTTTTTACATTTTTCATTACATTTTTTTTAATAATTTTTTTTTCTTCTGTGACCAGAGCAATACAATTTTATCATAGTAACATTGTACTACTCTAGGCAAGTGTCCAGGATTTTTTTTTCACACATTATATGTTTGCATATAAGAATGAATTTCACTGGTATAAGGAAGCATTTTTACTGAATGAAACTGATTTTTGTTGTGATCAGCTGAGATTGGCCATAGCTGATCACATGCTGCAGATGGGCTATAATTGCCCCGTCTGTGATCACTGTGACCAATCACAGCTAGCAGCACAGTTGTCAGCTATGAATGGCTTGAAACAAAGCCATTTATTGTTCACAACTGTCATGTGATCTTCTGTGGTTGGTCATTGCGACCACATGACACTGGCAGTGGGCCATTGTAGTGACCTGTCATGACAGGTCATGCTGGAGCACTGTTCCTGGCGTGCACATAAGGCGCAATCCTGGGAGGACGTCATATCACGTCCTCCCAAGATAATAGGGTTCCGTTATATTAGGACAGGCTGGTAGGTAAGAGGTTAAACTGCACTGCATCTGAGCACAAAAAAAAAGATTTTTAATTAATTTTATTATTCAAAGCAAACTCATCCATCTATCTATGTCTCCATGGTTTATTTTGCTGAGAAACCACTTTGAAAAACACCCCCTAGCATTTCTGGCTGTGGCCATCTTGAGTAAGAACAGATGATTCATGTAGCATGTAGTAGGCAGGAGGTGTGTTTAGCTGAGAAACCCCTCCTCAAATCCTCTGGGATGTAAGACATCATGTCCCTTCGCCTGCAAACTGGGAAGCAACTGAAGAAATGAAAAAAAAAAAGTAAATATGATATACTTTACTATTTATTTACTAAAGCTAGCAGCAAAGGATTAAAAATAACCAATGTTGGTTGAGAGAATGTGCTTCCACTTTAAATATTGTAACCTCTTTAAGTGGTACAACATTCAAGAGTCAGAGGAAGAATTAAAAGGATTTGATGAGCTTAATCTAGAGATAGAGAGAGAGAGTTTGGAACTACAAACAAAGACAAAGGCAGAAGTGAAAATCACACAACTTCATGAATCCTAATCACATTACTCTCCATCCACGAGACACTCCCCAAGATCCACCAAGCCTCCATAATCAAGATCGGCCACTGTCAGCCAACAACTTATTAAAGTGTTACTAAACCCACAACAGTAAAATCAGTCTGTATATGCCGTAAAGCATGCTTGTTATACTCACTGTGGAACCTAAGGGGTTAATCCTCTGCATTGCGTAAAAAGGCTGTCTGATCCCTTCTTCTCTGCCCCTCCTCTTGTTGAAATGACCACTTGATACAGACTAAATCTGTGGTCACATGCACATGTTCAGTTTGGTGTGTATTGCTAGAGAGTTTTTTCTTTCTTGGGAGGATGCATGTGATCAGCACAGGGCCAAACAGCACTGTCCAGACAGAATGTCAGTGGTTTCACATCTTCCTAGAGGAGAAAGAAAACTCCTCTTACAAGATTTAACCAGTGCTCTGTTGAAGTCACAAGTCTGCTCTAACTGCTGATGAGAAAAGGTATTTAGCAGTTTATATTTACTAAAATAATTGCATTTCCATGTTCTGTGGGAGACCAGATATAGTGAAAGCAGGCTCCTGGGTTTAGTACCACTTTAAGGGCTGTGCCAATGCTGAAGATTCTAAAATTCAGGTAGTCTTTGCCAAAAAGAAAGTGGAGATGAAAGCAGAAGTCACATGAACTGCATGTAACAAAGCAGAGAGGGAAGTAGAAGTAGCAGAAAATTCATGTAAGAGAGCACCGATTGAAACAGATGTGAACAGAAGCTGCATGCAAGAAAGCACAGAAGGAAGCAGAAGCTGCAGAAACTGCACACAAGAAAGCACTGATGAAAATGGAAATGGAGGCAGAAGCTACACACAAGAGAGCAAAGATGGAAGCTTTGGAGAAATAATGTAAGCATGCCACAGCCATGGCAATGTTAAAAGTTTTAGAAAAAGCTGCTATGAAAGTGAAAGGCTAAACAGCGACAGACACTCAGTTGCATCATATACAGTTAGGTCTATACATATTTGGACACAGGCACAATTTTCATACTTTTGGCTCTGTTCACCAGAGTAAATTAAAATGAAACAATCCAAATGAATTTGAAGTGCAGACTTTCAGCTTTAATTCAAGGGGTTGAACATAAATATTAAGTACAAATTTTAGGAACTGCAACCGTTTTTATACATAGTCCCTCCATTTTCAGGGGCTCAAATGTAATTGGACAAATGAATATAATCGTAAATAAAATGTTAATTTTTAATATTTTGTTGAGAATCCTTTACTGGAAATGACTGCCTGAAGTTTGGAACCCATGGACATTACCAAAGACTGGCTAAACTCCTTTCTGATACTTTGCTAGGCTATAATCAGGTGATTGACTCGGCCATTGCAGAATATTCCACTTCTTTTCCTTCAAAAGCTCCTGGGTTGCTTTGCAGTGTGTTTTGGATCATTGTCCATCTGTACCAAGAAGTGCCGTCCAATCAACTTTGCTGCATTTGGCTGCATCTGGGCTGATAGTATATCTCTAAACACTGCAGAATTCATCTGGCTGCTTCTGTCTTCTGTCACATCATCAATAAATACCAATGACCCAGTGCCACTGGAAGCCATGTATGCCCAGGCCCTCACCTGCCTCCACCATGTTTTGCAGATGAAATGTGCTTTGGATCATGAGCTGTTCCAAGCCTTCTCCACACTTTTTTCTTCCCATCATTTTAATACTGATTAATCTTAGTTTCATCCATCCAAAGAATGCTTTTTCAGAACAGGTCTGGCTTTTTAAGATGTTTTTTGGCAAAGTCTAATCTGGCTTTTCTATTCTTCAGGCTTATGAATGGTATTCACCTTGTGGTGAACCCTCTGTATTTGCTCTTGTGAAGTCTTCTCTTGACTGCAGACTTTGACAATGATACGCACACCTCCTGGAGAGTGTCCATCACTTGTCTGGAGGTTGTGAATGGGTTTTTCTTTACCATAGAGAGGATCATGCAATCACTGTTGTTTTCCATCCATGCCTTTTTATGTTGCTGAGCTCAACAGTGCATTCTTCTTTCCTCAAAATGTACCAAACTGTTGATTTAGTCACTCCTAATGTTGCTGCTATCTCTCTGATGGATTTGTTTCATTTTTGAAGCCTTACAATGGCCTGTTTCACTTGCGTGGACAGCTCCGTTGAACACATTATATAGGTTCACAGCAATAGACTCCAAATGCAAATACCACACTTAGATTCAACTCCAGACCTTTTACCTGCTTAATTGATGAAGAAATAATGAAGAAGTAGCCCACACCTGGCCATGAAACAGCTTTTGATTCAATGGTCCAATTACTTTTGGTCCCTTGAAAAAGGGGGAATGGCTACTCTTAAGAGCTGTAATTCCTTTCCTCCAATTTGGATGTACATACCCTCAAATTAAACCTGAGAGTGTGCACTTGCAGCCCATATCCATTATATAACTATAGCTTAAATATGTTTTGGTAAATACCTGAAAAAAACTAAAATTGTGCCTGTGTCCAAATATATATGAACCTAACTGTACATCATAATCCTTACATGATCTCCCACAACTTCAGCTCCCAGTCATAGCAGCTGTATCCCTCAACCAAAATCAATACTTTGTGCCCTACCTCCTACTCATTCCCCAGTACACCAGTCTTTCACACCTCAGAAAACATTGGTATGCAGATAATAGGTCATACATCTTACCATGAGGCTAGTCAATTACCTCCTATCTGCTACTGCTTCACAGCAATCAACTCTATTGCCAGTGTCGGGTATGACCGTCTTTGCACCACCATTTGTCCCAAAGTCACTCAGTCTCAGCACACCAGCCAATGTAACTGTCATTGTTACACATGAAACACAGACATGGCACAGTTCCCTAAATACATGCTTTGAAAAGCCAACTCACAACTATGTAAGAACTAGATCTGCTTAATAGGTGGCTTGATCCTCAATCTGATGAAGGTATCAAAAGACTCAAAATTGTAGCACCCCTATCGCAAGTCTTAACACTTTTTTGGGACAGCCTTGAGCATAGCTTTAGCAGCCCAGAATCCATTAAGGATGCTTTATTTAAAAGGTTGCAAAGGTTGAAAACCTTCCCAAACTTATCTAGCAGAGACATTCTAAAGTTTAAAGAGCTCAGTGACCTTCTCTTGGAGTTTCAACTCACCAAAGCTGATACCCACTGGCCTCAGTTACCTAGATACCACTTGCCGGGATAACACAATAGTCTCCAAGTTACCATATACAGGAAAAATGGGCATAATTTGGGTTAAGGTACAAGGAAGAATATAAAGCTCCCTTTCCTCCATTTTCCTACATCTGTGACTTCATTAGGAGAATTTCAGAGACTATATGAATGATCCAAGTTTGTCCTTTGGGGAATCCAACACTCTCTCAGTTCAACTCCAAGGCCTGCAAGCTCACGCATTTCATATAGAAATCACAGAGGTCCACTGTCTGTGATAATGACTGACATTCTACCTACACTTACTACACTCCCTGAAAGGACTGGTCAGAACAAGAAAATTGAGAACCCAAGTTGCCAATGTCCCATACATAACAAACCACACCAGAAATGAATTGGCTTCAGAAAGAAACCCTTATAAGAACACAAAGAGCTTTTAAAGAAATTTTGGGGTTGCTTCAATTGGTGTGCTTCCATGGAACACCATATTAAAGACTGTAAGGCTAATATTAAGTGTATAGAATGTGACAGTAATGAACACACACAAGCACTTCATCCATTTCAAGGCAGTCCCACTCGGTTAACTGGAAATTCTCTTAAGGCAAAGCATAGCAGGAGATACCTTACCATATACCCTAAGTACCTGTGCTGACATTACAGATATTTCAGGCAGGAGAACTACTGGTCTTGTAGCAGCTCCCCTGAATGGCAGTGTAGAAACACCATTGCCACCTCTGATTTAGTGCAACCAGATTCCAACCAACAGAGAGGAGATCCCTACTCCTGCAGCTACTTCTCATCACTCTCAAGAGAGAGGCATAGCTGACAATATACCAGCTCTTGATAGAATTGCTGTTATTCATCTACTCCTTGGCAAGAAGATCCCAAGGGTACACAAGGCTCACCAAAAAAACAACAGGCCTCATGACACACCATATGCCCAAAGCCTGGACCTAAGCTTGGTCTTTGTAGACAGCATCTGTCTGGGTGATATCAGGAGGTCTTCTATGGTTTCCTCTTTCCTGCCAAATGGTCACATTATCTGTTTCAAACAGTGCCCAAATCACTTTTCCAAAGAAAGAATTTGCAGTAAAGACATGTAACAGTTCATGCTAGGCAATAACAAGACTCTTCATTTCTGAGATAATAATGTTGGCACCAACTAAAGACAATGAGCTTGCAGCCACCATGAAAGACAATCAGTTCCTAAAAACCATGAGTATGGAGTTTTGTTAGGACAATTCCACATTTGGGAAGCACAACAACCATTTCGTGCCACAAGAAAGAAACTGCCAAATAATGTTCAGCATGCAGAAGCACAGCTTATTTCTTTAGAATGCACCCTGAACAAAAAACCTTTATGCAGAAGGTTTTTGTGAGACATCATGCTGAGTCCACACCACCTTTTAGAGAAGGAGAGGAATGTTGGTATATTTCAAGTTTTGGTGTGTACCATTCTTTCATACTAAATCAGATCAGAGAGGTCTTCGACTCAAGTGCTCAATATGAAGCTGTTTCCCTCAGTGATGTCTTTCTCATCTGGCCTAATCTGAACAACAATCTTATAGGATTTTTGCTTCGCTTCAGTCTAGAACCAGTTGCTGTTATGGCCAACATTCAGCAAATGTTCCACTGGTTCATCATTGAAGAGGACAACAGAAACTTCCTTGTATTTTGATGGTACTGCAACAACTATGAACCCATCAGAGTTCAAACTGATTCTACTTTTGAATTGGTTAATCCTGAGTCTGAAAAGGAAGTCAGAGTTAATACAGTTACACGCAACACTTCTGTGAAGTCAAAGACCAGGCTGAGTTCTCACCGTTTTAAATACTTTTTTAAAATGCTTTTCAAAGTGGATTTCTGTTGTACTAGCTATCACATGACTTTCCATGTTGCTCATTAATTTACAACCAATACTGTGGACAAAAAAAGTGTAGTGCATGGCACATTTATAAAGGGCCTCCAAGCATCAAAGAAAATTCCCCTACAGAAAAGGTCATCATTTGATGACTTCAACAGGATGACTTCAACATGAATTGTGTTCACAGGAGATTAATAACATACTGAAGGGACCTTTCTAAGGATAGCCCGCTCTACAAATTTAAGCCAATGATTGATCATGACAAGTTGGAGGTTGGAAGTTCAGCACCTTGCCATTTGTCTTTTGAAGTCAATGGAATAAGGAGTACCTTTGTAAACGTCAATGCCGAGGCAAACGGAAGCTAGAAACCCAACCTACAAGTGGATGACAGTCCTCTTGAAAGAAAAGGATGCCTACAGTAACATTTGGCTCATAGTTCTCATTACAAAGACTCAGCCAAGTAATAATGGAAACATTCAGAAAGTGGAAGTAAAGGTAATTAAGGAAGGATCTCCATGACTCTACTTCAGGCCTAACGAACTGGTAGTTATTTTGCCAAAGGAAGAGGATTCCTCTTCTAAACCAATGTCTTGATTCAAAAGAAAGTTATAAGGACTGGTGCATGTTGCTGCCTTTCCCTCCAAAGACCTTGATTTAGAGGAAGGTAAGAATACTGGTGCATGTTGCTGCCTTCCCCTCTGAAGATACACTCAGACTGTCTTCTGTGACATCTTAAAAACACTGGCAAAGACTTTACAGGTCTTACAGTGTGTTAATGTTGCATTGTTTTTTGTTTGCCTTTGAGGCTTTATACACAATGACAATTATTTTAACTCCCCTAGAAGCCAGCAGAGTTTTGGCCAAAAAAACACTTGATGCTTATAAAGGCGAGTACCATGTTTACACGCGTCAAGCATTTGGGTATTAAATAATTTTATTGGCCAGAATAAATAATTTTTCAGCCAAAACTCTGCTGCTCCAGGATTTCCTGGCAGTGTTTTTTTTTTCTGTCACTAAACTCTCCTGCCACAAAACACTGCTAAAATCCTATGTATGTATGAACCCATAGGCTAAAAGTGTTGTAAGCTCCACGAGCAGGGCCCTCATATTCCTTCTGTACTGAAATGTATTGTAATTGTACTGTCTCCCTTATATTGTAAAGGGATGCGCAAACTGTATAAATCTTGTATAATAATAATATAATAATAATAACAGTTTAAAAAATGCCTAACACACCTAGGAGCAGCTGTAAAATCATCCAGTGTGCATGAGGTCTAAATAAAAACGTTCTGTATAGCTAGTCCCACCTTTTTTTCAATGTGCCTTATTGGTTTCTATTCTGACCACACACATTGCTTGTTCTTTGATCCTATGTTCATCTGTAAAGATCTGCATAGGTTTTTGATCAAAGCTTTTACGGTCTGCAAGATGTAATTTGGATCGAGTCACTGTCTGCCAAAGCTGCTGAGATTGTAAATAATAGCTATCTCACCACAAATGGATCAGTTATAGAGATTACACTTGCAATATGTAGACTGGGGAGATAGAATTTTGTCCATTTGCTACAAACAGAGGTATATGACTTCACTAGCAGGAGGCAATTGGTTTAAATGCCAAAAAGTGTAAACTAGAATTTTATTTCCAGGGATCTTGTTTGTAGGGCACTATATAACTTATCAGTGTGTGTTGTGATTGAAAACACAGACTGGAATCAGTGTGCAAATCCTTTGTAAAATGAATGAACATGTCATATGAGACTTGGAAGAAATGGTTATCTAGATATGCAGTAAGCTTTACAACTAAAGTGAATGATGGTTAGCAACCCAACTGGTTAATGTGCATATGGAAGAAATTATGGGTAAACTAACCATTAATTGCATAGTAAATATAACCTTGTGCAGTATTTGGCATAAAATGTGTTTACAGTATGTGTAAAAAAGGGGTACACTAGTTAATATTTCAAAATGACGCAACCACAACCACTTCCAACAAATCCAGAAGCATCTGTTCCCTCAAATAGGGTGCACTGTGCACAAAACATTCATTAAAGTTGATTCTGCATGGCTGCAAAGGTGTTTCTAAGTTAATACAATATGCTGTTCAAGTGTACGTCACCCAAACTATATTCTAAGGGTTTTATTGTGGAAACTCACAATCCATTGTACTGAATATTTAAAACTGTTTGTACTGAACAAAAAATATAATATGTTTAAATATATCAGTGCATATACATTTTGGAAGTAGTGCTATACTGGTCTTGCATCAAAAGCCAAATGAAATACATGTAAGCAAAGTTATGCAACAAGAAATTACATTTAAAGTCCTATTTTGTTGGGTGGGAAATAGAGGTGTGATAAATAATACTATAGGGCTGCATTATCATGCAACAATTAATCATGCAGAAAAAACAAAAAGGTCACTGTTAACATATATCTGTCAGTGTTGCATTGTCATTAACCCACTTGGTGAGGATTTATGACATATGACTAACTGTGAATAAATAAAAATGAACATTAAAAAATGATCAAATGGAATACTAATATTATAAAGAGTTATGCACATTGCATGTGGTATTACTGAGATTGAAATTGTATATCATTAAGACACGTGTGTATAAAAAATACTAAAATCTAAACAGGATCTTGCTAGCAGAAATATCCTGCATAAAAAATGCATCTAATGGTTCATTAAATTATTGTGTGTGACTTTTTGAATTTGTGAAATTCTTCTTGAATTCCTTTACCTCCGTTTTCAGTTTTTCCCATAATCTTCTATATGCATATTATTCAGATATACTGTATATAGACCCCACTGTCGATCTGATTGAGGAAGCTATCTTGCTGGTGGTGTTGAGGAGGAGAAGAAGGTTGGGGGAGAAGAGATTAGGCATTGTTACTGAGTACCTCCTTTGATAGCAAAGCAGCCGACAAATGGTTTCTTTGCTACAGTGTACAGAGACTTTCACAAATTTCCAGAGCAGTTTCTTAATCTCACCGTTATGTTTATCAACCTCAACCACGACTCACCCATTTTGGATACCCACATGAGAAGAAGTGTGTTTGCTGAAGAGTGACTTTTGTTCCAATTCTGGTATGGTACAATCATATTATGAATTTAAAAGGGACCTATATGTACAGTACAGGGGCGGACTGACCATTTGGAAACTGCCCGAGGGCCCGGGGTCAGTAGGGGACCCCATGAGATGCCGCTGGTACCTTTTTCATAGGCTTTTCTGAGTTTGAGCAAGGACACAGGGGCCCCGTGATCCCCTATTGCCCGGGGGCCCCATGGGTTGTCAGTCCGCCTCTGGTACAGTATGTATCTTTCATGTGCTATGTGTATATAGAACACTATATTGCACAGTATAGTATAGCACAGTATTTTGTGCAGTATAGTATGTGTAGTATAGCATATAGTAATTGATAAGTATGAAGACCTGAGAGAGTTCTCAGCCCCATATTACTAAAGAAAATACACAATCTAAACAAATATTTAATTGTGACTTTTAAGGTGCCATAAATTTACACCAACCAGAATATAAAATTCTTAAGATAATGTTTTATTAACACACTATAAAAGCTTGATATAAATCACTTAAAAACATTGGCGACAGCCATATTTGGTCAATGATATTGCCCAGGATACTATGCCCTTTGATAACATGTGGGAATGGTAATAACAGTTATTTGTGTTAAGCAATTTTTGGGAGCAGACATGCTGGCAAGTTTAGCATGGTTGTGGGGGTCTGTGGGACGGAATGTTCAGAATCTGGAACCCCCTTTAGATTAAGGGGGTCCCCAGATATTCGCCTACCACACTGATGATTTTGTGAATGGTTACTCATTCACAAAAATAGAAAATAAACACAAACAGTGCACATAAAGTACTTTATTAAAATAATAATAATGTACCACAATTTCCAAAAATGATGTCCCATGAATGACAACAAAGCTTCAATGCTGTCTATCACAGTGGGAGAGTGGTTGTGCGAACAGAGGTGGCTGCTGGATTCCTATTCAACAATGACACATCTACAGCCCCATTCAGTGCCAGCTGGAGGGTTTCCATGGCTGGAATCTGAATGTAAACAAATAACTGGGAATGTCGGTTAATGTCATAGGCCAAGTATGGCCATATGGTCATATTTGGTCAATAATGTCAGCCAACATCCCCAGCCTCACTGTATACATCCAGTTGAATGGGGCCAGAAACTCATCAGTGGTTGCTAGGACACATGCGGCCTCCAGAGCCATAGAAAAAACATCCCTAGGCTAGAAGCTGCCATTTATTAGTGGTGGTGGCTGTACTAAACAGCTTAAAGTTCTTTCTATGAGGCTGTTGCGAACCCTGCATTGCCCCAAACTTGAACTTCATTCCTACTCATTGGTACTTCCCACACTGCTCTAAAACTTTCTCTCATCCACTCAAATTTTTCCTAACATTCTACTTCATTTGCTTTCTTCTAAGAATATCCTTTGCTCCTCCAAACACCATACATTTTATTTATAGTTTTCTCTTAAATTCCTTTCCACCCTCAATATGCATATACACATTCCTCGGCACAATAGCCAATTCTCTTTCGACCCTGTTACCTCCAAGGAAGTTACCGATCTCCTTTCCAAGGCCCACTTCACCACTTGTCCCCTGGATCCTGTCCCCTCACGACTGTTGCAGTCTCCTTCCTGCTCTATCCTAAACTCTCTAACCCACATCTTCAACCTCTCACTCTCCATGGACACCTTTCCCACCCCACTCAAACATGCACTGGCTACCCCCATTCTCAAAAAACCCTTGCTGGACCTTACCTGTTTGAATAACTTAAGACCCATCTCCCTGCTCCCGTTTGCCTCCAAGCTTCTCGAGCGCCTTGTTCACAACCATATGAACTGCTACCTCACCGACAACAACCTTCTTGATCCCCGACAGTCTGGCTTCCGCCCACAACATTCCACAGAAACTGCCCTATTAAAAATCACTAATGACCTACTAACTGCTAAAACCAACGGCCATTACTCCATACTCATACTCCTTGACCTTTCTACTGCCTTTGACACAGTCGACCACCCGCTCCTCCTCAGTAAACTCCACTCCATCAGCCTCCGTGACTCTGCTCTCTCCTGGTTCTCCTCTTACCTTTCTCAGCACACTTTCAGTGTCACATACAACTCCTCCTCCTCCGCTCCTCTTCCCCTTCCTGTTGGGGTACCCCAAGGTTCTGTTCTTGGGCCCCTCCTTTTCTCTCTCTATACCTCCTCCCTGGGCCAACTGATAACCTCCCATGGCTTCCAATACCTCTATGCTGATAACACCCAAATCTATCTCTCCAGTCCCCAGCTCACCCCCTCAATCTCCTCACATATCACAAATCTACTAAGCGACATATCAGCATGGATGTCACTTCACTACCTGAAACTCAGTCTTTCAAAAACTGAGCTTGTAATATTTCCTCCTCCCCGATCCCCCACTCACGACTTTACCATTAGGATCAACAGCATAACCATTGGTCCTTCCCCTCATGCCAGGGTGCTCCCCCACATCCACTCACTATCTAAATCCTGCCGCCTCAACCTCCGGAATATTTCCAAAATTCACCCCTTCCTGACCAATGACACCACAAAACAATTTATTCACGCCTTGGTTATATCCGCCTCGATTACTGCAACTCCCTCCTCACTGGTCTACCATTACACAGGCTATCCCCCCTTCAATCTATTATGAATGCTGCTGCTAGACTCATACACCTTACCAACCGATCAGTGTCTGCTGCCCCTCTCTGCCAATCCCTCCACTGGCTTCCACTAACCCAATGTATAAAATTCAAAATACTAACCACAGTTTATAAAGCCATCCACAACACTGCCCCTAGATACATGACCGACCTCATCCACAGATATCGACCAAATCGCCCACTCCGCTCCTCCCATGATATCTTCCTCTCTAGTTTCCTCATCACCTCTTCCCATGCTTGCCTCCAGGACTTCTCCAGAGCCTCTCCCATCCTCTGGAACTCCCTACCACAGCAAGTCCGGTCAGCCCCCACTCTGTCTGCCTTTAGGCGATCTTTGAAAACGCACTTCTTCAGGGAAGCCTACCCCACATCCACCTAAGAACTGTACTTGAATCACCTCCACCAGATCATCCCCCGCAGCTATCACTTTTTGTATCATCTCCCCCTTCCTTTAGATTGTAAGCTCCATGAGCAGGGCCCTCACATTCCTTCTGTACTGAAATGTATTGTAATTGTACTGTCTCCCTTATATTGTAAAGCGCTGCGCAAACTGTTGGCGCTATATAAATCCTGTATAATAATAATTCTCACAACATGTTAATAAACATGCTCATTGACAACTAGCATCCGACACTATGAATTAATGCTAGCTGTCAAATCTAGTTGTCACTGACAACTTAAGCCCACACTAACAATCAGGAACCAGTCACAATGTTTCCTGGTCATGGGATCTAAAGGCTTCATTTAGAAAACATGGTTTTGCAGAGGGCCAGATGGCCTTGTGCCTCTTCTTATTACTGCAATTGTTTTATACAATTTCAATAAAATGTGTCTCATTGAACCCTCCATGTATATTAATTTAAAGGAGAAGTACAGCCAGAGCTTGTTTGGCTGTACTTCTCCTCTGAATCACAGAAGTGCAGTTGTTCTGCACTGCTGTGACCTGTTTTCGCTGACAGTGGACTAAAGCCTGGACGTCACTCAGCCGAATGAGAGCTTGAGCCAGACGCTCCTGCCCCCTCTACAGTCCAGCACTCCAGTGAGTGACTGACAGTCACTGCTCTCTGCTAGGAGCAGCAGGGAGAATTGAGTGATCAGTGGTGTCTGTTCGCTCAGTTCTCAGCCTTAGAGCCAGCGGGGGACAGATGCATAATCGGATCAATCCTGCAGCCATTTAGGTATGTATATTTTAAAATAAAAAAAAAAAAACAGACTTCTCTTTTAATGCAGTCAGGCTGCATATACCATAAATATAAGCTGCTCTTTTATTTATTTGTCTGGCCCTTAAGTGATGCAGAAATAATTAAAATACCCTGTGCTAGTAGCACCTTGGAGAGTTGGACTGTTGTACTCCACACAAGTAAGAGCCCAGGTCTCCTGCAGTTCAACACACTCCTCTGCACATTGCTTCAATCAACACTCTAGCTCCCTGAGTCTATGTATTACTGTATATGTAACCTGACTGCATTAAATACATACAGAGGGTTCAACTAGGCTTTAAACCCATATGCTTAAATAATTACTACTTCACAATGAGCAAGCGAATTTGTGTGAGTCTAGCAGCAATCAACGCAGGAAATCACTGGCTGTGTGAACAGCCATTTATAGCTGCAACCTCCAGCGACCTGTCATTAAAGGCTTGGCGGCCATAGCTAGCCACTCACAGGTGAAAAACCAGCAGCAGGAAACAGCACATTCCAGACTTAGTGAGCTTTAAAATGATTTAGAATCTGTTGATCAGCTGTGGTAGTATTTTGACAACCACTTTTGAACCACCAAAAAATATTTGCATGTAATTGGGAGAAATAATTGTAATTCAAATTGATCAAATGATTATTTTCAATCAATCATTTACCTTTATACCTGATTACATTTTTAATAAATATTTCCAGACGATTGTGAAATGTGGAACAATACTCTTTGTGGTGCATTGCTTGATAAATGATGATCAGTGACTTGGACCTAAATTGACCAAAATTCACTTAATGTATGACCTCCTTCAAGTATAATTAATAGCATTTTTTTTTATTTGGATCAGGGGCTGTCACCGAAAGTAATCGGGCAGATATACAGCCATCAGATCACATTTATTCACGTGTAAAACCACCAACTTCCAGTGGCAGTAAAAGGGTTACTGGAATTCCCTGGAATTCCCCTTTACCCCCAGGCCCCTGAGCAGCTATTGCTCTTGTTACACCATTGATTTGGATGCAGTGGCTAGAGGTTAGAACCACTGTCATATTTTTATTACTGTCCCTGTTAGGGAGATTTTATGATCAACAATGCCACTGAGAATGGGTTTATTTACTAAAGCTGGTTCACTCAGAATCTCGTGCACTTCTGCATGGAAACCAATCAGCTTACTGGTTTTATTGGTAAAGCTTAATTGAACAAGTTGAGGTTAGAAGCTGATTGCCTACCAGGCACAGGTGCATGAGATTGAGTAAACCAGCTATAGCAAATCTCCACCATGGTGACTCATTCATATATCTATAAAGAAAATTAAAGTGTTACTAAACCCAGGACCCTGCATTCACTATATCTGTCTCCCACAGTACACAGAACATGGAAATGCAATTTTTTAGTAAATATAAACTGCTAAATACCTTTTCTCATCAGCAGTATATAGCAGTCTTGTGACTTCTATTAGTGTCCAGCAAAGCACTGGCTACAGCTTGTAGAAGGAGTTTTCATTCTCCTGTAGGAGGAGGCAGGACCACTGACCTCTGTCTGATTAAAAAGTGTTCCGTCAATTTTTTTCTCCAAAGTACAGCATCAAGTCAATTAAACTCCTGGGATATTTATCTGGTCAGTTAAGTAGCAGAGGGGGTTGTTAATCAGTTTCAGCTGCTTTGGTGTTAATGAAATTAACAACAGGTGCACTAGATGGGCAACAATGAGATGACCCTCAAAACAGGAATGGTTTTACAGGTGAAGGTCACTGACATTTTATTCCCTACTCATCTTTTCTAACTCTTTTCACTAGTTTTGCATTTGGCTAGGGTCAGTGTCACTACTGGTAGCATGAGGCGATACCTGGACCCTACAGAGGTTGCACAGGCATTCCAACTCCTTCAGGATAGCACATCAATACGTGCCATTGCCAGAAGGTTTGCGGTGTCTCTCAGCACAGTTTCAAGAGCATGGAGGAGATTCCAGGAGATAGACAGTTACTCTAGGAGAGCTGGACAGGGATGTAGAAGGTCCTTAACCCATCAGCAGGACAGGTATCTGCTCCTTTGTGCAAGGAGGAACAGGATGAGCACTGCCAGAGCCCTGAAAAATGACCTCCAGTAGGCCATTGGTGTGAATGTCTCTGACCAATCAGAAACAGACTTCATGAGGGTGGCCTGAGGGCCCAACGTCCTCTAGTGGGCCCTGTGCTCACTGCCTGGGCACCATAGAACTCAATTGGCATTTGTCATTGAACACCAAAATTGTCAGGTCCGTCACTGGCGCCCTGTGCTCATGTGACAGACGTGAAAGGGTCTGGAGAAGCTGTGGAGAACGTTATGCTGCCTGTAACATTGTTTGGCATGATCGTTTTGGTGGTGGGTCAGTGATGGTCTGGGGAAGCATATCCGCGGAGGGAAGCACAGACCTCTACAGGCTAGACAATGGCACCCTGACTGCCATTAGGTATCGAGATGAAATCCTTGGACCCATTGTCAGACCCTATGCTGGTGCAGTGGGTCCTAGATTCCCCATGGTGCACGACAATGCCCGGCCTCATGTGGTGAGAGTATGCAGGCAATTCCTTGAGGAGGAAGGAATTGATACCATTGAATGGCCCCCATGCTCGCCTGACCTAAATCCAACAGAACACCTCTGGGATATCATGTTATTGGTCCATCCCACACCGCCAGTTTGCACCTCAGACTGTCCAGGAGCTCAGTGATGCCCTGGTCCAGATCTGGGAGGAAATACCTCAGGACACCTTCCATTGTCTCATTAGGTGCATGCCTCGATGTTGTCAGGCATGCATACAAGCTCATGGGGGCCATACAAACTACTGAGTACCATTTTGAGTTGTTGCAATGAAATTTCAGCAAAATGGACTAGCCTGCTGCATAATTTTTTCACTTTGATTTTTGGAGTGTCTGTGAATTCAGTCCTCTGTAGGCTGATAATTTTCATTTCCATCAAACAATGGGGCATCCTTACATTCCTAACACATTACCAAGTCTATATCAGTATAGATATCCTGCATGATATTTTTCCCCATTGAGATCTGATGGGTTTTCAAAGTGTTCCTTTAATTTTTTGGAGCAGTGTATTTAGCAATACACATGAAACTGAACATGTGCAGCTTGCCCCCAAGCCTCTGTTCTATCAGGAGATATTTAGGAGACACTGGAAGAAGGGGAGGATCAGAGAAGACACGATCAAACATCCTTTTTACACAATGTGGAGGATTAACCCCTTAGGTTCCACAGTGATTATAACAAGCATGCTTTACTGTATATACAAACAGATTTTACTGTTGTGGGTTTGGTAACAGCTTAAATTTAATACTCTTCCCAATGCAAGTGTGAAAACATTTCAAGACACTAAATATTAATTCATCCCTACTTTCAGGACTTTATATGTCAGAATATTGTGTATTACTTTATTCCCCAGACTTTCTATACACACATCAGACAGCAGACCACTGTTTCAGCACTGATGAACAGAAAAATATAATCTTTACTAACCTTAAATTAGTTTAGGTAGTAATTTCTACATTAACTGCAAAATCTGAAGAATTGTAGAGGTAACTTAAGCTAACCTTTTATATCCACCCTTGTCCTGTGCAAAAATTTAAGAATAACTTCAAATATAGTATTCCATAAATGTTGGTAATCGTAAAGTGTTTGGTAGGCCCACAAGGTAGTACCCTGCAGTCACCTTGTAGAGATATCAACTCAGATGAAATGATAAATGCTAGATAATTAATCAGAACTAAATTCTCCCATCTCTCCAATAAATTTAAAGACAATCTGACTCTAGAGTTCAGTCAAAATCAAGAAAAAATTAATTGAGCCTATATTTGCTTGATTAGACAAGGAAGCAGGACAGATGGGCTCAGTGTACATTCAATAAGCAAATAAACCACACTGTGTGAGCAATAAAATGTACATTAGATCTACCCCATAAGCTTGTTTGACTGCATGCAGGAAGAGCTCTCCTCACCTCTCAGTTAATTATGACTTTATATTAATGTTATCCACCTGTAGACATATTCCAAAGTTTTGTGAAATATAAAAAGCAGATTTTGTCAGGTGTGAATCTATTAATAGTCCTAGATAAATTCAATACTTTTCTTAAGATACAGACAACACTAATCAAGATATTACAGCCTGCCTATTATGGGTAAAAATGTCAAAAACACTGTATTTTTACTAACAATATATGTGTTTGGTTAGGTCCTCTGACAAAATCTCCTGGTAAAGTCAAGTTGGCTACAAAAGAGTGCAATGTGTACTGCAGAAACTAAATTAAGTAATGGCAATTAGTCTGCTTCTGTAACGATGCTTAACCACTTACCTACCGGGCACTTTTACCACCCTTCGTGCCCAGTGCCCTGATGATCAGTGTAGATGTCCCCTCTGAGTAATTCCGATTACCAGCTCTCCTCTCCTCACGAGCTATCAACGTGACAGCTTATGAGAAGAGGAATGCCGATAACCGGCATTTCCTTATTTATATGCGATCAGCTGCGATTGGACATGACACAGCTGACATCAGCGGTTCTTTCCACTGATCGGCGATCCGCTGTGTCCCAGGGACACAGTGCACCACCGATCTCCGCACTGCATGCCCCGGGGGGTGCGCACATGCAGTTAGAGTGGGAGGACGTCATATGACGTCCACCCAGAACGAGAGAACCACCTTGCATCCGTCATTTCCTTATATGGCGGGCGGGAGGCGGTTAATGAAAGAGGAAGCTGCCTACAGCCTACATTTATTCTGCCAGAATTCTTGCAAACCTTAGCAAAGCCAGAGCATGTTGCTGGAAGCTTGTGGTCTAGTAGATGTATAACTCTAAATGCCCCAGTCTACTCACTTTACTTAGCTCTTGGACACATCCACTTTCAGGGCAAAATCCTTAAGGTATGTGGGATGAATACATTTGGTGCCAATCCCTTTAGTTATTTTTGAAAGTTTAGTGCTGATAACTTTTGGAAAAGAGGGTAGAGAACACAGGTTAGGAAAAAGATGGCAGCACCTTGCAACCAGGCAAAATCTTTAAAGCCTTATTCCCTGATCCATCTAGAGCATAGCCCAAACATTCATTACCTTCCCTTAGCTCAAAATACTGAACGTACTCATCAGTGATTGCCTGGAGATTATAAATATTCATAACTCAGTTTCTAACTTTTACTATTGAATATGGGACCACTTGAAAAAAGGCATAAATATATTTACAACAGCATGCATCAAAAAAACAAAAATGCTAAGAAGTAAGAAATTAATTCTTACCACTTTGAATACTGGAGCATCCTAAAAAGTAACTTGTAGAAGCAATCAATAACCTGAGGATAGAGCCTAGTTGCTTAAAATCTCAAAAAGACTAGGGACACTCCATCTTATGGGAGAATCTCTACATTTTAAACTGATGGGATGACATAAATTTTTTAGGAAGGTCTATATTCTGTCATCTTCCTCTAACTGCTTTAATAGGTAAACCCTTTTTCCAACAGGCTTTAAAAGTTCATCCTTCAGCTGATGGCTCTTGGCTGGTTTCTACCTTTTTAACACTTCTTGTCTTATAATGGTATTAAAATTATTCAAACTATTCATGAACAGCTCGGGGCTCCCACATCAGACATTTTCAGAGATCTTTAGTTGAAATATTTTATTTAATTCAAACTCCTTTAAATACTTAATTTTGGAAGCAATCCAGTCGACATGTGCAATAACCAACATCCATCATTCTCAAGCAGTAAAGTTTTGTCTTCTGTTAGCAAACACCATTTTTGGAACTTCAATGTTTTGAGTATTTACTTCTGACCCTGTTCTTTGTCTGTGGGATCTTTGCACTGCGTGATCTTTACACTTTTGTTAATGACAGCTCTAGCTGTTGATTGGCTAAATAGGGCATTTCAAGTGGACCTATGCTCAGACAACCGTATCCTTTAACCACATGACCTTCAAATGATTTCATGACCAGGCAATTTTTTGTTATATGGCACTGCGTTATTTTAACTGGCAATTGCGCGGCCATGCAATGCTGATCACAAATGAAATTTATATAATTTTTGTCCCACAAATAGTGCTTTCTCTTTGTAGTATTTGATCACCACTGGGTTTTTTTTTGCGCTAAAAAGAAGACTGAAAATGTTTAAAATATATATTTATTTTTCCTTTCTGCTATAAAGCATATCCCTTAAAAAAATGTCAAAACTCAAATTTCTTCATAAATTTAGGCCAATATTTATTCTGCTACATATTTTTGGTAAATAAAATCCCAATAGGCATATGTTGATTGGTTTGCACAAAAGTTATAATGTTTACAAACTATGGGATTATTTTTTTTTTTATATATACACTAGTATGGCGGCAGTCAGTGATTTATAGTGGGACTGCGATATTGCAGCAAGCATTCTGACACTCTCTGACACTTTGTGGGAGCCAGTGACACTAATACAGTGATCAGTGCTAAAAATACTAATGACACTGGCTGGGAAAAGGTTGAACATCTAGGGCAATCAAAGGGTTAAATGTGTGCCTAACCAGTGTTTATGTGTGTACAGTGTGCTGATTTCACTAATGGATGTGAAGAAATTTTTTCCCTGCTTTGCAAGGAGACAAAATCCAGCACATGCTGCTGTCAGAATAAACAGATCAGTGCTGCAGCTGAATGGTGCTCCCGCACAGCAAACAACAAAAGCTATCAATACCACACAGCAGCAATATAACATTACCTCAAAAAAAACTTTTTTTTTTTTACTTTCTTTTAACTGGTTTGATAACCTAACTATTTAGAACAATAACCTTTCCAGTCTTTAATTTTAGGGTCTCTCAAAATGTGACAGATAGTTTCCTGACTACCTAACATCTTTAGAGACCCTTCCTGTGCAGAATTGTGTGGGCTCTATACTATGTTATGCTGTACCCTGGGGGGGGAGGACTAAACACAAGTGCTGGTGGTGAATGGGGCTGAATCTGCTAACACTGTGTTTTTAGGGAAGCTATACTATTTGGGATACTAGTGCAGTTCTGATCATGACCAAGATACTGACCTATTCAGATATTATACTAGTAATGGCAGTGATCAGCAATTTATAGTGTGACTGCACTAGTGTGGCAGACAATCTGACTAATTGTCACTGACTTTGCCGCTATCTGGCATCGCTAGAGAGACTAATACAGTGATCAGTAAATAAATACTGTACACTGTAGGTATAGAATATGTGCTGCTTTTACTCACACATGACCTGGTTTTCTTCTGTCCCTGAATGAAAAAGGGCTAGATCCTGTGTTTGTGTTTACAAACAAGACACAGGGCTGTGCTGTGATTGGCTACAACCGATCAGCAGGTTCATGGCCAAAATCATAGGCCGGAATCTGCTGGCAAACTTGTACTGAAGCCGATCACAGCAAAAACTGATAAAAACAAAAAAATACTGTTGAAATTGTCAGTAAATGACAGCTTCCAGTTACTATTTTCTGTTTGTAAACAAAGTGGTCAGGAATTCCTTTTATCTATACATGACACTTATCCTAGATGAGAGTCTGGTAATGATGTTAAAGGGGGACCCCATACAAAAGTGCCTTCAACATTGAGCTGGTACCTTAATGATTGCTGATAGTCGGCAGGTGTTGCTCATTGTGTTTGTCAAAGGTCAGCATCACTGAACAATGTGATTGACAATGTTATTTTTTTAAATAAAGGATTTGTCAAAGTGTGTAGTGTTTTTATTTACTAATTATTTTTTTTAATGATTGGGTTGAGGCACCATGTACCCCTTACTCATTCCAATAGGGGGCAGTATCTGGGAGTCCTCTTCTATTTAAGGAGGGCTCCCAAATTTTGATAAGCCCTCCACAGACCTCCCAGGCCCTTTTCCTGATCAACATGGTGAAAAGGTGGTTTTCTAGGGGGATCCCTGGCCATAGCCATTTTTATTTTCATGGAGTTCCCTCTTAAACTTCTTTGTTTTCCTACACCAATCCCACCCTTTGTTTACACTCACATTTAGCATGTTTCATTTCTCACTGCAGTCGGAGGTTCAGCACATTCAAACACCCATTTAATTTGGCTGTTTACGAACACTCCAAGCAAACACTATTTGGTCCATACATGGGTTTGTAGCGCTACTCCCAGAGGAGCTGCTGAATTGTTTTGTGATTTCTCTGCACACCTAAACCTACTCAGCAATGACCCACCTTGAGGTATTTCAAAGAACTTATTAGGCCAAGCATAGCTTTAAAGGAGAAATTTTTAGCAAGTGTATAAGACAACAACTACTCTGAGAGATATTGTTAAACACCTGCAGTATTCAGTTATTAACAGAAGTGAACTGCATTAACCTAGCAACAGTATTTAACCACTTGCCGACCACAGATAGCCGAATGATGGCTTCAGTGCGGCCGGACAGTTCTGGGAGGTAGTCATATGATGTCCTCCCAGAACGCGCCCTCTGTCACAGCATGAAGAAAGTACTGGTGATAACCGGCAATTGTCAGAGGACTAATCGGCACCGACTGATGATCAGTGCCCTGATGATCAGTGACCAGCAGTGCCACCCACCAGTACAGCCCACAAGTGCCCATCTGTGCGACCCACCTGTGCCCAGCAGTGCCCAGCGGTGCCACCCACCTGTGCCCATCAGTGGCTAATAGTACCACCCACCAGTACCAATTAGTGCCACCCACCAGTGCCCATCAGTGCCACCCATCATTACCACCCATCAGTGCTGCCCATCGGTGCCGCCAGTCAGTGCCACCAGTCAGTGCCCATCAGTGCTGCCTATCAGTGCCCATCAGTGCTGCCTATCAGTGCACATCATTGTTGCATATCAGTGCATCATCATAAATGCAGCCTCATCAGTGCCAGCTCATCAGTGCTGCCTATCAGTGCTGCCTATCAGTACCACCTCATCAGTGCCGCCTATCAGTGCCCATCAGTGCCACCTATCAGTGCCTATCAGTGGCCATCAGTGTAGCCTCATCAACGCACATCAGTGAAGAAGACAAATTACCCGTTTGCAAAATTTTATAACAGAAACAAAGAAAAACTTTTTTTTTCAAAAAGTTTGCTCTTTTTTTTATAGCACAAAAAAAAAACCCAGCGGTGATTAAATACTACCAAAAAAATCTCTATTTGTGTGAAAAAAATGATAAAAATTTCATATGGGTACAGTGTTGCATGACCGCATAATTGTCATTCAAATTGCAACAGCGCTGAAAGCTGAAAATTGGCCTGGACACAAAGGGGGTATAAGTGCCCAGTAGGCAACTGGTTAAAGACAGTCCTAACTTGCTATAACAGTCCCAGTTTGTTCCCATTGGCCAGTAATTGATGGGAAAAAAATGTTGCTCAGCAAACTTGGGGCTCTTCAAGAAAGCACATTAGATCTCAGCAGACAAGAGATTACCATGCATGATGTTAGTCTCCTGCCAATCCCGCATCTGTGCCTTCGGACATGTGCTTTGATTCAGTAAAAGTCCAGTTCAAGTCAGACAGGGACAGAAGTGGCTGATGATCTCTCTCTTTCAATCCTGCCGAGACAGTCTCTCTTTCCATTCCTTGCAAGTGGTGGGAGTGCTCTCTAATAGAGTCGGATCTCAACAGATATCAAAGGAGCCTTTGGCTTCTGCTGCTGTCAGTCAAATGCTGTAAGGACGGAGGGTGCCAATGGATGCACACAGGCACACAAGTGCACCTCCATAGGAAGCAGTTTCCTATGATGCTGCACAATGAAGAGGAGGAGCAGGGGGCAGCTGTCATTCCCCCCCCCCTTTTTTCTATACACAGGAGGGAGAGAGAGAGAGAGAGAGAGAGAGATGGATAGATAGAGACATGTAAAGGACACAATTCCTTCACTGCTCGAGAGCTGGAACTCTCAGTCACAGAGCTAGAAGAAGGGCACAGACTGAAATATCTGGCATCAATGTAGCTAGATAGATGAGTTACCATAAGTAAAGGTAACTCATTTGCACAGAGCGACATTTTAAAAAAATTGTTGGAGTTCCACATTACTCCTAACCTTAACACTAAAGTTTGACCTAGCACTTTTCTTACGCCTACTGTTAACTTAGCATTAGCTTAAAGTAGACCTATAGATAAAATATAAAAATTGGCTGTCTAAATGGCAGGCCCAGATTTACCGTTAGGCACAATAGGCATTGTGCATTTAAACCCAAGAATCAAAAGAGCACAAATGTAGTACCGTATATTGAAGGTTACTAGTCCTCAGATGTGGTGGCTGCATTGGTTTCCTTTTTTCAGTCTTTATTTTTTTTGTCTATTGCCACCTGGTGATTTGGCCAGTAACATACATCCTGTCCTAGGGTGACATTGCTTACTTCCTAGACAACTTGCACTTTAGGACATAAATACACATTTATGGTCTTTAGTCTCAAAAGGTAGCTGGAAACAAGTAACAAAAAAGAGGGCAGGTTAGATAAAGAGCACAGGAAGCCAACAGTTGACCTGATTTCTGCAAGGATCATAGGGTATTTCTGAACTTACTAAACAGGTATAACAAAATGCTTTAAAATGCTTGTTTAAAATACCTTTTACATGTCTTTTCTCAACACTGAAAACCCTGAGATAACTCATTAACACACAATTTGTTGCCTATGCAAATGCCTATAAGCATGACATCTCCAAGGTTAGGTAATTTTTAGTCCTAACACTTCCTGTCCTAGGGTGACAACACACACTCAAATTACTGTATCTATGGAGGGGCTATATTGTCACCTTAGGACAGGAAGTGTGTTAGGACTAAAAATTACCTACCCTTCTTCTTATCTCCATAGTATAATGGAAGATGTGTACTGGTCAGGGCTGATAACAGTGCTTGGAATTATCATTGCATAGTGTGCAGGATAGCACTAGATTTCTGGAGAGTAAATATAACAAAACACATTAAATGGTATATTTAACCGATCAAAAGAGAACAAATAATATAGGGCGGATTACCAAGGTTTACATACCACTTTAAATACACTTTGAAAAACTCTTCAGCAACAATTTCAGTTTTAGAAGTTATATTTTTTCTTCTTGAAAAACGCAAACATTATTCATAACCAGGGAGGTAACAGATGGTCATTGTTCATATGTAAATGTAACCAATATTAATAGCAACAAATTATGGGTAAAACACAGAAATATCTTTTCTACAACCTATAACCATCTGCTTAAGTTGAGGTTGTCTAGTGATATGCTTATTACTTTTGTCTTATGTTAAAGATTTGCTATAAGTTTACATCTCAAGAAATGTGTGGTGTTATATTTTACAGACACCCCACTGAAAGACTGCAATACAGTGAAACACAATGTCAGATGGAAAGTGAAACATCCCATCATAAAATAATGCTATTAGAACACATGGGGTACAACTTCAAACTCTTAACTATTCATAGCAGTAACTAATCAGTTACAGTATAACAGTGTTAACAAAATTCAAAATATTAATAATTATCTGAAAAAAATACAATCGAAATTATATCCACGCCCAAATACATGAAACAGGTAAGCAATACACAATTGCACATCGACCATAAACAGATTAAAAAAGAACTATATCAAATTAAATATACAGTCAGGTCCATAAATATTGGGACATTGACACAAATCTAACATTTTTGGCTCTATGCACCACCACAATGGATTTGAAATGAAACGAACAAGATGTGCTTTAACTGCAGACTGTCAGCTTTAATTTGAGGGTATTTACATCCAAATCAGGTGAACGGTGCAGGAATTACAACAGTTTGCATATGTGCCTCCCACTTTTTAAGGGACCAAAAGTAATGGGACAGAATAATAATCATAAATCAAACTTTCACTTTTTAATACTTGGTTGCAAATCCTTTGCAGTCAATTACAGCCTGAAGTTTGGAACGCATAGACATCACCAGATGCTGGGTTTCATCCCTGGTGATGCTCTGCCAGGCCTCTACTGCAACTGTCTTCAGTTCCTGCTTGTTCTTGGGGCATTTTCCCTTCAGTTTTGTCTTCAGCAAGTGAAATGCATGCTCAATCGGATTCAGGTCAGGTGATTGACTTGGCCATTGCATAACATTCCACTTCTTTCCCTTAAAAAACTCTTTGGTTGCTTTTCAGTATGCTTTGGGTTATTGTCCATCTGCACTGTGAAGCGGCGTCCAATGAGTTCTGAAGCATTTGGCTGAATATGAGCAGATAATATTGCCCGAAACACTTCAAAATTCATCCTGCTGCTTTTGTCAGCAGTCGCATCATCAATAAATACAAGAGAACCAGTTCCAGTTCCATTGGCAGCCATACATGCCCACGCCATGACACTACCACCACCATGCTTCACTGATGAGGTGGTATGCTTAGGATCATGAGCAGTTCCTTTCCTTCTCCATACTCTTCTCTTCCCATCACTCTGGTACAAGTTGATCTTGATCTCATCTGTCCATAGGATGTTGTTCCAGAACTGTGAAGGCTTTTTTAGATGTTGTTTGGCAAACTCTAATCTGGCCTTTCTGTTTTTGAGGCTCACCAATGGTTTACATTTTGTGGTGAACCCTCTGTATTCACTCTGGTGAAGTCTTCTCTTGATTGTTGACTTTGACACACATACACCTACCTCCTGGAGAGTGTTCTTGATCTGGCCAACTGTTGTGAAGGGTGTTTTCTTCACCAGGGAAAGAATTCTTCGGTCATCCACCACAGTTGTTTTCCGTGGTCTTCCGGGTCTTTTGGTGTTGCTGAGCTCACTGGTGCGTTCCTTCTTTTTAAGAATGTTTTGGCCACGCCTAATGTTTTTGCTATCTCTCTGATGGGTTTGTTTTGTTTTTTCAGCCTAATGATGGCTTGCTTCACTGATAGTGACAGCTCTTTGGATCTCATCTTGAGAGTTGACAGCAACAGATTCCAAATGCAAATAGCACACTTTAAATTAAATCTGGACCTTTTACCTGCTCATTGTAATTGGGATAATGAGGGAATAACACACACCTGGCCATGGAACAGCTGAGAAGCCAATTGTCCCATTACTTTTGGCCCCTTAAACAAGTGGGAGGCACATATGCAAACTGTTGTAATTCCTACACCGTTCACCTGATTTGGATGTAAATACCCTCAAATTAAAGCTGACAGTCTGCAGTTAAAGCACATCTTGTTCATTTCATTTCAAATCCATTGTGGTGGTGTATAGAGCTAAAAATGTTAGAATTGTGTCGATGTCCCAATATTTATGGACCTGACTGTATATTAACCAAAGAAAATGATATACTGTATATTAGAATATTAACAAAATTGATTACACTGTCTCTTAGGGTAGATAGTCTCAGGCAGCAGTCTGAGTATTAAACAGTTTTTCTTACATTTCAAGTATAAATGACCATGGGAAGTAGTTCCCGCTTTCAAAGCAACTTTGTAAGTCTCTCCACAGAAAAAGAAACAGAATGCACAAAACAAACATTAACCAGACTGACACTACACGGTTAATTTATTAAAGGCTGTTCACTTTGCAAGGGAAGATACATTTTGGATGTTATGGAACTTTCACCAGAGCTTAGCGAATGAGGGGAAGCTCTGCTGATGAACATCATCCAATCATGTGCAAGCTAAAATGCTGTTTTGTACGCTTTCTTTGCTCATTATTGAGTATTCTTGGCATGTGGTAAAATGTCACTTTGCAAATAATACCTAATTGCATGCAAGGAAAACAAAAAAACAGCAGTTTTGCTTGTACATGATTGGATAATGGACATCAGCAGAGCTTCACCTCGTTCACTAAGCTCTAGGGAAAATTCCCTTCCAAAGAGCAACTTCCCTTTCAAAGTGAACAGTCTATATGCCTTTAGTAAATCAGCCCCTGTAAATTACATTTTCTCTACCAAACGCAACATGCATTTTTTTCTACTTACAAGGATTCCACCACACAATGGCTTTGATAGACTATTGTTTTCCTAACAGTTTTCTAGCACACACGTGAGGTACACTGCACCATGTATAGTTTATACAGCCGTGTCTCTCTACGTTTTTTCCTTATTAACAGGATTTTCAGTGAAGGACATTGGATGGAAAAGGAAGCTAATCAATATGCCTATTAATTTTAATTAACTGACCCCCATATTATTCACATAACAGAATCATCATGTTATGACTATAATTCTTAAGATTCCCATGACTTTCATTGATCTTTAAATGTTCTTTGATGTTTGGAAAGATCTGAATCTGTATTCCTGAAGTGCCCATTTTCACATAATTTTATAGTATTTTTTAAAGAAATGGTCAGCCCACCATATCCTTAATTTGTGTTCAGGGAAATCCTCCAACTGACAAATGCAACCCCAGTGATATTTCTATACTATGGTGTATTTGAAAGTTCAATAACTTAAAATGAACTACTATAACATGCACAGTTATGCATATAAACTTACAAGAAGGTAGTACTATGTTGAGGAGGAATAGAGTCTACTGTACACACACCCTTTATGATTGCCTGAGCACTTAACATACCATTTTTGCTATCTCCTTCCAGCATACCAGCCACCAATTCTTCAGTCAACTAGGCTAAGCAGCTTGATATTCAAAGGAAACAGAAGTGTCAATTCAAGGAAGGTGTATGATATCATAGCTATACTAGCAGCCTAATTTACACCAGGTTGCCAGTGTATTACTTATTACACTCCAAGATGCACGGTACATATGCTGCAGAACCTTCTGCTATTTTAATCGGGGCAGGACTGACCTATATGAGTGAACCCCAGCCCCTTATGAAGTGGATCCTGATACCACACAACATGTAGGGCATTGGATAGTGCAGCCTCTTTCTTCATCGCTCTTTAGCTTGCTACCTACTATCTTACTATCTAAAATTACAAGTAACTGTCAGCTGCCATTTCCAAGAAAAGAAGAGACAAAAGGACCCTTGCTTGTTTTTCTATTTGAGTACTGGGCAGGAGGACATCTGCGTGTATAGTATTTAAAAAATGCTTCTTATTATATTCAATTTTTACCATCCAAACCTTTGCATAAAAAAGGCTTTTACATTTCTAGTACACAAACTATGATATAATCCAAATGTTCTGACTTGAGTTTTTTCACTCTTAGTACATGAAAGGTGCACTTTATAAGCACTCAAAAGTAGCATACAGAATGTATTAAATGTTACCAAATATCTTTTATTCTAATAGGAATTTAATGCAGCATTGTATTTTTATATATTAATTATTAAAAGTAAGATGTACTCGTAAAAAAAAAATATTATTTTTGTCAAGATCTTCCATTTGCGCAGTACATTTCATCCTGAGCTAATCAGCTGCAGTGTACTGTAACTCCATATGACAAGCTGTTGGTCACAAGTATATGGCTAAAATCTACTTTTCGTATTCTGTATTTAAAATGCTATTATGTTGTCACAGCTTGTGTTCTTGAAATATGGAAATCAGCAGCTGAAGCATGTTCTGACTGTTTAGCTATCTCCATTTAACAAGCACAATATTTCTACGTTGCCTATTTTTACCTAGTAGTCAAGACAGAAGGTTCAGAACTGTTAATGCGAATGGGAGTTAGAGTTATTTTATATTCTTTGTTTGGAAAGGAGCCTGAAATAAACCTCAAAAGTTGACATAATTGGAGACAATCTGCCAGCAATATATATTTCATTTTTTCTTTATGTATTGTTAGGTTTTGATTTCTTATGATGGCTCAGTAGGCACCTTTTTTGTAAAGATTTCTCTTTTAACTTGTTTATATAAAGGCACCATCAGTTAAATGGTTATGAAAACTATATAAAAATTAGCACAAGAGTTGACTTGTGTCACCCAGGCCATAAAAAAATAAAGAATAGGCAGACAAACCTCCATTACTCCTTACCCCACACCCATTGCTCATACAGTTTGAAAATTTATTTATTTAATGAATATCTCACAATGTATCTCAATAACAATAAATATATGAATTGTAAATATTAAAATGTGCCAATACTACCAGTTTTATAAAGGCATAAGTACAACAAAAACAGATTTCTCATCTAAACATTGCCACACAAACAAGTCAAAAGATGATAAAAAGAAATAATGTGATATTGGCAGAATGGTTACATATCTATAAACCAAAGGAAAGAAAAGATGAATGAAGGAGATAGAAAAGAATGGAGCCGTAAGTAGATAGCAAGCAAAAGAGCTATGAAGAAAGAGGCTGCACTATCCACATGTTGTGTGGTATCAGGAATCACTTCATAAGAGGCTGGGGTTCACTCATATAGGTAACTCCTGCCCAGATTAAACTAACAGGAGCTATAATGTTGGATACACCAACAACCTGGTGTAAATTTGTCTGCTAGCATAGGTATAAGATAGGTATAATATCTTACAACTCCCTTGGATTGACACTTCTGTTTCAATATCAAGCTGCTTAGCCTAGCTGGCCTATAGGTGGATCCCTGCTTTTTGAGTTCTGAATCATCTTTTCTCTTCATTGAAGGCACAGTTTCACCAGAATGGAAGATTTACTCTCCTAGTTTACATCCATGCAATTATTACTTCTGCTAATGCCAGGTGGAACCCAGGACTACCGACATTTACCATTACAAAAATTGTACTTGCAAACCAAAAAATGTCCCCAGTTGTGGCCATATCAGGAGAGATTGTGACCTGCTGAATATAGAATATTTAAATTTTTTACATATATATATATATAGTGTATATTCATGTATTTATGTTATTGATCAAAAGGATAGCCAAGGACTCCTTACTATGTTAATTTATGCAGAAGGTAATTACCTTACCTTTGTTATGTTGGGTTAAACTGTTTTTGGGTAAATATGTGAAGAGCCAGGAGGAGTTTCAGAGTAGGTCATTTGCAAATCTACCAGCATTGTAAAATGCAAGTTTGTCTGATTAGATTTGGGAAATATCTTAAATATTCATAGTGTACTTGTTTATGGTTAAGAGAACAAGACAAGGAGTATCTACGGTATTTAACTTTTTAATTAAAATCTATGCATACAGCTGTTCTAGGTCTAGACACATGAGATCAAACATGCTCATAAAACCAACCAATCAGATTGCTTGAAACTTTGGTCAATGGGAAAAGGAGTATATTAGGGAAAGGGTATATTTTGGTTTAGTGCTGTCTGGAGAAAAGACACAGAAGAAAGGGGGACAGGGAAAAGTGGGGCCAGGAGAAAGAATGACAGGAGAAAGTGGGTCCTATGAGGGTTTCTGATGATTGCATGAGTATTTTGGGTACCCTGTCATCTGCCTTGTCTGTATCTCTGTTTTATGGATTGTCGCTGAACTGATTAAATGCATCTCTTTGGAAAAGAACTGTTGGACTAGTTGTTGTAAATACACATCATCAACCTCCCAATTGAGATATGACAACAGATTGAATGTTCTAAGTACCCTGTCTGTGCGATTGAAGACAACACTGTACTGGGTGCAGATTTGTTTCACTCCAGGGTGATCCTCCACCCTTCCAAATGTCCAGTACCTTGGGCTCCCTTTTCTCCCCCTGTTGTCAGGCATGGATAAGGCTTTCTAATCAGTTAACTGGTTGCCGCCCAGCCACAGTGTTTTTACTGTGGCAAGGCGGCACCTCTGCGCAGAGCACTGTTTTTTAACGTCGCTCTGCAAAACAGGTAGGAGGCGCATGCCCGCCCTACTTGTCCCACCGATCACGGCAGCGGGTGTCCATCACCGGGTCCCGGCGGGTCATTACCCGCCAAGTCCCGGAGATTACCTGCAATCACTGACAGAGAACACGGCTGCAGTGTTTACACTGCAGCTCTGCTATCTGTCAGTTCCCACACAGCTCATCCTGAGAGAAGAGATTATCTCTCCGGATCACCGTCCTGTGAAGCACCCCCCCCCCGCCCCCTAGTAAAACACTCCCCTCACACAGTTACCCCTTTCATTACCTGAAAAAAATGTTAACCCCCTTCCTCCCCAGTGCGATTAGTACAGTGTCAGTGCTTTTTTTTTTGCACTGATCACTGTATTTGTGTCACTGAGGATGTCAGTGACCCCAAGTCAGTTCCCCCCAGTGTCAAAATGTCCGCCGCAGTCCAGCCATAAGTCGCTGATATCACTGTCATAAATCGCTGATCACCGCCATAAGTCGCTGATCGCCGCCATTATTAGTATAATGGAAAAATAAATTCTTGCTATAAAACTTTCACGTAAACCAATTAATTTACACGTATTGGGATTTTTTTAAGCAAAGACATGTCGCAGAATACATTTTGTCAGAAATTTATGACTAAATTTGATTTTTAAATTTTTTACTGGACATGTTTTATAGCAAAAAGTCCAAAATATTGTTTTTTTTTTCTCAGAATTGTCAGCCTTTTTTTTATAGCGCAAAAAATAAAAAACGCACAGGCGATCAAATACCACCGAAAGAAAGCTCAATTTGTGGGAAAAATGGGGATGTTAATTTAATTTGGGTGCAGTGTTGCATGACCGCGCACGTAACACAGACCGCTTTTGTAACCGCTTCCTGACCGCCCTATAGCAGAAATACTGCTACAGGGCGGCACGGGTGCGCAAAATCACACATATACAGTATATATATATGTGATTCGCGCTCCCGTGGTTTTCACCCCCCTCCCAGATTAGATTGCCCGTCAGTACACCAGTCATCACATTTAACCCCTTGATTGCCAGGAGCATGCTCATGCACAATAAACCTCCATTGCTAGTATAGTGTCTGAACGGGTCAATATCTTTGATCAGATCAGCACTATACCAGTGTTCACATTAGTATAGCGTCCCCAAAAATGCAGCGTTAGCGGGATCAGCCCTGGCACCTGCCAGCACCTGCGTTTAGCCCCTATGCATACCCCCCCTTCTCCCCCAGCAAGTGCAGTGTGAGTAGGTCACTGTCACTTGATACATTGCACACAAAACCGCAGTGTTCGCAGAATCAGGCCTGATCTCTGTTAGCACTTGCCGGTAAATTTTGATGACTCTCATATGCAGCAGAGTGCCAGTACTAGTGCCATTCTACCTTTTGGTGAACTGGCGAGTACCAGCGGTCTAGTACATCTTGGTCTTTCACATACCTCTTTGATTTTTGGAGCTATTTTTCACGGAATATCTGTATGCGTTGATTGTGAATCAAAGCAATTTATATACACAACAATTTATCGCCGCCAACCCAAATTCAAACCTTGCCAGACCATTCGCATGGAAACTTATTACAGTTTTCGAATTTACATTTTTTGGGCCTAACCCTCAACATGGGCATTATTAAAAGAAATGAATTGTGGTTGTATTGGTCCGCAGACCCGATTCATCATATCCCGTGTTATCTGCTGCCATGGCCAGGCATAGATATGAGAGTATAATGTGTTTTATGCATTTCAATGACAATACACTCTGTCACCCTCGGGGTAACCCTGAATTTGACCGGCTCCACAAAATTCAGTCCCTCGCAAATCACCTTAACCAAAAATTTGCAGAAGTCTATACTCCCCAGCAAAACATCTGCGTTGATGAGTCCCTAATTAATTTTTCTGGCCGCCTTGCATTCAAACAATTTCTCCCCTGCAAGCGTGCCAGATATGGGGTCAAGATGTAGAAGACCTGTGAGAGGGCAACAGGCTATACTTATAAGTTTTGGATTTACAAGGGAAAAGATAGTCACGTGGAGCCCCCTGGATGTCCAGACTACATGGGGAGCAGTGGCAAGATAGTTTGGGACTTGGTGTCATCCTTTTTCCATATGGGGTACCACTTATACGTGGACAATTTTTATTCAAGCGTGCCACTATTTAGACATTTGTTCAATCTTGGAACTGGCACTTGTGGCAAAGTGTGACCTAATGTGTGCCCACCATTAGAAGTGGGTGGATGTAGGGCGGTATATTCTAATGGTGGGCATACCACACACTTTTTCTGGCAAAGATTTCTTCACATTTTTTAATTTTTCAGTCCACAGGCTGCATACAAAAAAAAAAAGAACATAGCATATACACCCAACAAGGACCAAAGACGTACTGGTACATCACTGAACTTTGAATGGTTATTCCAGGATGATGCCTACAGCTGCAGGCATCATCCTGGTATCGTTTTTTTTCAGCCAGCAATCGGCTTTCATGTAAAAGTAATCCTAGTGGCTAATTAGCTGCAGGAGTGCTTTTACAAGCAGCGGGAGATGATGCCCCCCCCCTCCCCCGCTGCCTTCCATGGTCTTCTTGTGCAGTCCCGTGCCATCAGGGGAACCTGAGAATGCAGCCAGTGTTTCTGCCAGCTGACCATAGAGCTGATTGGAGACCAGAATGGTGCCAATCATCTCTATAGTCTAAGAATTCGGAAGCTTCAAGCATTTCATCACTTCAGTTTCGCAGGATATAAACAGTGCCATTTGTAAATTTGGAAAGCATCTGATCACACCGATTTTGGTTTGATTAGAGCAGAGGAGATATCCAGAGTCTGATTGACCCCAGATTTCTCAAAAAAGAATATATGACAATGCCCATTGAAGTTATAGGGGATATTTGCATTCCCTGTTATAGCATTAAAAGTGATCAAAAAAAATGAAAGTTCCAAGTAAAAATAATTAAAAAAATCAAAATAACTAAAAAAAAAAATAAAAATAGCCCCTCCCATGCGCACACACCTGAGTGCACAAGCCTTGACCCTTTGCAGGTATGTAAACAGCGGTGGCACCATACATGTGAGGTATTGCCGTGAACATCAGATCAAGGGCAGTAATTCTAACACTAGACCTCCTCTGTAAATCTAAAATGGTAGCTTTTAAAGTGTTGCCTATGGATATTAAAAATGTTTGCAGATTGTCGCCATTGCATGGGGCATGTGCACTTTTAAAGCATGTCATGTTTGGTATCTATTTACTTGGCATACCATTATTTTTTTTTTAATTTGCATTTGAAAAATCTCTGCGCGAGTACTATTTGCCAAAAAAAATTGTAGTTCCCACCATTTTATTTACTAGGGTGTCTGCTTTAAAAAAATATATAATGTTTGGGGGTTTAAATTAATTTCCTAGCAAAAAATACTGATTTTTTTTCATGTGAACAAAAAGTGTCAGAAAAGGCTTGGTCTTCAGGTGGTTAGAAGAGTGAGTGATGTGTGGCATAAACCTCAAATCTGGGCATAGAATGCCCCCACCCCCCAAACTGACCCCTTTTTGGAAAGTAGACACCCCAAACTATTTGCTGAGAGGCATGTTGAATCAATAGAAGAAATTATTTTTTTACCGCAAGTTTCTGGAAAATGACCAAAAAAATATTTTTTTTACACAAAATTGCCACTTAAATGATTTACTGCTCACACGTGCCATGGGTATATGTGGAATTACTCCCCAAAATACATTCTGCTACTTCTCCCGAGTATGGGGGTACCACATGTGAGAGATGTTTTGGCAGTCTAGCCAAGTACAGGACCCCAAAATCCAATAAGCACCTTCAGGCTTTTAAAGGGCTTTATTTCCTCATTACACTTCCAGACTACCTATCACAGTTTCGGAGGCCCTGAAATGCCAGGATAGCACCTAACTCCCCCAAATGACCCCTTTTTGGAAAGTAGACAACCCAAGGAATTTGATAAAAAGCACAGTAAGTATTTTGCAGATCTCATTTGTTGCCACAAGTTTTTGGAATATGAAGAAAAAAAACAAAAACATATTTTTTTCTATTCTTTTTTTATATTTCAAAACCTTGTAAGAAAAAATGAGATCTGCAAAATACTCACCATGCCTCTTTTTAAATTACTTGGGTTGTCTACTTTCCAGAAAGGGGTTATTTGGGGGGAATTGTTGCTATCCTGGCATGTCAGGGCCTTCAAAACTGTGATAGGTAGAGAGGAAGTGTAATGAGGAAGTTACGCACCTTCAGGCTTTCAAAGTGGTCATTGGATTTCAGGCTCCTGTATGTGGCTAGGCTCCCAAAAAGTCTCACACACGTGGCATCCACATACTCGGTAGACGTAGCAAAATGTATTTTGGAGTGTAATTTCACATATACCCACAGCTTGTGCAAGAAAGAAATCATTTAAATGACAACTTCGTGTAAAAAAAACAAACGTTTTTGTCATATTCTAGAAAAAAATAAATCTTCCATGGACTCAATATGCCTCTCAGCAGATAGTTTAGGGTGTCTACTTTCCGAAAAGGGGTCATTTGAGGGTGTTTGTACTATCCTGGTATTTTAGCACCTCAAGAAATGTGATGGGCAGTCAGAAAGTAAAAGCTGTGTAAATTCCATTATCTATACCATAGTTTGTAGACGCTATAACTTTCACACAAAGCAATCTATATACACTTACTGGGATTTTTTTAACCAAAAACATGTAGCAGAATACATTTTGACCCAAATTTATGATGAAATTTTAGTTTTTTGGATATTTTTTATGACCGAAATGAGAAAATATTGGGGTTGTTTAAGTTTTTTTTTTATCTTCAAAATTTTCTGGTTATAGCGCCAAAAAAAAAAAAAAGTGCACAGGTGATAAAATATCACCAAAAGAAAGTTCTATTTGTGTGAAAAAAAAGGACACAAATTTAATTTATGTACCGTATTGCATGACCGAGCAATTGTCATTTAAACTAGCGCAGCGCTGTATAGCAAAAAAATGGCGTAAATTGCAGTATCTATACCATAGTTTGTAGACTCTATAACTTTCACACAAAGCAATCAATATACACTTACTGGGATTTTTTTTACCAAAAACATGTAGCAGAATACATTTTGGCCTAAATTTATAACTAACTTTGAGTTTACTATAAATTTTTATAGCTGAAAGTAAAAAATATTGTTTTTCTTCAAAATTTGTGGTTTCTTTTTGTTTATAGCGTGAAAAATAAAAAGCACACGTGATCAAATACCACTGAAAGAAAGCTCTATTTGTGCGAAAAAAAGGATGTAAATTTTGTTTGGAGGCAGCATTGCATTACCGCGCAATTATCAGTTGAATTAGTGCAACGCCGAGTAGCAAAAAGAGGCCTGGTCAGGAAGGGGGGTAAATCCTCAGGAGGGCAAGTGGTTAAATCAGAATTAGGATCACCAATAAAACTCTGTGGCGTCTGAAAGTGAACATAAAATAGTGCCCATAATTACCTGTCAAGTCATTCAAATCTTTCTATTTTGAATCAAAACCCTTTCTGTATTGTTCACTTCTTTTTCTCTCACTCTCTTTTCACTGGTGCATGTACACTGTCTGTCACATTCCCAGTATCCAAGCAATCCTGAAATCTGTCACAGACTTGAGGCTGCATGAGAACTATCATTGTAATGTATGGCTTCCTATGTATAATGTATTCCTATGTGGGCATTGAGGTCTGAGGTGGGCATTGTCTGTGATAATGTAATTAGATCTTATCTGACGGGTTTTCTGTATAAATTCAGTGTGTCTCTCTAATAAAGAAGTTCTTGTTTACTCCAAAAACAGGTGATGTCTAGTTCTTTGGGGTAGCTACAGCTATAGTTACTTGCCTCTTGTTTCTGAGCTTGGGAAGTAGCCTCTTGGCAGAGATACCCAGTCGGGATGTCCGGAGTCCATCACGAAATCCTTTACAGCATCTCGCTGGGATCACATTGTCTCATTTCTTCCATGCCATATTACTGTGCATGTACGTAATTGGAGAGTGATGCTGGCAGAAGAGAGAACTAGGAAGTCAATGCTGGAATCAACCTGAGATTGATCCGGTTTCAGCAGGTGGGATGGTTATGTGGTCTGTGTAGCAATCGTGCACACTGAGATGGACGCAGTCATCCATCTTGTTAAGAATCTTGCATTTTGTATCATCTCTCTCTCCCAAATCAGGCTTCCTCCTCCAATTCCCCCCCAGGAATGTGGTCTGTGTGTGTTTGCAGAGATCACAGGCAACAAACTCATTGGGAGGGCGTCATGACTATAAACCTCACTAGCTAGGTGCCCCCATGTATGCCAGACTCTTGCTAGAGAGGGCTCGTTAAGCCATAAACCGAGCCCTCACTGAGCTTCAAAAGACCTTCCAGGGGGTCGTAAAAACAGACTTAAATTTAAAAACTCACTTTTCCATATAAGTTTATATCTTCAAATAGGAAATAATTACACAAACATGGAGGCAATATTCTCACAGCTGACTTTAATACAAGTCTCCTGGTATATCACACCCCCTATCTGGCATATACAGGAGAGCAGCAAATTATATCTCCGTAACCATTCAAGCGTATATTTCATATCTAACCGTTCAGCAGAAACTGAACAGAAGAAACTGCGTATTAATCTACTCGTGGATAGAATGTGTCCAAGGTAAGTTATGAACCATAATATAATTTGTGCAGGCTCTGGTCATAGCCTGAGGTCTCCACCTACAACTCCCTCCCAAAATGAGGCGATTGGTTCTCTGTTTCAGGAAGACACCCTGTGGAGTTGCTAGAAAAAGCTAAGCTGAGCTGAGTTAAAAAAAAGTTGAAGATTCTTCCTTTTTAACATCGGAACTAACGTTGGGAGATAAGGCATCTTTTTGTCTCATGAAACCTAATCTGCTTAAACCAGGACGTTTGGCAAGTACTTTAACCCTCTAAACTTCTGTTATCTCTTTGCTGTGCTTATATTTTCTGTATATTTATATACAGTATATTGGCTACATCTTTTTCTGTGAATATTTTTATTGCACCCTTTCTGACCTTTAGTAATAAATCTTACTTTCTGAAAGTGTTGAACTGTTTCTAAAGCTCTTTAATGCAAACTCAGAACCCCTGCCTCTGAAAAGCGCTACTGTGTGTGTGTTTTAACCTTCGGTATATTGCTGCCTGCGGTGACAATGGTATACCGACGATTATTCAAACAACATAGTGTTATTACTGATATTTCCACTTTCTCTGTACAAAAAGGAGGTGGTGGCAGTGTGAAGGGTTAATTGCATAATTAACCTGACCCAGTAACAATCGCGCTCAGGCTGCAGGTACATCGACTGTGGTCCATTAGCTGGAAAATCGTTGTGCAGGGTGCAGCTGGGCGTGGCATTGTTACGCAAGGGACAAAGCAGTTTTACATTGGCTAGTCTTTTGGTCACGAGTTTGGTGAGAAGGGCTGGGGTCTGATGCCGCAATCGTCACAGTCTGCAGTGTTCAACTGGGTAAAGTTAGTCTTCAATTAGAAACAAGCGTTGCAGCATGCCTTTTGAGAATAAAAATAGGCAATGCAGAGGTTAGCTGCGTTAATTCCACTCTAAGTCCAACTGCTGCAGCCTAGATATTTTGTGCTACTTCTGCCCCCTACCTATTTATACAAAACAAGAAAAAGAAAAGAAATAATGTTTTAAATCTGAAAAATGCATTCTAGAGAAAAAAATGCCCATACAAAAATTTTATACACAAAAAATACTGTGCTTTTGATTACATTATTGTGCTTGATAAGAAAAATTAGAGTCTTCCTGCTTGATAAGTGAATTAGATGCACATTATCTTTTAAGTGTGTTATAATTTCACAGGTGTAAAATATAATTTATCCTAAAAAATATACATATAACAATCTGAAAATACTGTAAATAGGTCAAGAATGTTTTGTTCCTGCTATTTCACTGTTCTATGTATTCATGAATGCATACAGTGGGGAAAATAATTATTTGTTCTCCAGCAGATTTTGTATGTTTGCCCACTTACAATGAAATGAGGAGTCTATAATTTTTATCATAGGTGTATTTTAAATGATAGAGACAGAACATCGAGCAAAAGTCCAGAAAAAAACACATGATACAAATGTTATAAATTGAGTTGCAGTTCAGTGAGTAAGATAAGTATTTGATCCCCAAGCAAAACATGACTTAGCATTTGGTGGAGAAACCCTTGTTGGACAGCACAGAGGTAAGAAGTTTCTTGTAGCTGGTTACCAGGTTTGCACACATCTCAGGAGTATTTTGGTCCACTCTTCTTTACAGATTTTCTCTAAATCCTGAAAGTGTTACTAAACCCAGGACCCTGCATTCACTATATCTGGTCTCCCACAGTAAAGAGAGCATGGAAATGCAATTATTTTAGTAAATATAAACTGATAAATACCTTGTCTCATTGGAAGTATATAGCAGTTGTGTGACTTCAATCAATGTCCAGCAGAGCACTGTTTAAAGCTTGTAGGAGGAGTTTTCATTCTGCTCTAGGAGGATGCAGAACCCCTGACCCTCTGTCTGGACAGTTCTGATTGGCCCTGTGCTGATCACATGTACTCTATGAAAAAAAAACTCTCTAGCAATACACACCAAACTGAGCATGTGCAGAGTGACTCCACACAATATGTCTTATCAGGAGATAAGAGGGGGACACTGGAAGAAGGGGAAGATCAGAGAAGTCAGGATCAAACAGCCTTTTTTACACAATGCGGAGGATTAATCCCTTAGGTTTCACAGTGAGTATAACATGCATGCTTTACTGCATATACAGATTTTACGGTTGTGGGTTTAGTAACACTTAAAAGTTTTTTGGCTGTCACTTGGCAACTCAAAGTTTCAGCTTCCGCCATAAATTTTCTATAGATTTAAGGTCTGGAGACTGGCTAGGCTAGTCCATGACCATAATGTGCTTCTTCTTGAGCCACTCCTTTGTTGCCTTGATGGTATGTTTTGGGTCATTGTAATGCTGGAAGACCCATCAATGACCCATCTTCAGTGTTCTGGCTGAGGGAAGAAGGTTCTCTTCAAAGACTTTACAATACATGGCTCCTCAATTTGGCAAAGTCAGCCTGCACCTTTAGCAGAGAAACATCCCCAAATCATAATGTTTCCACCACCGTGCTGAATTGTAGGGATGGTGTTCTTAGGGACATAGTCAGCATTTTCCTTCCTCCGAACACGAGTCGAGTTAATGCCAAAGAGCTCAATGTTGGTCTCATCTGACTACAACACTTTCTCCCAGTCCTTCTCTGAATCATTTAGATGTTCACTGGGAAACTTCAGACAGGCCTGTACATGTGCCATCTTGAGGAGGTCCATATGGAAGAAAAATATATTTGAAATATATTTTAAAAATATTCTTCCCAAATATATTGCCATATATTTGAAATACTACAATTTTGGCCATATTCAAAATATTTAAATAAATATATTTAAATATATATATATATATATATATACACATACACACACACCGTGTTCCAAATTAATATGCAAATTATATTTTTCTCATTTACCTAAATAATTGATGTAAATAACTGTCAGCATAATTCTCATGTTATCAACTATTAAGAGTACAATTCAAATTTTATTGAACAAACCTCCTAATGATAACAGTATTTTTTTTAAACATAAAAAACTTACAATGCACTGTTCCAAATTATTACGCACAGTAAGTTTCAAAACACTTTATAGGTTGTAAAGAACTGAAAATTGTGATTTGTTGTGTTTGCAGCATATTTACTGAAATCAAAAGCTATTTCAATCAAACTTTTAACAACATTTTAACTTTTTAAACATTTTAACAGGTCACGTTACATTGAAACGTAGGACCCCTTATTTGATAGCAGCTTCACAAGTCTTGCATCCATTGAACTTGTGAGTTTTTGGACAGTTTCTGCTTGAATTTGTTTGCAAGATGTCAGAATAGCCTCCCAGAGCTGCTATTTGGATATAAACTGCCTCCCACCCTCATAGATCTTTTGCTTGAGGATGCTCCAAAGGTTCTCAATAGGATTGAGGTCAGGGGAGGATGGAGGCCACACCATGGCTTTCTCTCCTTTTATCCCCATAACAGCCATTGGTGCAGAGGTATTCTTTGCAGCATGAGATGGTGCATTGTCATGCATGAAGATGATTTTATTACGGAAAGCATAGTTCTTCCTTCTGTACCAGGGAAGAAAGTGGTCAGTCATAAACTCCACATAGGTGAGAAAAAGGAGAGAAGCGCCTCTAAGTGCAATAAGTCTTTTAATTCAAGTCTAAATGTAGAAACACTCACATGTGTGAAGTAATCATAAGCATAAAAACCGTGGTTAACAATCGTTAACGGTGGGGTGGTAACCCGGGTAAAGAGCCGTCATCTCTCTGCGATGTGGGGAGGTCAGCTCTCGGCTGGAACAGCGTGGTGGCTGGAGGGGGAACAGCGGTGAGGCCAGCCTTCATGCACGTCCTCCCTCAGAGCCGGAGCGAGCGTTCCATCCGGCTCCATTGTTAACCACGGTTTTTATGCTTATGATTACTTCACACATGTGAGTGTTTATTTAGACTTGAATTAAAAGACTTATTGCACTTAGAGGCGCTTCTCTCCTTTTTCTCATCTACAGAAGTTGCTACAGCTTATTTGGAAGCCTTGCCCTCAGTGCCACACGGAATCCTACGCTCTTCATACAGTAGCCACTAATACCACCATCACCCATACTACCATTTCCCAGGACTTTGCAGTGTTTGCGCTGTTACAACCCTTCCTCATAAACTCCACATACTTTGCAGAGGTCATCTTTACACCTTGGGGGGCTCTAAAGGGGCCGACCAGCTCTGTTCCCATGATTCCGGCCCAAAACATGACTCCACCGCTGCCTTGCTAACGTTGCAGCCTTGTTGGAACAGGGTGGCCGTCCACCAACCATCCACTACTCTATCCATCTGGACCATCCAGGGTTGCACGGCACTCATCAGTGAACAGGACTGTTTTAAAATTAGTCTTCATGTATTTTTCTGCCCAGTGCAGCCATTTCTGCTTGTGAGCATTGGTTAGTGGTGGCCGAATAGGTTTATGCACAGTTGCAAGACTCTGAAGGACTCTACACCTTGATGCCCGTGGGAGAGGCACCAGCAGCTTCAAATATCTGTTTGCTGCTATGTAATGGTATTTTAGCAGCTGCTCTCTTGATCCAATGCATGGATCTGGCAGAAATCTTCCTCAATGTGCCTTTATCTGCACGAACCCGTCTGTGCTCTGAATCAGCCACAAATCTCTTAATAGTGCGATGATCATGCTTAAGTTTTCGTGAAATATCTAATGTTTTCATACCTCGTCCAAGGCATTGAACTATTTCACTCTTTTCGGCAGCAGAGAGATCCTTTTTCTTCCCCATATTGCTTGAAAATGGTGGTCTGCTTAATAATGTGGAACACCATCCTTTAGTAGTTTTTCCTTAAATTGTGCTCACCGGCCAATCTAATTATCACAGGTGTCCGAGATTGTTTTCAGTGATCAAAAGAGCCCTGACACACAATGCCATCCATGAGTTAAACTGAAAAACAAAATATTTAATCTTTGTGACACTTAAATAGAATTTGCATAATAATTTGGAACACGGTGTGTATATATATATATATATATATATATATATATATATATATATATATATATATATATATATATATATATATATACACACACATACATATATACATACATATATACATACATACACTGCATGTTGAAATATGTTTTATTACAAAGTATTTGAAAACTATTTTTTAAAATACATTTCAAATACACTGTATGTCTTTAAAAATACAAATCTACATTTTTGGAATGCATTTACAAATATATGTAAAAATATATGTTAAAATGACTTTTTTATATGTTAAAAAAATCTAATGAATATATTTAAAAATATACATTTTTAAAAATTTTGTTTTAAATATATTCTTCAGATTTTTTTTTAACATATTAAAAAATCATTTTAACATGTATTTTTACATATATTTGTAAGTGCATTCCAAAAATGTAGATTTGTATTTTTAAAGACATACAGTATATTTGAAATGTATTTTTAAAAATATTTTTCATATATTCTGTAATAAAAATGCATTTCAACATGCAGCTTATCTATATGTATATATATATTTTATATTATATTTTATTTATATTTTATTTTATATATGCATATACACACACATATATATATATATACATATACATATATATATATATATATATATATATATATATATATATATATATATATATATATATACCGTATTTGTCGGCGTATAAGACGACTGGGCGTATAAGACGACCCCCTAGTTTTCCTGTTAAAATATAGGGGTTTGAGCTATACTCGCCGTATAAGACTACCCCTCTTCCGACACACACCAAATAAAAATTAAAAAACATCAGATTTGATTTCAATATGGTATGCTATTTCAGTATGGTATTCCAAATGATGGGGTGCTATTCCTCCCACTGACACCAATGATGGGGCACGATTCCTCGCTCTGACACCAATGATGGGGCACTATTCCTCCCTCTGATCCAATGATGAGGCACTACTCCTCCCACTGACACCAATGATGGGGCACTATTTCATCCACTGACACCAATGATGGGGCACTATTCCTCCCACTGATACCAATGATGGGACACTATTCCTCCCACTGACACCAACGACGGTGCCCCATCATTAGTGTCAGTGTGTGAGGAATAGTGTCCCATCATTAGTGTCAGTGGGAGGAATAGTGCCCCATCATTAGTCAGTGGGAGGAATAGTGCCCCATCATTGGTGTCAGTGGGAAGAATCGTGCCCCATCATTAGTCAGTGGGAGGAATAGTGCCCCATCATTGGTGTCAGTGGGAAGAATCGTGCCCCATCATTGGTGTCAGTGGGAGGAATAGTGTCCCATTATTAGTGTCAGTGGGAGGAATAGTGCTCCATCATTGGTGTCAGTGGGAGGAATAGCGCTCCATCATTGGTGTCAGTGGGAGGAATAGCGCCCCATCATTGGTGTCAGTGGGAGGAATAGCGCCCCATCATTGGTGTCAGTGGCAGGAATAGCGCCCCATCATTGGTATCAGTGGCAGGAATAGCGCCCCATCATTGGTGTCAGTGGGAGGAATAGCGCCCCATCGTTGGTGTCAGTGGGGAGAATAGTGCCCCATCATTGGTGTCAGTGGGGAGAATAGTGCCCCATCATTGGTGTCAGTGGGGAGAATAGTGCCCCATCATTGGTGTCAGTGGGGGGGGGGAATAGTGCCCCATCGTTGGTGTCAGTGGGGGAGGAACAGTGCCTCATCGTTGGTGTCAGTGGGGGGAGGAATAGTGCCTCATCGTTGGTGTAAGTGGGGGAGGAATAGTGCCCCATCATTGGTGTCATTGGGGAGGAGGAATAGTGCCCCATCATTGGTGTCAGTGGGGGAGGAACAGTGCCTCATCGTTGGTGTCAGTGGGGGAGGAACAGTGCCCCATCGTTAGTGTCAGTGGGGGAGAGGAATAGTGCCAAGAGTGTCACAGCATGGTGCTGCTGCACACTTACTGGCCGCTCCCTCACTCGATTTTCGCGGGGCCGCTCGGTTCCGCCTCCTCGCTGGTGATTGGTCGCCTGTGTGCCTTTCCAGTGCTGGCGCCCAATCACTGGTGAGGAGGCGGAGCCGAGCAGCCGCGTGACCATCGAGCGGCCGAACTGAAAGAAGGACCAGCCGCGCTTCCTGGACCGGATCGTCGTGGGACCAGGACCGGAGCCAGGTAAGGTACAGCAGCCCCCTGCCCGCCCCTGTACTTAGTGTCCCCTCCGCCACCGCGCCACCCCTCGAAAAAGTGCCGCCCTGACACCGGCTCGCCGTATACCGGCGTATAAGACGACGCCCGACTTTTCAGAAGATTTTCATGGGTTAAAAAGTCGTCTTATATGCCGGCAAATACGGTATATATATATATATATATATACATACACACACACGTGTATATATATATATATAATCTACATATTGAATATGGCCAAATTTGTAGTATTTTAAATATATGGCAATATATTTGGAAAGAATATTTTTCTTTTACAAAGAATTTTATTATAGAGTAGGAAACAGCAAAAAAAAATTCAGTCAAAAACATATGCAATGACCAGTAAGAATATAACAAAGAATTCGATGAATAATACAAAGTATGTACTGATGAGAAAGCATGAAAATAAACTGTGTACATAAGTGCCGTATAAGAAGAAAACACAATAAGTTTAAAAAATGAGACCAATAACATAATGAACTCTAAGGAGGGATTATTACTGTATCTGCATACAGAGTGCGAGAAGAATAGAAGAAGGAGCCTCTCTGAATACAGAGAGGTACTGAACACGTAGGCAAGTCAAGCACATGGATGCAGTATTGCCGATACAGGGCTCAATACAAGGATCACAGTCAGCACAGATAGCCTGAAGAAGACAGACAAGACAAGAGGAAAGAAAAGAGCAAAGACAAACAACAAAAAAAACAAAAAGGGGGGGGGCTCCAGGGGGATCACAGCAGAGAAAAAAAAACAAAAAACTGGTATGTAAGGTTTATATCGACAGGAGGGACTGGTCAAATCTCGAAGGTTGAGCTATATCAAGCCAAGGACGCCATGTCTGCAAAAATTTTATATGGGTGTCTAACAGTATAGCTGTCAATTTTTCGTTGACCATTTTAAAGTTCACCCAGGATTTGACAGCCTCGAAGCTGAGGAGGGGAGTCTTCCAAGCCCTCGCAATCGTCAGCTTGGTGGCCATGAATAAGTGCGATGCCAGCTGCCGTTCAGGGTGAAGTAGGCCCACTAATGGTTTAAATAGCAGCGCTTCATACGGGTTGCGTTTAATGTCAGTGTGAAACATAGTGCGGAGAACGGCGTAAACTCTGATCCACAATCTGCACACCTTGGGGCAAGTCCACCAAAGATGTGCCATGGTACCCGTTTGTTGACAACCCCGAAAGCAAGTCGGAGAATATGTGGGAATAAAACGAGCCAGACGAGCAGGCGTGTAATACCATCTATAGAGAACCTTATAGGCGTTTTCTAGAATAACATTCCTAGAACATTTGGATAATTGTTGGGTCATAGTCTGCCAATCCTGCTGATCTAGAGTGCCCCCGAGTTCCGACTGCCAACGCTGATGGTAAGAACGAACTGAAGGGGTTCTATAAGAAATAATGGAAGAGTAGACTAGAGAAATTAAGCCCGGGGCATGGGGTCTATGTCTACATTGACTTTCAAAGGGAGTCAACCTGTAGGGTCCCGAATGTGTCTGTACTAATGTCCTGATGAAGTGGTGGATTTGAAGGTATCTAAAATGTTCCCACAATGGGATATTGCAGGAAGAGCACAGAGTCTCGAAGGCGAGTATCCGAGTGGGAGAGAGCATAGAATGTATATCATGGAAGCCATTTGCTTGCCACCAAGCAAACTGTCCAGGATTGTCACGACCTGGGGGAAATAATGGGTTGTGTAGCAACCGTAATAACGGTAAGTGGGCCGAAATGAGACCAGCTGAATATTTAATAGAGTCCCATAGACAGTGCGTTAGCGTCAACGTCGGACTAAGGGATGATGGTCGATGAGTAGAAGGAAGCCATGGTAGAGAAGAGAGTGGAATCGGGTGGGAGTCCTTCAAGTCCACAGTAGCCCACAGGGGAAAATGGTGGGATGCGTGAAGATGGGCTAAGGGGGCAATATTGGCAGCCAGATAGTAAGACTGAAGGTTTGGGACAGATAACCCACCCTCGGTTCTACGAGCAAATAATATTTGTTTGCTGATTCTGGGTCGAGAGGAACTCCAAATGAAAGACAGGAGTTTTCGCCGATGAATACGCAATATATGTGAGGGAACGGGGACTGGAAAAACTTGAAACACATATAATAATTTAGGAAGGTAAGTCATGCGGACCGCATTGATTCTACCGAACCTCCGTCAAGTCAATAAAAACAGTGGGGAAATTAGCCCAGTAAAGTCCTTCATAAGTCGGAGTAAGCTTGATTCCTAAATACGGCAAGGCAGGAGGCCATTCAAAAGGGAATGAATGTTTGAGAGTCTCCAAGAGTGATGGTGAGAGGGTAACTGACATAGCTTTGGACTTGGCAGGGTTAACATGGAGGCCTGAGAGAACTGCAAAGGAGTCCAAAACCGCAAGTAAGTTTGGCAAAGTAACCCCCGGGTTCGTGACCGACAACAATATATCGTCAGCGAACATAGATAACTTATGTTCGGAACCAGCTACATCCATTCCGTTAATATCAGAATGCATACGAATGGCTTCTGCCAAAGGTTCCAAAGCCAAGATAAATAGTATAGGAGAAAGCGGGCAACCTTGTCTAGTCCCCCTGCCAATCAAAAACGCTGAAGACTCAAAACCATAATATTTGAGTTTTGCTTGAGGGGATGAATGTAGCGATGAAATCCAACACAGGAACGACGGACCAAAGCCAAAATGTTGAAGGACCGACATAAGATAAGGCCAGGACAAGGTGTCAAAGGTCTTGTTGATATCTAAAGATAGGAGCATCATATCAATTTTGCTAGTATGGGCCAAGTGTTGTAACTGTATAATACGTCTGATGGCATCTCCAGCTTGTCTGTGGGGGACAAAACCCAACTGATCCTTCTTAATCAAACGAGAAAGAATTCAAATGAGTGGCTAAGATCTTAGTAAGAATTTTCATGTCAATATTAATAAGAGAAATTGGTCTGTAATTTGCCCAAGAGGAATGATCCCCTTCTGGTTTGGGGATCATAACCACATTAGCAGTCAAAGAGTCAGGGGAAAAATTTGAACCTCTCTTCACCGCATTGAACATAGCGGCAAGATGGGGGGCAAGCACATCAGCCAATTTTTTGTAATATGAAGCCGTGTATCCATCTGGACCTGGGCGTTTGCCCGTCTTCAGATCTGCAATGCACTGCAGAACTTTCGATACTTGAATATCATGGTCCATCAGGTCCTTATGAGCCTGAGTCAAAGTGGGTTAGGATAAATGAGATAAAAAATCAGAGATAGATTGAGGTTCAGCCCATGTAGGATCCGCATAAAGTATGGCTAAGCGATGCCGGAACTCCTCCAATACCGCTACAGGATTACTGGTGAGAATATTCTAACGAGTGCGTAGAGAAATCGGTTTAGGATGGTGCGCGAAAGAGCGTAATCTACGTGCTAACATGGAATCTGGTTTATTTGCTTTACTATACCACTTCTGACGCATCCATCGCAAAGAGCGCTCAGCCTCATCAGTCAAACAGAGATCTAGTTCCAGGCGAGCCTGATCTAACAACCTATGGTTCAACGGGGTTGGTACCTGTTTGAATTGAGCCGACGCGGAGGCTAGCTTTGATTCCAGCTGAAGCTGTTTGTATTGTCTATCCCTCTTCTGCCTCAAAGCTATCTGAATAATGTGGCCCCTAAGAACAGCCTTGTAAGCTTCCCAAAACGTCACCGAAGAAGAGACAGAACCCGAGTTTAGCTGAAAATATTCTTGGGATTTACGCAAGAGTTCCGCTTGAATCTCCTTCAGGGAAAGTAGAGAGTCATTCATAATCCAAGATGAGCAGGATGGCTTACAGAGAAGAGATTGACAAACCACCAAAATGGGGTCATGATCGGACCATGGAACCGTGAGAATAGAGACGGAGTGCACCAAGGGAAAATGTTTACGCAATACAAAAGCATGGTCAATTCTAGAATGAGAATGATGAGGATGAGAGTAATAAGTATAATCTTTTCCCGGGGGGTGAAATTCACGCCACAGATCCACCAGGTCATGAGTACTTAACGTACGGTTGAAGGATTTGACCGACGTGGAATAATTAGAGTTTTCTGCAGGGTATTTATCTAGGGATGGGTTTAATACTAAATTGGAATTTCCTGCCAGCAGAAGAGTACCCCATTGATGGACAGCCAAGAGGGAGCAGATATGTGATAGGAAGGGTCCAGGGTTAACATTGGGAGCATAATAAGTCAGTATGGTAACATCGATACCCTGAATCGTGCCCTGTAATAAAAGATACCTGCTGCTCGTGTCAGCAATACGCTTCACACATACAAATGGGGTTTTGCCGTAGAAAGCAACAAGGACTCCCCTTTGCTTAGTAGGGCTAGTAGCCTGAAAAACCTGAGGGTAGCGTGCATCTAAATATTTAGGGGCAGAGGTATTCGAAAAGTGAGTTTCCTGCAAAACAAGCAATGTCGACATGGCGAGGCCAGAGGAACTTAAATATTTTTACCCGTTTTGCGGAGAGTTCATACCCTGAACATTCAAGGATAACCAGTTTAGTGACATGGCGATCGGAAGGGAAAAAGATCATCTCCACCACGATCCCCGAGAGCCCTGAAAAAGAAATTAAAAAAACCACAAAAGACACGACAAGAAACAGAGAAAAAAGGACAGAAAAGAAGGAAGAAAACAAGAAACCATCTGGTATACGAGCTATATTCACATGAAACAGTAAGATTAGCACAGACATCGTAATAAACTACTGTGGGTGAAATACCCACACAAAGGCTGGACAGCGGGCAGGACACCTATCCAGTCTACTAACCAGCTCGAAGGGGGACACCATAGTCCACCGGAACTACTCGACTTAGTTAAGAAAAGAAAAGAAAATACTAAACAAACAACTTAGGCTAATAAACCCAGGAACAATTGACCTATAGACGGCTAGTAAGGCAATAAGAAACTCAATAGGCTAGAACTTCAAAAAGAAGATACTCCAAAATAGAGTGGTGAAACCGCCCATGGGACCACCCCTGTCACACCCGCGGCCTGAGGTCCGCCGCCAGTTCCTCCCATCAGCTATAACATAAGTAGAAGCATCTATACAGAACTAGCAGGGTTATTTATGCACTAGCCACTGTGGAGAAAGTGCTACAAGACATAACTGCATAGGAATACCTAAGGGCAATGTCGCCCACGTCTCAAAGAATAAAAAACAAATGTGTGAACATAACCGGACACAGAATGTCAAGTCGCAGAAACCTCCTGGAATCGTTGGGCCTGCAGAGATCGAAGAGCCTGAGAGCTACTCTGACTTGAAGGAGATTTACGTGAAGACTGGGAACTTCGAAGACGCGTAGAAACCATAGCCTCCTCGTTCTGGGAGTGTGGTAGCTCCAATTTCAATTCCTGAAAGTGACGGCGAAGATCCGCTGGTGAGGAAGCTTGAAACTGATGCCCTTGGAAGGAGAAAGAGAGCTTGAAAGGAAAACCCCACCTGTACTTGATATCAGCTGATTGTAAAATCTGGAGGTAGGGTCTCAGGGTACGACGTTTGGCAATCGTGACTAGGGACAAGTCCGCAAACAGCTGAATAGAGTGACCCTGAAATTCACAGCCGGATAATTCTGAGCCGCCTGTAGAAGACGCTCTTTAGTACGGTAAAAGTGAAATTTAATGATAATGTCCCTGGGAGGGCCCTCCATGGGTTTAAGAGCTAAAGCTCTATGGATACGATCAAACTCCAGTTGTTCCAAGGGGATCTCAGGAGCCAGTTCCTGGAAGAGAGCGGTAGCAGTACCCTGTAAATCGGTGATTACCTCAGGAACCCCGCGGATGCAGAGATTATCTCTGTGAGCTCTATTCTCAGCATCTTCCAGCTTATCTTTCAAAGTGTCCAGCTCAGCATGCAGATCCTCCACCTCCTGTTCATGGCCCTCCAAGACCATAGTCGCCAGATCCATATGTTGTTCTAGTTGATAGGCTTGATGACCCAATTCCTTTAGGCCTCTCACTAGATCAGAAGATAACTTACGGGAGGCAACTGTAATCTCCTCTCGCACTATGAATTTGTGTAGCAAGGCTTCAGAGTTTTGTTCAAGAGGGCCCGTCAGTCCCGATGGAAACTGCTGCTGACTATCACCATCCGACTCAGGCTCCCCTGGAAGTTGCGTTATGTCATCAGGCTCTGGGGGGCTGGGTGTTAGCTTGTTAGTGTAGCTATGCGGAGGTGATTGCTGCTGGGCCCGGTGTTTAGATTTGATGTGGGGGGTACGATGCATTGTTAGGGAAGTCCAGATAGGTTACAAATGCCTTCCATCGGTTGAAGCTATATGCTATATGCCAGGGTGTAGAAGCCCAATTGCCAAGATATGCGTTCCGGTGGCACGGCACAGGGAGATCACTGGGCCATCATCCCCGATTACGTTTGCGTGTCCCCCGATTGGGTTGCGTTTGCAGAAGATCCATTGCTGCGGAACACATCATGCGTCCCGCCGCAGCCGATAAATTGTAGAACAAATTATCGCACTGGGAAGGGAGGGGTATATATAACTGTAGCGGTTGTTTGAGGTCTACACCCCTTTCAAGGGCCAATCATCTGCTTCGGCGGGCCCCCAGGCCTACATGCAAGGGGGCTGAAGGACGAGGCCACCCCTTTCAAGGGACCAACACTGAAGCCAGGGGGGCCCACACAGGCTGTCCCAGCAACTGACCTTGCTGCAGGGGACCAGGAGGCAGAGCAGCAGCATCTCGTCTCGGCCACGGTAGTGTCGCGTCCCGGCCGCGGTATCGGGAAAGACCGCGGCTCCACACGCCGCACTAGGCCGCAAAATGTCCGGAGGTCCGAATGGCCGGAGGGGGGACAAAAACGCCCGGCACCCCTCCTCGGATGTCAGGCAGGGTCCCCTGAGCCTCCGATGGCTGTGTAGGGCCCGTTGTCCCCTGGATGGCAACGGATTCTATCCGTAGGGCGCCGGAGCTCCGGATCAGATATCCGCTCCGGTCGCCATCTTGGACACTCCCCCCGGAAAGAATATTTTTAAAATATATTTCAAATATATTTTTCTTCCATGTGGGGGGGGGGGGCCTTGCGGGTGCTGCAGGATTTCATTCCATGGCGGCATATTGTATTGCCAGTGGTTTGTTTGTTGACTGTGGTCCCAACTGCCTTGAGATCATTCACAAGCTCCTCCTGTGTGGTTCTGGGCTCATCCATCACTTATGTCATGATCATCCATTCACCATGAGGCAAAGTCTTGCATGGAGCTCCAAACCGAGGGCAATTGATGGTTATTCTGTATTTCTTCCATTTGGGAATAATCGCTCCAACAGTTCTCTCCTTCTCACCAAGCTTTTTGCTGATGATCTTGTAGCCTATTCCAGCCTTGTGCAGGTCTACAATCTTGTCCCTGATGTCCGTTGACAGCTGTTTGATCTTGTCCATGATGGAATGGGCATTTGAAAAGAAGAAAGAGATTCTGTAGACAGGTGTCTTTTAAAACATAATGAGTTGTTGTTAGGAGTACCTTCTTAAAATGATAGGACTAACCTGTGTACCACATGAGCACAGAGCCAGTCTGTAAAAGCCAGAATTATTGTTGGGGATCAAATTTTTTTTTTCTACTTACTAAACTGCAACTCCATTTATAACATTTGTATCGTGTTTTTTCAGGATTTTTGGTTGATATTCTGTCTCATACCATTTAAATTACACCTATGATATTAATGATAGACCCTTCATTTCTTTGTAAGTGGGCAAACTTACAAAATCTGCAGGGGAACAAATAATTATTTTCCCTGGTGTACATAGTTTGGATAAAATGTACCAAATAGAGTGAAAGCAAGAAATAAATATAGCCATTTTGAAAATATATCTAAAGCTAATTTTGTTAGTTTAGGACACAATGTAAATTATTAGAAATGTAAAAGTGTACAAATGTCACCAAAATAAGAGTCGTGGATGAATCTTCAGTTGGATCTATCTATATAACAGCTGTCTAAGGGTCGGTTCACATAATAGAATTGCAGTCCAGATGTGCATTTCTGTATGCATGGTTTTGAAGTTTTTTGGATGTGTTTTGGTCTGTTTTTAAAGCATTCGGGTTCATTTATTCCCCTCTCTTTTTCTTCAACCTAAATAAAGAACATGTGAATTATGGTAAATTTATGGTGCATTTAGGTGTGTTCCAGTGCGTTTTTGATGCATTTTCATATGTTTTACTGCGTTCAAGTACAGTTCAGTGCAGAAAAATGGACCATGTTCTACTTTTTTTTCTGGAATTGGAATGCACTGGAACTAACTGCACTGGTGTAAACTATGTCCTTGGAAACCATGTAACCTACTATCAATGTGTTTTTGATGCAGAAAAAAATGCAGTAGAGTTTACTGGCCCACAGAGGGGATTTCCTCTCAATTTTGAGATATTTTCTTTCACTTCCGGTTGTGTCTCCAGAACAGGAAAGCAGAGGGGAAATTGCCCCAATAGGACACAGAAGAAAACCATGAGATTAGTATTAATCTTCCCTTATGCTATTCAAAACTCCCTACATAACCTTTGAGGTAGCTGCTGAGAGAAGCAAAGGGGAATCCTATAGAGTATCACTTGAGTAACAGCTCAGAGTCTGCTGAGGCATCACATCCGAGGTAGCAGTGTCCAGCAGCATTTCTAGAGCTGCTGGATCTCTACACAAGGGAGATTTTTACATGTAAGAACAGATTAAATGCACATATAATCTTATGGGAAGACTTTTTTTTAATGACTAGTTTGATGAAAGAGACTCTTTAAGATGCACAGAAAGTGAACTGTACAACAATGTTTTACCTATGCACTTGACTTTGGAACATCTGCAATTTTTACTGGAAAGCGTCAGTAGCTCTATGATTGGTTTTGTGTTGCCTTAAATTGTTCTTTAATTATTTTATATAAATCACCCTAGGTATAGCTTTCTTGACAAGTGAAAAATGAAGAATAATCAAGCATGGTGTATAGAGGGACAGATCAAATTATGTTTCTGACCAGGGAATGATGTGTGTGATATTGTGAAATGTGTCCCAACTATGCTGGTTTTCTTTTGTGAACATGCATGTGAAATGTTGCATGTAGTTTCATCATGTTTAGGTCCTGTGATACTGGGCTGCAGTAGAAATAAAGATTTTTTTAAAGCCAATGGCATTCACAGATTCCTTTCACATTTTTGTGAAAACCGATATGTAAAAATATAAGGAGAAAATCATCTTTTCATTGAAAAGATGCATTTGTGTCCTGTCCATTAGAAGTACTTTTGGGAAGGGGATTGTCTCCCTATAGTTTTTAGGGTTTTGCATATCAATGATGTATCCAGATCTTACTCATCTCATCTGGGATTTCAATAAACAAAGTAGGCTAAAATACTGAATTATGATCCAATAATCTTACTTGTATTTACTTACTTACTACACCCATCCAATACTGCAATATTCGTTCTCTTTACAGAACTAAAAAAAGTATTTGCATAAAAATCTAAATTACCACATCTCAGGGAGTAGACGTATAGTGCCACATCCCAATTTATTAAAACCAAGAAAGAAAAAGAGGGAAAAAACCCTCAGTGTAAACAGGACTTTAAAAGCACTGTACAAAATACACAATGCAATTCAAAATTGTATGGCCACTATAAAAAATTCATACATTTATTTACACATCAACGTTCATAAAACTGTACAAATATATGGCTGATGCTGTGTCCCGTTGGTATATGCCAACGTGTTACGCAGTTCATAGCTGCTTCATCAGGGACATTACGGGACTGTTTAGAGAGTTGAACAATTATTTCATAATAGCAATAGCATTTTCTTTAACAGTATTTCACACATCAATATGATATTGGTTTACATAATAATGATTTACAGCTTACCACAGCTAACTGTTACCATCTAGGGCAGGGGTGGGCAAACTTTTTGACTTGAGGGCCGCAATGGGTTCATATATTGGACCCGGGGGGGCCGGACCAAGAGTAGATGAATGATGTGTATGTGTCATCCATAGTAAGTATAGTAATATTCCCCCATAGTAAGCATAGTAATTAATCCCCCATATAGTAATTCATCCCCCATAGTAATTCATCCCCCATATAGTAATTCATCCCCCATATAGCAATTCGTCCCCCATATAGCAATTCGTCCCCCATATAGCAATTCATCCCCCATATAGTAATTCATCCCCCATATAGTAATTCATCCCCCATAGTAATTCATCCCCCACATAGTAATTCATCCCCCATATAGTAATTCATCCCCCATAGTAATTCATCCCCCACATAGTAATTCATCCCCCACATAGTAATTCATCCCCCATATTAATTCATCCCCCATATAGTAATTCATCCCCCATATAGTAAGTCCCCCATATAGTAAGTCCCCCATATAGTAATTCATTCCCCATATAGTAAGTCCCCCATATAGTAATTCATTCCCCATATAGTAAGTCCCCCATATAGTAATTCATTCCCCATATAGTAAGTCCCCCATATAGTAATTCATTCCCCATAAAGTAAGTCCCCCATATAGTAATTCATTCCCCATATAGTAAGTCCCCCATATAGTAATTCATTCCCCATAAAGTAAGTCCCCCATATAGTAATTCATTCCCCATAAAGTAAGTCCCCCATATAGTAATTCATTCCCCATATAGTAAGTCCCCCATATAGTAATTCATTCCCCATAAAGTAAGTCCCCCATATAGTAATTCATTCCCCATATAGTAAGTCCCCCATATAGTAATTCATTCCCCATAAAGTAAGTCCCCCATATAGTAATTCATTCCCCATAAAGTAAGTCCCCCATATAGTAATTCATTCCCCATATAGTAAGTCCCCCATATAGTAATTCATTCCCCATATAGTAAGTCCCCCATATAGTAATTCATTCCCCATATAGTAATTCATTCCCCATATAGTAAGTCCTCCATATAGTAATTCATTCCCCATATAGTAAGTCCCCCATATAGTAATTCATTCCCCATATAGTAAGACCCCCATATAGTAATTCATCCCCCATATAGTAAGTCCCCCATACAGTAATTCATTCCCCATATAGTAAGTCCCCCCTATAGTAATTCATTCCCCATATAGTAAGTCCTCCATATAGTAATTCATTCCCCATATAGTAAGTCCCCCATATAGTAATTCATTCCCCATATAGTAAGTCCCCCATATAGTAATTCATTCCCCATATAGTAAGTCCCCCATATAGTAAGTCCCCCCTGTGTCAATTCACTTACCTTTGCTCCTCCGCGCGTTCCTCTCGTATTCCCGCGCCGTTCTGGTCTTCAGGGAGGACTGTGAGAGAAGAGTTCGTCACGCTGCCCCGCCTACATCCTGGCTGCCCCGCCTACATCCTGACAGCTGCAGAGTCCTGACGCCCGAGAGGAGGGAGGGGGCGGCCATCCTAGAGGGGGGGCGGCCATCCGAGAGGAGGGGAGGGGAGAGGAGGAGAGGAGGTCGCCCGCCCGCCCGAGAGGAGGGAGGGGAGCGGGCGCCCGGCACACAGGAGAGCCGCATCTATTGTAAAGAGCCGCGGCTTGCCGACCACTGGCCTTGCGGGAGCCTAGCTCCGCGGGCCGGATTAAAAGGTCCGCCGGGCCGTATACGGCCCGCGGGCCGTAGTTTGCCCATTGCTGATCTAGGGGGAGGGTTCTGTTGATCATGTATATAGCACCCTTTCATAAATCAGCAGCAATTAAGTTGTTAACTAATGGTGTGGTAAGCTGTAAATCAATATTATGTAAACTAATATCATGTTGATGTGTGAAATACTTTTAATGAAAATGCTATTGGTATCATGAAATAATTCTTCAGCTCTCTAAACAGTCCCGTGATGTCCCCGATGAATGAGCTGTGAACTGCGAAACACATCAGAATATACCAACAGAACACAACATCAGACATGTATTTGTATGGCTTTATGAAAGTTGATGTGTACATAAATGTATGAATTTTATATGGCGGCCATACAATTTTCACCAATTATATTGTATTCTAATAAATATATTGTTTTATTGAATTGCGTTGTGTATTTAGTATGGTGCCTTCAAAGTCCCATTTACACTGAGGGTTTTTTCCTCTTTTTCTTTCTTGGTCTAAAAAAGGTATTTGTCTACACGAGTTCTGAATTGTAAACAGGTCATACTTATTGGTTATTAGGAATGAGTAAACATATTATTTAGGGCAGATTATGAGTTCATATAAGAGTACAGTTTTATTTTGGATTGTTAGAGGCCATCATAATGCTATTAAATGTACTAAATCAAACTGTGCAAGTGTTTAAATCATAAAAGTAAAGCAGCAAACACTCTAAGGGAATATCCTCTCCAAATATGAAAAGTGACAAAAAAAATTAACTAGTGTTGCGCTAAGTGATCTCAAATAAGTACTTAAATTATTAACAATAAATATACAATTGTACAATAAACAATAGTGCTCTAAAATAGCCCAATAACCACAAAAAAAAAATGCACAATAATGGTCAAAGTATAAAATAGCAATCATATATGTGACAGTCCAAATAAAAAATATGTGAAACAGTCCCCTTTTCCTTCCTTATGTGAATAATCACAGATTTTCATTCAAACTTGTGTGTCCACCAACGTCACCACTGCACCACTGTGACAACAAATTGGAGGCTTACCAGATCCTTTGACTCCTTAATTATAGGAAATCAACATGCACTTTGTTGGAAACTATTCATGCCCGCTGCCATGCCATAACATGAACCATTTGTGTCTTCCTTTAACCACTTTACAACCAGGCTATAGCCGAATGACGGCTACAGCACGGTTGTCCCATTCTTGGAGGGCATCATATGACGTTCTCCCAAACCCCCCCCCCCCCCCTGCAGTGCGCACCCGGCGCTGTCTGTGATCAGTGTGTCCTAAGGACACAGCTGTTCACATGACAAGATAAAAGGCCAATCACAGTGGCCTTTTACCACGTGATCAACCGTGCCCAATGACACAGCTGATCCCAATACAGCACTTTCCTCACACTGCCACAGCATGAGAAAAGTACTGCCGATAACCAGCAAGTGTCACAGAGGGCATCTGCACTGATAATCTGGGCACTGATTATCAGTGCAGCCTCAAAAGTGCCCAGCAGTGGCACCCATCAGTGCCGCAGTCAGTGCCGCCAGTTAGTGCCCACCAGTGCTGCCTATCAGTGTCCATCATTGCCACCTATCAGTGCCCATCAGTGCTGCATATCAGTGCAGCATCATCATTGCCTCATCAATTCCCACCAGTGCAACCTATCAGTGCTGCCTATCAGTGCCACCTCATGAGTGCTGCCTATCAGTGGCACCTCATCAGTGCCCATAAGTGCTGCCTCATCATTGCCGCCTCATCAGTGCTGCCTATTAGTGCCACATTATCAGTGCCCATCAGTGGTGCCTCATCAGTGCCACCTCATCAGTGCCCATCAGTGCTGCCTATCAGTGGCACCTCATCAGTGCCCATCAGTGCTGCCTATCAGTGGCGCCTCATTAGTGCCCGTAAATGCTGCTCACCAGTGGTGCCTTATCAGTGCCCATCAGTGCTGCCTATCAGTGCAGCCGCATCAATGCACATCAGTGGAGAAAAATTACCTGTTTGCAAAATTTTATAATAGAAACAAAAAAAAGTTTTGCTATTTTTATTTAGTTTATAGAGCAAAAAAAAAAACAGTGGCAATTCAATACCACCGAAAGAAAGCTCTATTTGTCTGAAAAAAATGATAGACATTTCATATGGGTACAGTGTTGCATGACCACTCAATTGTCATTCAAAGTGTGATAGCACTGAAAGCTGAAACTTGGCCTGGGCAGAAAGGGAGTAAAAGTGCTCAGTAGGCAAGTGGTTAAATGTCCCGATCACTCTGGGTCAGTTTAGAACCATGCCAAAATAAAAAATATCTCTCCACTGCATAGCTTGGTTTCATCAGCAAAAACTGACATGTTACTTTTAATCCCAGACCCTATATCATTTATAAATATATAAAAAAGCAAGGGTCCCAACACTGAACCTTGGGGTACACCACTGACAACCCTAGACCATTCAGAGTATGAATCATTAACCACTACTCTTTGAATTTGTTCTTTTAGCCAGTTTTCTATCCATTTACAAACTGATTTTTCCAAGCCTGTAGACTTTACTTTAACCCCTTCATGCCTAATGGTAAAACAAATCTAAATGCCTAAGCACAATTTTGCAACGTTGACATTTGTTAGTAAAACCGTACATACAGTATCATCACAACTACATCCAGGTGATTTATACCGCGTTTTTTTCAGGACGAATTGGGCTTTCATTTGGTGGTAAATGTTAATAGATATCTCCTGATATTTTTTTATTATCAAAGGAAAACTGGCCCAAAACAGTAAAAAAACATTTTTTTTATTTAGCTGTGTGTTTCTTGTTATTACCATAACTTACCACCAAAGAACAACCCAAAATAAATTTTCCAGCTCTTGACGATCGCAGTGATACCATATATGTGTATGTTATTTGTTGTTTGTACCCGTAGTACAGCCCAGAAACAATAGTGCGCATTTTGTTTGTTTTTTTTTTTTACCTAAAACACACTGACACTGACAGTGACATTGAAATTAACTGACACTGATACCAAATTTTGTTTATATCCTGACCCTTGACCCTGACCTTTTGACCTTGACCTTTGACCCAAACACTAACCCTGGCACTGAACTAGATCAATCCTTGATCTAGGTATTTTTTCTTTATTTTATTTTTTAATATTTAATTATTTATCTTTTTTTTTTTTTACAAACATTTTTTTTCTCTCTATGCCAGGAGTTAGAGAGATACAATGTATCTCTCTTCTCCATTCATAGAGAAAGAAAAAAAACAAAGGGGCCGGGCTGCACAGTGACTGATCACTGTGATAGCCAATCAGAGGCTATCACAGCAATCATGTGACCTGGAATCGGGAGTCCCAGGTCCTGATCATTAGAACTAGACCCGAGGCTTTCAGTGACACCACGGTTTTTGTGCTGGGAGCGCGCAGTGCGGCACGCTCCCAGCACAAAGACAGGTAAGCAAATATGCGGCCCCCCAGTTCTGAGAGGCTGCATATTTGTGTGACATCGGCGTCAAGGGGTTAAACATTAGCTCTGTGTGGGGAACTGTGTCAAACGCTTTTGCAATATCCAAGTATCCAACGTCTACATCCACTCCTCTGTCCAAGGTTTTGCTTACCTTCCCGACTATAGGAGTTAAACTAACAGGTCTATATTTACTCTATAGTAACTTGATAAAGACTTTGTTCCCTTTTTAAAAATAGGCACCACATTGGCCTTACACCAATCCAGTGGTACTATACAGTCATTAAAGCACCCCTAAAAATTAGTGATGGGCTGAACACCCCCCTGTTTGGTTCGCAGTCGAACACTTGAACATAATAAAAATTAAACCGTGAACTTCAAACAGAGGGGACAATTCACTAAGCAGTACTAAAAACATTATTGTTTCAGCTGTCAGCAGCGTTCCCAAACAATACCAGGCCACATGCCCTCAACATGGGGGGGGGCCTCATCCCCACAACCATGGCAGGTAGTTGTGGGGGTCTGTGGGCGGGGGATTTTTGAAACCTGGAAGCCCCCTCCCTATATGAATGAGTATGGGGTACATGGTACCATTAACCATTCACAAAAAAAAAAGTGTAGTATAAAAATGACAGGAGACAGTCTTTGACAATGTCCAACATCATTCTCGATGCCCACCTTGATTTCCTTTTTACATATTCTGTTATATTCTTGGTAATATTTAAATGATGATGGTGTTCCTCCTTTTTTATATATTTAAACTCTCTTTTCTTATTATTTATAGCTTTTTCTAACTTTACGCCACATAGGTTATATTTTTAGCCTGTTAAACTTGTTGCCCATGGAAATATATTTTGCAGTGTGTTTTTGAAGAACTCACATTTCTGTTCAGTGTTCATCCATATGTGCTTGTTGTTTACAGCTAACATTAAATGAAATCATGTTATGGTCACTGCTACCCAAAACAAACAAACACTTTAAGTCATTGTCACATTTTGCACATGTATTTTGCATGTGTTTTATTTTCGTACAAATAGTACCAATTCCAATGGGTATTTGTAACATGGCAACCTTCTTATCAACTGCCATAATCCTCCCTCCATCATTCCCCACTCCACCCACCAATAGGGACTGACCCCTGTCTGATCTGTCTCCCCCGTTATCACCTAATTTTATCTCCCTCCTAAATCCTAGTTTAAATATTCATCTAACCTTCCCATAAACCTCTCCCCCAGCACAGTAGACCCCCTTCCATTTAGGTGCAAACCATCTTTAGCATATAGGTTGTATCCCAATGAAAAGTCAGCTCAGTGCTCTACAAACCTAAATCCTTCCTTTTTACCCCTGGTCTTTAGCCATGTATTCAGTTCTCTAATTCCTCCTGTCTTTCCTGTGTTGTGCATGGCACAGGCAATATTTCAGAGAATATCACCTTGGTTGTCCTTCCCTTCAACTTGCAGCCTAGTTTTTTAAATTGATACTTAAGGAGCCTCCACCTTCCATGTGTTTTGTCATTGGTTCCAACATGGACCAAGACAGCTGGGTCATACCCAGCCCCTCCCACAAAAATGTATCAACCCGGTCTACCTGGTCCTGTATATATATATATATTGTAAACTACAGGGGCACTACAACATTTAGACTACATTATTTAAGTGGTGTCACATGAAATAAAAGTGGTGTCACATGAAATTTGCAAGGGAATTTTCTCCAGAGCTTAGTGAATGAAGCTCTGCTGAATCATGTGCAAGTAAAACTGTTGATTTTTAATGTTTTCCTTGCAAGTGATTAGGTATTCTTTGTAAAGTAAAATTTTACCACATTCACTAAGGTCAGGAGAAAAATATCTTGCATAGTGCAACTTTCCTTGCAAAGTGACTAGCCTATTTGCCTTTAGTAACACAGCCCCAAAATCTTCAACTTTGTATTCTTTATCTGTACATCTATCTGACGTTCCTTCTTTTCTTACTGAACCTGAAATGTACCAATATATAGCACCTACCAAATGCATAAAACCCTTTGCCATTAAAAAGAGAACGTCCATATTGGGAGGAGTCCGTTACATTATGAACAAGTTGATTTATCTGGACAGGGTCTTTTTTGTGCATCATTTTTGATTTATCAGGCAATATAGTTCCCAAATCTTTCTTTAGGATATACCAATGTGTCTTTATAATTATCTTTATATTTTTTTATATTGTATATGTTTATCTAGAATCAGAGAAAGATGATGATAATTATTTTCATTTTTTCTTGGCTTTATCCTCCAGCATTTTTTCTCTTTCCATCTCTTGTGTTTTTCCTATTTTTCCTTCAATAAACTTTTTTTTTTTATTTTGTATACATCTTTCACTTAATAGGCAAGATTCTTTTTTAAAAAAATCCTCTTTTCTTGAGCAAGTCCTCTGTAGTCTCAAATAATTGGCCTTCAGAAACAATATATCACTATGATGGAAAATGGTAGTTGAAGGTGGGAATATAACTATTCCTGTCAATATCTTTGATTACGTTTTAGTATGTAAACTACCATCTTCTGCACATATTTTCAAATATAAAAAAGCTGAGGTGTTCTATGGCGTTGCCACAAAAAGGCAGTATTCTTATGGTTACCTAATCAAGCTTAGTCATGAATTGTTTTAGGATCCAAAAAACTCTGCTCCTAAGGAGCTTAGCGTTTTGCCTGTAGAAGCAACTAATGTTATCCTATGTGTCCATAGGATAACATTAATGCACATTAGGTAGTCTAGAGTCATTTTTTAAGATCAGCGTATAGAGGCAGAGAAAAAAAAACCTTTTGTTTCCATTTTTAAGAAACATTTTTTCTAGCAGTAAAAAATTGCTAATTGCTGCTAAACGCTCCCAAACGCTAGTACAAAAACTCTCAAAATTAGCATTTTTTTCTGCCAAGAGCACTGGTGTTTTTTTTAAAGCAGTGTGCATGGAGCATAATATGTTTTTATCATCCTACCAAATTCAAATTATATTGTCAGTCAGCTTTCTGTACATCAATCATTTTTCTGGCTTATCATTAAAAATACTTTTTAATTCCTATTTTGATATAAATGTATTAGCACTTAATGTAAATTTGGCAAAGATATTGCAACGTTAATCTGGCTATAAAAACGTTAGTTCTACCAGAAGTAATTATGCAGTAAACCAAATTGTAAGACTTCCAAATACTGTAAACTTTTTATGATGGTTATCAATTTTTATTTCCAACTGTACAATCCATTTTAACTGACTCTGTTGCTTCTCTATGATTTATAATATTATATAATAAATTAATGCCTGCAGTTACTAGAAAGCATACAAAGTATAACCAGGGTTTATTAAAAAATTCTTATTTCATTTTCTAGCATATACAGTATTTCTGTATACTGATGTTTGTGTTAAATTTATTGAGATTTTTATTTGGGGTTAATTTCAAGCCCTTTTCAAGCACCAATAAATCCTCCCTCCCTAATTCAACATCACTTAGACTGAAAATACCCTTATCTAATATCCTCTTTTTATCTTGTATTTTGTAAGTTTCAAGAACCATGTTGTCTCAAATTACTTTAAGTGCAATTTTTTGAATGTAGAAAAGTTATAGAAACATTGGAGGAGTTTAAATTTTAGGAGAGATTTATATTGATTTCTACTTGAATTGTTTTAAAAGGAATTATTAGAAATAGGTATCTTTAGGAATGTGTTGTAACTCTTCAGATTACGCTCAATTTATCCTCAGATACTCCCAAATTGTTTAATTTTTACTGCCATTTATTTATTTTTAAGTTTTTATACATTATTTTATTTTGTTTTTAACATGTTTTTATTTCTAAAGCAGTATTCACGTAATTATGGATGAAGTCATATGTAGCACTATATGTCTCAGTAAGACCTCAAGGGTTAATAGTTTCAGATCTCAAACCATTCAATCCCTCAGTTGTCCAGTCCAAATCCTCCCCGCCTCTTCAGCTGTCAGCTGGGCATTCCCTACTTACAGCTAAAATGTAAACAAAGGATTGGGAAATGGGTGCCTGATATCCCTGACCAAATATTTCTTATCACTGCAATTGGCATTCCCTCTCTCTCTCTCAATAAGACCTCAATGGTTAATAGTTTTAGATCTCAAACCATACAATCCCTCAGTTGTCCTGTCCAAATCCTCCCTGCCTTTCCAGCTGTCAGCTGGGCATTCCCTACTTATAGCTAAAATGTAAACAAATGATTGGGAAATGGGTGCTTGATACCCCTGACCAAATATTTCTTATCACTGCAATCGGCATTCCCTCTCTCTCAGTAAGACCACAAGGGTTAATAGTTTCAGATCTCAAACCATACAATCCCTCAGTTTTCCAAAAATGTAGCAATTATTCACTTCTAGACATGTGCGATTCATTTCATTACGAATCAAAATTTGGATGAAACTTGCATTATTCAGAGATTTGGATGTATCCAAATTTCCGAATCACAATACTAACGAATTTCAACGAATTGGAAATAAATTATAATGAAAACAACTAATTAATTGGTATTCATTTATTTCAATTGGATGACACGATGTGATAGTTTGGGCCTTTTGTTAATATTTGAACCATCCAAAATACTGTAAAGTCAAAACGAATGATCTGAGTTCATCTAGATCCATTTGTTTTTATTCCAGTGAGTGTAATGTGAATATTCTAATAAGATTTTTACATTGGAGTTGAACTTGAGAGAGGCCATTCATTTAATTTGTATGAGTGCGGTGCAACAAGCAAAGCCAGTTGGGAATAGGGAAATGATTAATTCAACTTAATAACATAACAAATTAGTAAATATTAATTTGGACTCATTTGTTTTATTCAGATGAGAGCGGCTTAGACAATTTTCCAAAAAAACAAGAATAACAGAACTGCCAAACATGTGAATCGATTCGAAACAATGAATATACACTATCCTGAAATTATGAATCATTCTGAAAATGAATCATTTTAACATAACAATTATGATGAAACGCTTTACTTAACAAATGAAACTGAAACAAAACATCTCTAGTCACATCAACATACAGTACATATATAATTAAAATCCACAGTATGAAGCATATGTTATATTTAAAATAAACTATATAACATCATACATTGGCAGATCTCTGAATCAGTTCAGTAATCCTAAAAGTCCTTGTTAGGAGCAACCTTGTGCTAAAAAGAATATTTTTATACTGAAAGTAGATTGTTATTTTACTGTTATTCATAGGGTATCCTCTGGGGGATACAGCAAACACTTTCTCTGTCACTTCCTATATTCAGGGAAGCTCACTGCTTCTTTGCTCTACTCACAGAATTCAGTATTTTCCATTCCTTCCTCCAATCCTCCATGTCAGCACTGGATCTCCACAGAGGACTCACAAGACACTAGTACCTTCCAATGAGTCCTGTGATGGACATCTCTAACCCTTTCTTCACCAAAAATTGTGATAGTCTATTGCAAACAAACACAAATCTGTACTCTAGGCTTATAAGAAGAGGTGGGTGAGTCCACAAGAGGCTGGCTTGCAGTAACCAGGGGTAATCAATTCTAACACCACAACAATGTTCCATTTTCCTTCAACCCTACGTGGTTTCAAGGTAGAGCATTCTTCATCAGTGGAGAGGAGAATGCAACAGAAACTTCCTTATAACTAGTTACTAAATTAACTCTTTCCTGAACCGAAATATATTAACCCCTTATAGTACAGATTAACTGAAACCCTAAAATCACATACTTCACAAATCAAACATTAGACAATAATAAACCAGTAAAAATATATGTCCAATGAAAGAAACCAATAAAAATATACCAATAAAAATACGTTCACAATTTAATAACTCTACACATAAAACTTTATCTAATTCAAAATTTGTTGTTCCTCCATGCATAATCACAATATACAGCTCCCAGTTTTTAGAGGGCTATGAACTCTAATGCTTCAGCCTTAAAACATTAATTCAAATTGCCTAAAAATAATTATAATTACCTATCCCCCGACAATATTTGAAGGATCACTGTTGAAAGTGTAAGCCATTACAGAAGAAGCACCCAAAAAGCACTCTCAGTTAATTTAACATTCTAGACCCTTACAACATCAGAGATAGCAGGTAACATTAAAATGCCGTTTCAGACTTCATGGGTTATAATGTATCCAACCTGAACATCTACTCACCCTCTTTTAGGGTTTTTTCTCAGAGAATAGGTGCAGGAACCCACCCTTCCCAGTCAACTCCCTGCCCCCAATCCAACCCCCTCCAGCCCCCAGTACTGCCCCCAACATCACCCCCTCCTACCCCCAATCCCACCATTCCTCAGGGAAGAGAAGTAAAGTGATGCTAAATAATGGGCGTGGTCAAGGCTCAGAACCACACCCAGTGAAGAACTGAATTTTGCACGCAATGCGAGGTTCAGGAAAGTAACACACAGAGTACTGGACTCAGGATTGCATAACACACAGGAGTACGTATTGTGCAGTGCTGAGGAGTATATATCACACAGTGTGCAGAAAAAAATCAACATCCCCATCCACAACTCACCCTCTTCCCCCTGTTCACAGCTCACCTTCTTTTCTTCCATCCAAATCTCACCTTCTCCTTCCCTGTCCGCAGCTGGTCTTCTCCCCCCCCCTTCCCCGTCCACAGCTCACCCCCCCATCCACAGGTCACCCTTTCTCCCCCATCCACAGCTCCCCTTCTCTCCCCATCCAGCTTTACCCCCCAAACTATATATTTTTTGAAAGCACATGACCAGTAGAATAAAAAAAGGTGCTATTGATTATTAGGGCCCTGTGATACTTATTTATCAAAACAACATTTTCACTAAAAATACACTACAATTATTATTAACAGATACAAAGAGCACATTTTACAAAATTCATGCTAATTATAAAAAAGTTTAACCTGTAACATATATTTGTTAATTTTAAATTGTGCCTTTTTGCAAAATGGGGAAAACTGAACGTACATAAAAGTAAATAATCAAATGTCTCTAAAAATCTGGAGGTTTTAATTTTTCCCTTACAGCTTTGGAGTTTGTAAAAGACCCCCCCAAACCACATATTTTCTGAAAGTACATGACCAGTAGAATAAAAAGAAGGTTATACTGATTTTAAGTCCCTTTGATATTTGCGCAACTGTTTATCAAACAATATTTTCGCTAAAAATACACTAAAATCATTATTAGCAGATGTACACACAGCAAATTTTACAAAAATCCTGATAAATTCCTATTTAATATAAAAGCTTAACCTGTATCAAGTTAATAATTAAAAAATAATTGTAAATTTTAAATTGCACCTTTTTGCAAATGGTGAAAATTGAACATATCTAAAACTGTAAGTAATCAAATTTCTCTAAAAATCTGGAGACTTTAATTTTTCCCTACAGCTTTTAGAGTTTTCCAAAGACCCCCCCACCCCCCCACCCCCTCACCCCCAAACCATATATTTTCTGAAAGCACATGACCAGTAGAATAAAATAAGATGCTACTGATTTTGAAGACCCCGTGATATTTGCGAAACTGTTTATCAAAAATAATTTTTACTAAAATCATTATTAGCAGATACAAACAACACATTTTACAAAAATCCTGCTAAATGCCTTCTAAATATAAAAGGTTAAACTCTTTTTAGTTAATAAATAACAAATATTTGTAAATTTTAAATTGCGCCTTTTTGTGAAATGGTGAGAATTGAAAGTACGCAAAATGTAAATAACCAAATTTCTCCAAAAATCTGGGGATTTAATTTTTCACTTACAGCTTTAGAGTTTATAAAAGACCTCCCAAACCATATATTTTCTGAAAGCATAGGATTAGTAGAGCACAAAGAAGGTGCTACTGATTTTATTGCGATATTCGCGAAAATATTTATCAAATCGCTATTTTCATTTAAAACCCTAAAATCCTTATTTTCACACATAAACACAGCATAATTTACAAAACTCAATTTATAAAAATTTCTACTAAGGCCTCGTTCACATAGGGTGTACTAAAGCGTACACCCATGTAGCACCATATGGAAGGTTGCGTTTACCAGCATAGATATGTACAGGTGTTCTGTGCATCCCTGTGCAGGCAATCCTATTCATGTCAGTTGGGATGCAGCGGCAGCAAGAACAGATCTGACATCTGTGTGGGCGTATCTGCATGGACCAAAACGCAGATAGTGCGAGTTCAAAGACAAACACCCACTTGGATGTCAGGTTGGGAGCAGGGGCTGTGTCCATGTAGCCGCTGCATCCCAATTGACATCAATGGGACTGCTTGTATGGGGATGCACAGAATACTTGTGCATTCCTGTGCAGCTAATCATGGCCTACCTGTTGTATGCCCTGTGTGAATGAGGACTTAGGCCTTGTTTACACTTGTGGTTGGGGGGGGCAGCAAAAATGCATGGTTGAGCTGCATTTCGGCCTCCTGCCAGCCGCCCCCCTTAACTTCCCTGGTGGTATTTCCGAGTGTAGCTCGGAGTAAGGTTTCAGTACCACAAGCGGTAACCCCGAGCTACACTCGGGAATACCACGCGGCGCTGCTCCGCAATTCCTCGATCACTTACCTTGTCCTGCGCTCCCACGATGTCCCTCCTGCAGTGTCCCCGGCAATGTAAACTGGCGGATGCCGGCATCTGTCATCTGGGTTCCATCCCCTGTGAGCGTCGGGACGTACGGGGGATGGAACAGCGGGAAATTTGAAAATGACAAAAAGTGGCATTCACTAAAATCACATAGTAAAACATTACTGTATCAAAGCATTTCACATACATTTTGTCCCTAGTACTTTGTCCTGTGCCCTGCCTGCATTTTTACTGTTCTTTCTGCCTGGAAACTGAGAAAAGTCCATGGCGTCCAAAAAGCATCCCTTTAGGTCAAAAGTGGTTTTAGACCAGCTAGAGAACAGCGATAGTAAATCAGAACCACTTGCAGAATTGAGTGATAATGATTTGTGGGGAAATTCGTCATCAGACACTGAAAACGATTTTGCGACTTTGCTCAGTGATGTGCGAACTTGGCGCTAAATTTCAAATTTCAGTGTTTTTGGTTTGATTATATTATTGAATTAAAATTATTATATTATTATTTTTTATGATTATTTATTAAAATATAACTTATGATTTTGTGTTTCAGTTTTATCATACCCGGGATGTTTACTAGACTCTTGTTCGGACAGATTTCAGTGAGTTATTCCTAAAAATGACAGGCCAGCAATAAAAAAACTACATATTTCCATGCAAAAAAATGTACAGCTTTGTGCACAGAAATATGGACATAATGAGACCGCTAGGGAGGTTAAGCTGCACTAGGCTGCGGACAGGTGTGTTTACATTTGCGTCCGCTGAAAAGTTAACCTGACTTGTAGTGATGCAGCCTTCCAAATACTACACATTCAAGTCAATGGGGAAGCACTGCAAACACCCTGCAACAAGCAGTTTGCAGTGCATTTTTCAGCAAAAATGGAGTTAAAGCAAGTGGTGAGGAGGCGTCAACTCGCTTCCTCACTACCTGTCAGGTTTTGTTTGCCAACATTTACAAATACATGCATAAGCCACAGTGTCTACGTCAATGGACCTCTGTATATACTGTAGTCCTAATTCTATAATTTTCAGAGCCTCATAATTTTCAGAGCCTCATAATTTTCAGAGGTAAATATTTGAGCCAATCCATTACTTTTTATTTATCCTTTCCAGCAAATCTGTTAACAGAACATTAAAGTGGTAGATCACTTTTGGAAATATGAAAAAATGTCAAATGTACCTGAACACCTCTATTGCACCAAGTTTTCATTTTGGCTGTACTGTTGTTTTCCCATAATTTGCCAGTGAATCTCTCAGTTATTTTCAGAGACACTATATGACCTATAACATTACTCAGCCCCCTCCTGCGAGTAATATACTTTGCTTTTCAGACCATACCATAGCGGAAGCACGAGCATGCTCTTGCCCAGCAAGTCTTTGCAAAAGTGGATCTGTCCCAACTCCTCTGGTGCTGATGTTCTGGTGCCTCTCCCATCAAGACATTATTGCTGAGAAGCAAGCAAGCATGCATGCTTCTGCTCTGTGCTGTGCAAGTCTGTTTGGAGTTGTAGGGGTTCTATATACAGGGAGCCTATGACATCAGATCTACTGATTCTACAGACCTACTGCTTCAAGATGCAACAGGAGAGCCATGTAAGGATTATATGGGAGAGATATTTACATCATTATGAATGGCTGGCAGATTGTTCTTTGATTGGTTGAATCCAAAGTTTAAGGCAGCCCATACATTCAACCTGAGAGTTGAAAGGAAGAAAATACCTTGGTTCTCCCATCCACACATTTGATGTAGATGGGGGGATGGCGGAATAAGTCCCACTGTGGTACTGTTTTTGACAATGGGGAGATTTCCCGATATAGCCTGTGGCACTGCTCTTTGAAAAAAAAAATGACAGGCTGATTGTACACAAGTTCTTCGATAGATTGGCTTGTATACAATCAGCCTGCCCATTACATAGAATGAAATTCGGTCAGTCCATGCTGAACCAGTCGAATTTTGATCTATGTATGGTCAGCTTTGGTCAAGAAACATTTGAGTCTAAATCTGCATTCATAAGATGAAGAATAATATGACCAATTATCTGTCATTTTTCTAAATTGATAATAGGTACAGTAACAGTCAGTTTAGAGAAGTGAAGTACATTTTTGTTATCTTCCTATATCTAAATACATGCAAAAGTCCCTGTTTTTATAACTCCTGTTCACATTACTGTTTGGTAATTAAAATGATTAAGGGCTCTCTTCACTTTACTTCATTATGAAGTCATCGTTCAACTGTAGTAACATTTTTTGCAACATTTGTACAATGTTTTGTATCATACAACCACCTCCTTTCATAAAATGATAACCTAATTGTTGCTAAAATAAATCACAAATGATAAATTGAGATTCATCCCAGAAACTGTACATTATGGTATTGTGTTGTTCTAACTCACCATAGAAAGGTGCCATCTAGTGGATGCAGCTCAGAATAGTATAACACATTATAATATATATGATTTCTTAATAAAGAGCATAGGTTTACATTAAAAATAACATAAAGAAAAGCAAAACCAGCACTCAGATCCATAAACATCCTTGGAACGCAGTAACGGTCACTCGCCGAGGTGCAGCCCTCTAAAGATCTGGGAATCTTGATAATACTGAAAAAGAGTAAAAAAGGGCGCACTCTCCTCGTGCATTACCGTGACAAAAGTGTATACTCACAAACTCAGCAAACATTGGTTCCTTGCTTTTATTTATGACTCTTGGTTTGTGAGTATACACTTTCGTCATTCTCAATAAATTCTATTTTATCACGGTAATGCACGAGGAGAGTGCACCCTTTTTTTTTGCTCTTTCCCTTACATTAAAAATAAAATACACAGACACAGTATGGAGGATATCTATAAAGCAGTGAATGTGACTTTTACCAAACATTCACTGGTTGTAAATCAAGTACATGCATTTTAAATGGCAGTGATTGAAAGTGAATCTTTCACTATTTTATGCATATGCCCCATATATATTTGTAGAAATATGGGATGTTAGTTTATTTAGCAACAAGTAATTTCTAATCACACTGCAAGCAATGTGATTTAATACATGTCATGTCTTTGTAACCACACTCAACTGGTTACAATGTGATGCTTACAGTACATAGAGCAATATGAAAGTTCAGTCTTAATGAGGAAATTCTCTGCGACTAAAGATGACATAGGTCATTTCAGGAGCGCAAAAGTGAGATATGAGCATAAGCTCTGTTGATTAGTAGTATTTGATGTGATTTATTATGGTACAATAGGAGCCACATGATTTTTGCCCTCCCCCCCTTTCCTGGTCACCTGAGCTGCATGCCTGGATGAGGGTTTTGTGGCAATTGTAGGAGGAACCCAATGCCTTTTCCCCTTATCTACATCATACTTTCTACGTCATACAGAATTTCACATGCAGCTTTAAGGCACCACCCCCAAACATGTCATTAAAGGATTTGTGTATTTTAATATTGCCCTTTAAGCCTCATAAAAAATAAATATTATTAAAAAAAAATAAATGTGTGCAATGATAAATGCCCCCCATGTCAGTGTCTAGCTCTCCATTCTCTTTTTTAGACAATAAATTGCCTATTAGCCTTTAGGAAAAGGCCAGATTAAATAACTAGTTTCACCTCCCATAAAGTTTAGTAATATTTTCCACTAAGTTCTGGTTTCACTTGCTTTCCACTGGGTTAACCGAACTTGCCACAAACCAAAGCCAGCCCGGTTTGCTCATTTCTACTTTGATACTATTTATATTCACAGGACATTATTTTTGCCATGAATGTGACAAATAGTTGGCAAGCATTGCAATTAGTTATTTTTTCACTGAATGATTAGGGCCCATTCACACTATAACAGGGAGCTGCATTTTTTGCATAAGAAAAACACAGCTCTTTGCAAGGGACCACAAAAAGAATGCTTTTCCATGTGCCCCATTCACACTTCTCCGCAGCTGACACCTGTTTTGCAGAATAGTGCCGAAATCTACACTACTGCATATTTCCCCTGCCTGTGACCCTGCATTTTTTTGTGCAGTTGCTTATACAAATTAATAGAATGTAAAAATTGTAGTGGATAAAAGGGAAACAGTGCCATGCAATGTAAAAATACAAGGCACTGCCCCAACCCCTCCGCCTCTGCTGCCTATCATGTATCAAATATAAAGCCGTTTCTTAAGTTTACAAGCATCATGATCAATAATTCATTCACACTTATGCACATGCAGTCATAAATGTTTATATCAAGTGTTTTTACATGTACCTACTCACAGTTGAAGGTGTTCATCAATGTGCAGGCAGTCCCATTCATGTCTAACGGGGTGAAGTGGCTGCACGAACACAGCCACTGCCCCCCATTTTACAGCTGTGCAGGTTCATGTCCCCGAATGCAGACAGTGTGAGTTTGGGGTTTGGAGACATGCACCTGCATGAACCCACATATGCAAATTGCAAATTGGATGCAGCAACTATGTCCATGCAGTCGCTGAGTCCCAATAGGCATGAATGGGACTGCCTGCATATGGATGCAAGGAACACCTCTGCATCCCATGCAGGCAAACATCAACCTTCACATGGATGTATGCGTAAGTGAACCTAGCTTAAATGTGCAGCCATGCTTTTTAAACATGTGTTATGCAAAACAGAAAATGCATTAGCATGTACTTTATGTGTCATGCATTTTTGTCTTTTACTGTTCATTCCTATGGACATGAAATGAATATACTGTAACTACATCTAAAAACTCTGCATGCAAAATGTATTTAGGGCTCACTTACATCTATACATCTCTCTGCAGGAACATGCATAAATTCCTGAAAAAAAATTGTAGAAAATAAGGAAAAAGCCAAAGAGGTGGAATCTAAATTATGGCAATTGTTTCCCAGAGGTACCATCCACCAGTCTACCAGTTAGAAAGTCCTTCTATGTACAGAAGGACTTTAAATGTAATTTACCAGTGAGGGAAATTATTAACCAATTTTATACTTGAGCCTGGGTTCACACCCAGGGTCCTGAACCTTTTTAGTGTGGATGCGGTGTGATTTGAGCCATACAAAATGTATGGCTCAAATAGGAAATAAAATGGGGAATAGGCCCCCCCCCCTTTTTTATGGGATTGTGGCAGGGGAAATAAGGTTTAAAGTCCCCCCCCACTGTATAAATACAGTGGGGGAACATTCTAGAAGGTCAGTAGGGTTTTTAGTCCCCCCCAGTTGTGTGAGGAGGAGAAAAAAACCATTAAAGTCTCAAGTCCCCCCATGTAATACTGATATAATGGGGAAGTTCCTAGAAAATAGGAGTTTTTAGTCCCCCACTACACCTTTTAAGTTTTAAGCCCCACCCAGGGTATATTATATAATGGGGAAAATTCTCGAAATTGGGAGTTTTTAGCCCCTCACTACACCTGGACATTCCTGGAAGAAAAAGTGACCAACAGAGAGAAGAATTGGAGAGGAGAGAGTTATAAAAGGGGAGTCCATTAACAGAAAAAACAGAAACCTGGGAGGCATCTCTGTGATGCTCCTCTCCCACCCACCCATTTTTGTTGTGGACAATATTATTGGTAAGTATCATATTAAATGATGGTAGAATTATGCTAATTGTTAAATTGCAAAATTGTTAATGTTAATTCCAAAAAACTTGATGGTTAATGAGTATGGTTGATAAGTGTTGTGTTAATAAGTACAGCTTGAGTCGTAATGCCTAAGCTGGGGTTTTGAGTAATATTAATTTAAGTAAAAATGTTTTACAATTATTAGTAAGCTAATATGTAAAAATAAAGTTATTATTATAAAGAATGATATTTAAACCAATAATAAAACGGCCACGGCCAAGTTAGCACCAAACAATAAGAGTTGTAGTCTTTTATTGTATAGAATAAAGAGTACTACCTACAGTCCCATAGCACCGCACAGAATTCACATCTGATTTGCAGAGGAATGCGGTGCGGTTCCTGTGCGAATCAAATGCGGTATTCCGCACTGCATAACAATACTGTTATTATATAGATATTTTTATTGTTTCTTTAATAAAAACTGATTCAAAATATAAAAATGGTCTGCCATTAATTTAGTTTGTCCAGAACCGGGCTCAACAACCCATTCTTGCTCAAGAGTCCAGGCCAAGGTTTGTAACACTTGTAGGCAGCAGACATTCAAGCAGAGTAATCCAGATGTAGGTCAGAACAAAGCCAGGCCAATAACGCATTCAGAATCAGGGATAACATGGATACAAGCTGAAAGACCATCCAGCAATGCTCCCATGCAGGGTCCAGGTTTAAATAACACACTGTTACTATAAGCACGAGCCATGAAATAAGCTCAAGCCTTACAGCTGGCACGATCTCTCCGATGGCAGACATGATGTTCCTGACAGTAATTTTCAATATTTTTATGTCTGTAGCTGTACAAAAAAAAGTTACCTTGTGATCCTGCTATGAAGGTCTTCATTCAGACATCCACTGTTATATGGTGACAATAAACTGTCCCTATCACTCAATTGGGCCTCTGCATTATCATACTTTCATACAGACTTCTAAACGAGATAACAAGTAGGCATTTCAACAGACATTACACGGGCATGGTCCACTGTTGTCGTTATCAGAAATATCATACAGGAATTGAAGTAAAAAAAACCTTCACACTGAAAAGGGATTTATGTGAAAAAAGATAAATAACGACATTAGTATACAAACATAGCATTTGGTATATGCACCTTTGAAAACAATTACACCCTGGAGTCTGTGTGAATAGATCTCTTTTGGTTTTGCACATCTAGACACTGCAGTGTTTCCCTGCTCTTCTTTTCAAAATTGTCTATGTCAGGTTGCATGGGGATAATTTATCATTTTAAGTATATCATTTGTTTTTAGTTGCTGTAAAAATGTGTTTTGTTGGTGAGAAGTATGCAGTTCTGAAGTATATAATTCTAATAGTTTATTGTAGTTGACTGACAAATGCAGAACATATTTTGTGCTTTTTGCACAATTTAAACAATCTTATACATTTCTTTATATTTTATCTTCAAGTGAGACACCAAAGCCACACCACACTAGCATACATTTATATATATTATTACATATATATATATATATATATATATATATCAAAATAATGAGAGTGTGCATATCCCTATAACCCCAAAAATAAATGAATGAAAATCATAAATTCATCAAGTGCAAAAAAAATGCATCAAATATTATGCTCCCCCTGCACAGCCTCTTACCAGAAATTGAGATCCCAGCAAAAGAGATCAATTTGCACTTTGATATAAGTATGAGGGTCCAGACAGCCAGCTCTAGAACAATAACACCAATGGATCTTTATCAATCTTTTAGCATCACAATGCTCCATAGTGCAGTAAGCGTAAGCCAAGATTTATTTGAAAGGTGTATAAGCTCACATTACAGTAGAAACAACAAGGCATTTTCAATATAAAAAGTGCAGCTGTGGGACCAGCCGGCATGCGTGATGACAGCTCTGACCGACGAGTTACACCCTAACAGGTGCCATATTAGAAGATGTGAAACATGTTGGACGGATCTGTTCTGTGATGTCATCATGCATTTTGGCCAGTACTGCGCGAGGGACTCGCGGAAGGCGTATTCATGGGAGGACATCATATGATGTTCAACCAGAATGGCAGTGCTCCCACTCGGCCATCATTCTATTATAGGTTGGGCAGGAAGCAGATTAAGATGCTGTAGTAGATAATTTGAATACTAACACATAACATTGCAATCAACTGAACTGTACTAATGCTAAACCCAATTTTAACTTATGTTAAAACTGCTGGCAGTAACTAACCCCAAATTAAAGATCCTCATATGCACACTAAGCATACAACCCTTTAGGGGGAGGGTGTAGGCATTCCTAACAAGGGTTACCCCTGGAGGTGGCTACAAAGTACCTGGAGCCTAGTTGTCAGTATTAGCCAGCTATAATTAAGCTGTCCCTTTAGGATTGAACAATGGATGGCCGATGGGAAATCTCTATAGACATTAACTGTGGGCAGTAACTGTGGGTAGTTCCGCTCACCACTCCTGCTATGTAACAAGTTCGGTCCAACTTGCTTGGAGGTAATTTGTTCTAGAAGGCTTAGTCCTCATTAACAGGTCCTCACAAACAGGTTCTCACAAGGCTCAGTTACTTAGCTCTAGCCCTCATGAACAGGTTCACTCAAGGCTCAGTCTTTCAGCGCTGGTTCTCGGTATCTGTCCTTTCTGATGTAAGTAAACATGGCAGTGGGTCTACCAAGCTCTGGTCCCAAGGCACAGTGACTTTCTGTGGCTCATTCTCCCTGGTGCTATTTATAGACAACTCAGCAACATGTCTTCAGGCTGCAGATCACAACCACAAAGACCCAGTTCAGTCTCATAATGTCCCGGAAAAGTCCTGTCTTCTCCTCTCCTGTGTGCAGGCAATCCTGGATATTAAACTCCACAGCTGTATCCAGTGTATTGTTGATTAAAGGACAGAAGGGGGCAACACTATGTGCAGTATTAAAAAACATTAATAATCCAGTGGCGCTGTGACCAGCTATTAAGTGAAACACATTTTTCAGTGATAGAATGTGAAATAAAATAATATAAAATAAAGTGGAAATAAAACAATCATGTGATATCAATCAATTAATGTGAAAATGAAGTCCATCATAACATGAAGATGTCACTTTCAGTGTTGTACTCTTCTAATATTTCCAAACCAAAACTGCCTTCCCTTTTGGGTATGCACTCACCAGACTCATCCTCATCAATAATGTTCAGACCACCAGGGGGCGGGAGGTGTGGTCTGAACATTAAAGGAATATGTCAAAAAGATCATTGGCACTAAATAACACTCATACACAAGTAAATTAGGTACACAATTAAATTAATACATGATGACCTCTGATGAACAATTATAGACCAATTTTATATCATAGGTTTTACCTTTAACTTAAATTTGTTTTTGACCGTGCATAACATGTTTGCATGTTAAACATAGGGTTTTTTTACACTAATACATCCCCTTAAGAGAAAGAAACTTGTAAAGTGACTGAGGGGTAGACTTACTCTTTTTATGTTTGCTCGAGGCAATTTTACTTTTAATATTAGGAGCCTTCCTATAAGCCGCTACTGTACTGTATGTCTCTGTACCTTTGTATCCATTTAGTTGTGCACTCATTAATTTAATTGTATACATAATTTACTTGTGTATGAGCCTTATCCAGTGCCAACAATTGTTTTGACATAATAAAAAAGTGAAGTGCTACAAATCATGAAACATCAATTACAAGAATTGCTAATTAATAAATAATAGTGAATATTATAAGTTATGATCATATAAAATTCCAAACAAAGATACTTCTATATAGAATTTCCTTCCTCCTGTGATCACCGTGTGCTCCAACCAAAGAAATGTGCACAATTCCTCCACCAGATGTCTGCTCACCTCCAGCAGTGCGACCTCACGTATTATATGCTCGGTCTAACCGCACTTTTGGTCCCACAATGGACACTGAAGATCAACTTGATGAATGTTGGATGTTAATATTTCGCTCCAAATGCACCCCTCATCAGCAGTATTTCTCATAAATAAAAAACTACATGCTAAAACATGGGCTGTGGATTGCATGTAATTGTATTTTTTCCAGCAGAGATCCTTTTGTCCTGTCTCCCTGTCTGCTGAAGGCGGCTACATAATTATTTGGGTATGTTACATTTATATATAATTTTTCATGTGCGCTTGTATTTTTGATCCATAGTAGCGCACAAACTTTCTATTTATTTCAAATTGTTTTGACATATTCCTTTAATGTTCAGACCTCCCCCTCCCACCCCCTGGTGACTCTGCACCTATATATGTTATTGGCGCTTCTTACACCCTATGTGTTTTTACAAATGAGCTGATTGGCACTCCAAATGTGTTACCAAGGCTACAAACTTTCCCCTATATGATGTCACATCCGGTTTTGCAGTCCACAATGGTTTCTGATGCCACTCCCAATTCTGAGATTCCACAGCGATTATGGAAGCTGATGTTCTCCAAGGGAAAGTGCAAAGTCCTGCCTGTAGTTCAGTCCAGGTCCATTGAGCTGCTGCTGACGAGTCCACTTAGAGTGAGGATGTTCCTGACTCTGAAGTATTTTATGCTTATAAGTAACATATTCATCGCTATCATGTGAGTGGAATACAGATGAATTTGTTTTTTAATAATGCACTTAGTGGCGGCCCCTTTAATTGTCCTTTAATTGTCATTGCAGAGATATGTTCCAGTCTCTTGGTGGAGCTGCCAACTCAGTGTATATTTCATTTATTATTATGGACTTTGTCTATGACTATGGACTTTATTCACTCTATATGTGAGCATCATTCATAATTGTATTTTTTTTAATTTTTTTATGGTTTCTTTATTCATTTGTGATATCATTTTTTAGTGGGAAGGGTTCCTTGTTATCAGGGATTACGTTATATAATTTTGTGGTTTATCCAGTGTATTGTACAGCGCTCCTTAAAGAACTACATATCCCAGAATCCCATGTGCTCTTGCGTTATCCAGGGGAGAGAATGGGCAGCTGCACTAACAACTCTCCTTGCCTTTTTAGAAGGTCCCCCATTATCATCCACTATATACAAGACTCATTTAAAATGTGTCTGGTATAGAGGAAGGGAATCCCCAGCCTCCATGTTTACAAAGTAGGCAAAGCTGTGCTTTGCCTGCAATTTAAAAAGCATTGTTTTCTTTGTAAATGACAGTTTTACTACAAATGTATACATTTGTAACGCCCTCCAGTGTTGATAGTTTTTTTTTTTACAGTTAGAGGCTTGCTAGAAGCCTGGCTATAGGTCAACCAGGGAGTGAGTCAGCAAGGTTACTTCAGATGAATGCTGAAGGGCTCTCCAGGTCAGTTCTCTGATACCTCCCCTCTACTCTAAAAACCTGGAGACATTTCTAGAAGTCGGGGGTGAGTAGGGGCTGACCTGCATACTTAGCGGAATCTAGCCAATCCCTAGGGAGGAGGTGGCTAGGTCAGCCCTTAAATATGACAGGGCCTGGTCAGCAGGGGAGTTGGGTGGAAGATGAAGTGCTGCTGGTGTGGAGCCTGGGAGGGGGCCCCAACACAGGGGGGGGTCTACCTACAGGCTGGAATCTGGAAAGAGGGACCTCCACTGTTTTACAGTCCACAGGAAAGAACGGCCTGTCAGCAGGCGATGAAGCCAGCCCAGCGCAAGTCCTGAAAGCAGCTTCACCTTTAAAACTACAGAGACAGAACAGTGTGAGTACTTTTGCACTCCCTGGGCCTACAAAGGGGAGGGCGATCAGGTGCAATACACAACTATGTTTCCCTGGGACTGTTTTAATCGTGTGTCTCAGAATCCCTTGCACTGCGATACTCTCAAAACAGCCAGGTGGATGATGAGATTTTCATCTGGGGTCTGAGGTGGTTCATTTAAGGGGACCAAATACTCCTTGTACAGACTGTGTATTGATTCATCAGAAGATATGAGCCACTCCTGAATGAGTAGAGAGCCTAGGATATGTTATTTTGTGCGTTCTACTGGATTTTTGTCTTTTTGTAGTAAGAAATTATCCTTCAAGTTGTTTCAGTTCTACTGGGCATCCCATATACTTGTAGACTCCATTCAAGTTGTTAACCCCTAATAAAACAAACACCACTGACTGTGGATGAAAGTGTGGAAAATGCATGTTGCCTGGCAGTGCAGAGCTTTGGGGAACCCAAAACTCAGTGGCCCTCAAGAGGGTAGCACTACACATGCATGTTATTTAAAAGAATTTAGGATTTTTAATGTTTAACTTTAGGAATTATTTAAATCGTTGCTCACTGCCCAATGAGATTTTAAAAACTTTTTTTTGCTTTGATACATGTTCCTCATGGCAATGCACAGTTCCCTATGTCATTTGTTTGACAACCCTTTGCCAACCTTCATCTTGTATTCAAGATTAACGCATGCAAAAAATTATTATTTTTTTTGTGTGTGTTTTAACTGCTGATAGGCGTATGTAAAAGCAAAATATCTAATTGCTTTAATCATTTTACAAATGTTCTTTAAGCCTTATTGCTCCAGCCTTTTTGCTGTTACTATGTGTTTGAGGCAAATTCTGCTGGTTTATTAGTCCTGGCAAATTTATTACAGATTCTTCTCTGATAATTTTTTAAATAATCATGCACTGCATGACTTTTGAGATATTGCCTTTTTATTTTTTTTTTTGTCTTTCATTTTTTTTTTGTAGTTGATTAGTTGAGGTCAACTGTCAGTTTTAGATATTGTCCCATACATAGCAAACTATTTTTGTCACTGCAAGGCTTCCCCTGAGTTTTTCAGAGGTTGGTATTCTGGAATTTCCATTTGTTTTTGGGTGTTTTGGTTTTTATTTTATGTTCATAGGGCTTTTATTTGGGGTTAAACTCCTTTTTTTTTGTTGCAAGACTTCCCTTATAAAAAGGGGACTTTTTTCAGGGGTGGTGGGTTTTTTTTTCAGGGGTTGGTATTCTGGAATTTCCATTTGTTTTTGGGGGTTTTGGTTTTTATTTTATGTTCATAGGGCCTTTATTTGGGGTTAAACTCCTTTGTTTTGTTGCAAGACTTCCCTTATAAAAAGGGGACTTTTTTCAGGGGTGGTGTTTTTTAGATTTTTAAATTGTTTTGTGTTTTATTTTTTGTTTAATGTTTAGAGTACGTAAAGAGGAGCATTTGTTCATTACTGACCCTCTTTTCTGTGGAGCTGTCCTATGCTGGTAGCATGCTGCTGCATTATTTGAAAGAAAGAAAATACAAATGCAAGCACAGTGTGCACCTAAATCACCTCACATTATATCACTTGAATATCACTCTTACTCAAGCCACCCCTTTTTCCCCATAGATAAAACATAGATAAAAGTTAGGCATACACCAGTTAGGCCTACTATGCCTAAAGGAAGGCAAGGTATATCTGAGGTATATTCATTCTTTAAGTAAAGGCCCAGACTGTGCACTTCACCTCATGTAAAGTAAGGCCCAGCTTTGCTTTTCAAAATTATTCTTCTTTCCATTTTTTTAATTACTGTGTCAGCTGTAGTTTCTAAATTCATGTAATAAAACATTTACCTGTACTCTTTATCTCTAGACACTTTCACTTCAGAGGATTTACCCCCCTTCCTGACCAGGCCATTTTTTGAGGTACAGCGCTGCGTTACTTTAACTGACAATTGTGCGGTCATGCAACACTGCACCCAAATTAAATGTACATCCTTTTTTCCCATGAATTGAGCTTTCTTTCAGTGGTATTTGATCACCTGTGCATGTTTTTATTTTTTGCGCTATAAAAAAAAAAAAAGACTGACAATTTTGAGAGAAAAAAAACAATATTTTTGACATTTTGCTGTTAAACATGTCCAGTAAAAAAATTTTAAAAATCAAATTTCATCATAAATGTAAACCAAAATGTATTCTGCTACATGTCTTTGCTAAACAAAATCCCAATATGTGTAAATTAATTGGTTTGCATGAAAGTTATAGTGTTTACAAATGGCGGTATATATACTGGAATTTTTTATTCTTTTTTACTAGTAATTGTGGCAATCAGCAACAGGACTGCAGTGGGCATTCTGACACTGGGGGCAACTGATTTGGTGTCACTGACATCCCCAGTGACACCAATACAGTGATCAGTGCTAAAAAAAACACTGACACTGTACTAATAACACTGGGCAGGAAGGGGTTAACATGAGGGGCGATGAAAGGATATAACTGTGTCCTGGGAGTGTTTTACTGGGGGGGGGGCGGTGTGTTGGTGCTTCACTGTAAGCACACTGCTCTGGATGGCTGTGCTGTGCATCCAGAGCAGTGTACCCGAAAACCAATAAATGAATGTAAACTTATGTTATTGGTACCTATAAAAAGATAAATTTATAATGATTGGTGTGGCACTGTCACGATATAAGGTCAGGTTCAGAGACCAGTTGCTACAGCAGTTGTAAGGCTTACCTGAAACCAGCAGGATTGGTACACCAGCGGCCCACCCTGGGAATGACGCAGGCTCACCTGAGGTGCGGGGTCTAAGCATCCACCGGTCTTCCCCAGAGCTCCTAATGGTGGAGATGGATTTGGCTGCGTGTGAATGCCAGGTCGCAGATCTCAGGATCACCCCACCAGGGAATGAGTAGGCTGGAAACCAAAAGTGGATCAACAGTTCAGGGATCAAACAGAAGCGGAGTCAGTCACAAGCCAAGGGTCGGTCACCAATGGTAGTAGATAGGATGAGGCAGAATCGTAGTCAGTAGCAAGCCAAAGGTCGGTAACGTAGATGAAGACAGCAGCAGGAACAGTAAGCGGGATATTGGCTAGTAAGGCACAATAATCTGGCAACCAGGAAGTGCAGAGACATGGCTTTTATAGGAAGTTCATGGGAGGAGCAAGGAGTTCAAGGTTCAAGACAAAACAGGGCAAAGGCAGGATCATCCAAAGAATTGTCAAGGGAGCTGTCCAGCATTCCAGGTGGCTCAATGAGAAGAAACACTGTCTCTCACCACAGAAGGCCCAGGTTTGATTCCAGGCTCTGACAATACTCCCCTCCTCACAGGACGTCCCCTGGACGTCTTAGGACCAGGCTTGTGGGGAAACCTCTGGTGGAATTCTCTTGTTAGTCTAGGAGCATGAACATTTTCCTCAGGCTCCCAAGAATTTTCCTCTAGCCCATATCCTTCCCATTGGACCAGATATTGCAACTTTCCTCTAAACATCCTAGAATCAAGAATCTTCTCCACCACATATTCTTCTTCGCCCTGTACCTCAACAGGTGGAGGAGGTGGAAGAATTCTTCCAGAGAAAGGATTTTCATGAAATGATTTGAAAAGCGATACATGAATAACCGGGTGAATCTTCATACTGTCAGGAAGTTTTAAGCAAAAGGTAACTGGGTTGATCTGAGCAGAAATCTGAAAAGGACCAACAAACTTTTGACCCAACTTAGCAGATGTCACATGCACCTTCAGATTCTTCGTTGATAACCAAACTTTGTCACCCACATGAAACGTAGGAAGTGCTCTCCGGTGTCTGTCAGCAGCCTTTTTGTAATATTCCTGAGCTTCCCTCAAAGTCTCAATCAATTTCTCCTGAATCTCCTGCAATGTAGTTAGTCTGTTGGTAACAGCAGGAATTGGAGTTGTGATAGGGAGATCGGGAATAAAAACTGGATGATAACCGTTGTTTAAGTAAAAGGGACTTTGAGAGGTGGAACTATGTTTAGAATTGTTGTATGCAAACTCTGCAGTGGGAAGACAGTCCACCCAGTCATCCTGAAGATAAGTGACAAAGCATCGAAGATACTGCTCCATTGTTTGATTAGTTCCCTCAGTCTGACCATTAGACTGGGGATGAAAAGCAGAGGACAGATTGATTGTAACACCCAAGGCTGAGCAAAAGCTTTTCCAAAATTTCGAAGTAAACTGCACACCTCTGTCAAACACCACATCATCAGGGATTCCATGCAGTTTAAATACTTCTCGAACCATTAGTTCTGCAGTCTGTTCAGCAGTGGGCACCCCCTTCACTGGAACAAAATGGGCCATCTTTGTGAGATGGTCAACCACCACCAAAATGGTGGTCATTTCTTTTGAGGGAGGTAAATCTACCACAAAATCCATAGAAATAGACCCCCATGGTCTCCATGGAACAGGGAGTGGCTGAAGCAACCCCAAAGGAGAGGCTCGGGGAGTTTTATTGCGTGCACAGGTCAAGCATGAGGCCACATAGCGTTTGACATCCTGCTTGTACCCCGGCCACCAAAAGGAACGTGACAACAGTTCTTCGGTCTTAGTAACTCCAAAATGCCCAGCAAGTTTGGAATCATGAACCAACTTGAGAGCTTCCACCTGAACAGATTCAGGTACATAAAGATGATGTCCTTGAACCCAAAAGCCATTTTTGTACACCAGGTTCATGTCCCTAGGAGGATCATTGAGAAGTGGGTCATTCTCATACCCCTCTTTGAGAAGACTCAAGAATGTCTTTGCACTTGTGGCCCCTAGGAAGTTATTTTGTGTTAGGATGGAATATTCAGAGTTGCCCTCCAGGAGAGGCTCGGACAGCATCCTTGATAAGGCATCGGCCTTACCATTCCTCCATCCCGGTCGATATGATATAACAAAATTAAATATGGAAAAGAATAGAGACCAGCGAGCTTGTCTAGAAGACAATCTCTTGGCTGAACGAATAAATTCCAGATTTTTATGGTCTGTGAGAACAGTTACAGGATGATTAGCTCCTTCTAGCAGATGCCTCCATTCAGAAAAGGCTTCCTTAATTGCCAGTAGCTCTTTATTCCCAATGTCGTAATTTCTTTCGGCTGAGGACATCAAAACGGGAGAAGAAGGCACAAGGATGAAGCTGCATCTTTTCACCACTTCGCTGAGACAGGATCGCTCCCACGGCAGAATTGGAGGCATCCACTTCCACTGTAAAGGGTAGTTCAGGATCCGGATGTACCAAAATTGGTGCAGAAGTGAAAAGAGTTTTTAGTTTTTCAAACGCAGCTTGTGCCTCAGAGGTCCACACAAAGGGTACCCCTTTCTTTGTAAGCTGTGTGATTGGAGCTATCACTTTAGAAAAGTTTCTTATACATTTTCTGTAAAAGTTGGCAAACCCAACGGAACGTTGAATCTCCTTAACATTTCCAGGTGCTGACCAATCTACCACTGCTTTGATTTTCTCAGGATCCATGCTCACGCCCTCTGGAGAAATGATATAGCCTAAAAACTGGATCTGGGTTTGTTCAAACTCACATTTTTCCAATTTAATGTAGAGTCTATTCTTCCTTAATCTTTCAAAGACTGTGCAAACATGTTTGCGGTGCTCCTCCCAATTATTGGAAAAGATAAGGATATCATCTAGATAGGCAATCACAAATTGGTCCAGCAGATCACGAAAAACATCGTTGACAAAATGTTGAAATGTTGCAGGGGCATTGCAAAGTCCAAACGGCATCACCAAGGACTCGAAATGCCCATACCTAGTTCTGAAGGCAGTCTTCCATTCGTCTCCTTGACGAATGCGGACAAGGTTATATGCCCCTCGTAGATCAAGCTTAGTAAAGATCTTGGCAGAGCGAAGTCTTTCCAACATTTCAGAGATCAAAGGTAATGGATAGCGGTTTTTAATAGTAATTTTATTCATGTCTCTGTAGTCAATGCATGGACGCATGGTGGAGTCTTTCTTTTCAACAAAAAACAGGGCTGCCCCCGCTGGAGAAGTTGAGTGTCTAATAAAGCCCTTCTCCAAATTCTCATCGATCCACACCCTGAGTACTTTTAATTCAGGTTCCAACAGATTGAAGAGGCGGCCAAAAGGTATTTCTGCCCCTGGGAGCAGCTCAATGGGGCAATCATATGGGTGATGAGGGGGTAATAGATCTGCATTCTTCTTGTCACAGACGTCCCGGAACTCATGGTAATGTGTGGGCAAGTTGTCATATGACTGGGTAGCCACTATATCACCTTGCGCTTCCTTGATCGGTGATGAACTTGGTCAGCAAGGTTTTTTGCAATGTTTTTCACAGTGGGAGGACGTAAAATCTATAGTCCGTGCTCCCCAGTTGATGGAAGGATTGTGAGTGGAGAACCAAGGAATGCCCAGGATGATGGGAAACTTGGGTGATGTAATCAGCTGAAAGCTGATGGTCTCACAATGGTCAGCCTCAAACAACAGTTTCAGGGGGACCATTTTATGGGTAACAGGTCCTGAAGATAAGGGCGACCCATCAACTGTCTCCATATCAATAGGGGTAAATGTGTCTCTTGCTTCAATATTATTGCTGTTGGCAAACTCTATATCCATAAAGTTCCCCCCGCCCCGGAGTCCAGCATAGCTGAGCAGGAGATTTCATGGCCCTCAAATACAAGTTTAATAGGGATAACAAAGTGAGAAAGTAGGGAGTTCACTTTATTCTCTTCAGAATCAGTGGAGAGACAGACTGGCTTATAGAGTTTATGTGTTCAGGCTCAATCACATCAGTCACAGCAATAGTTATTTTAACCTTGTTAGGACAATTAATTGCATAATGACCAGAATCCCCACAATAAAGACATAAAGTCTCTGAACGTCTTCTCTCTTTCTCCTGAATGGAGATGGATCTCTTGATTGCATCAACCTGCATAGGCTCAGGAGTGTTAGAACCCAGAGAGACTCTTGAATCCTGCTGAACAAACGGACTAGCAGAGAGATGCATGCCCCTATTACTTCCAAGTATTCCCAGCTTCTCCTTTCTGTAAGTCTTTGATCGATTCGGATACACAATTGGATGAATTCCTCAAGATCATTAGGAGTATCACCTCTGGCAAGCTCATCCTTTACCTGTTCAGAAAGCCCTTGGCGGAACTGGCTCTTTTGTGCTGCAGGGTTCCAAGTGGTATCTGCAACCCAACTTCTGAACTCGGCTGTGTATTCAGCGACCGAGCGTCTACCCTGCCTTAGACTATGTAATTTTGCTTCGGCAGAAGCACAACGGTTGGGATCATCAAAAACCTGATTCATCGCGGTCAAAAAGGTATCAAAATTATTTAGAATGCCATGGTTTTGCTCTATATAAGGGGAGGCCCAAGCTAAAGCTTCCCCAGTAAGAAGCCCAATAATAAACATTACCTTGCTTTTCTCTGAAGGAAACGCAGCAGGGTACATTTGAAAATATATGCGACATTGATTAAGGAAACCCCTGTATTGGCGGCGGTCTCCATTAAACCTAGATGGTTGGGGCTGGGGCATATGTGAGCTAGGATCATCACGGTTCAGCAGTTGCCTCTGCAGAGCCTGAATCTCTCCCTGTTGCCTATCCACAATGCTTTCCAGTTTGGCAACTTTTTCCTGATGGGTAACCCCAAATTCCTGCAGCTCAGCAATTTGCTGCCTAAGAGGATTCACAACGCTTGCTATAGCGGCCTCCATGTTTGGGCCAGATTATTCTGTCACGATATAAGGTCAGGTTCAGAGACCAGTTGCTACAGCAGTTGTAAGGCTTACCTGAAACCAGCAGGATTGGTACACCAGCGGCCCACCCTGGGAATGACGCAGGCTCACCTGAGGTGCGGGGTCTAAGCATCCACCGGTCTTCCCCAGAGCTCCTAATGGTGGAGATGGATTTGGCTGCGTGTGAATGCCAGGTCGCAGATCTCAGGATCACCCCACCAGGGAATGAGTAGGCTGGAAACCAAAAGCGGATCAACAGTTCAGGGATCAAACAGAAGCAGAGTCAGTCACAAGCCAAGGGTCGGTCACCAATGGTAGTAGATAGGATGAGGCAGAATCGTAGTCAGTAGCAAGCCAAAGGTCGGTAACGTAGATGAAGACAGCAGCAGGAACAGGAAGTGGGATATTGGCTGGTAAGGCACAATAATCTGGCAACCAGGAAGTGCAGAGACATGGCTTTTATAGGAAGTTCATGGGAGGAGCAAGGAGTTCAAGGTTCAAGACAAAACAGGGCAAAGGCAGGATCATCCAAAGAATTGTCAAGGGAGCTGTCCAGCATTCCAGGTGGCTCAGTGAGAAGAAACACTGTCTCTCACCGCAGAAGGCCCAGGCTCTGACAGGCACCATCCTCATTGCTATATCACATTTGCAGAAAAGTTATGGAGCATACTCGCACATCCCCCTTGTAATTTTGAATTATTTTAAAGTGTTATTAAACCCACAACAGTAAAATCAGTCTGCATATGCAGAAAAGTATGTTTGTTATACTCACTGTGGAACCTAAGAGGTTAATCCTCAGCATTGTGTAAAAAGGCAGTTTGACCCATTCTTCTCTGTCCCTTCTTTTGTTGAAATGACCACCTGATACAGACTGAATCCGTTGTCACATACACATGTTCAGTTGGTGTGTATTGCTAGAGAGGTTTTTTTTTTCTTTAAAGAGTGCATGTGATCAGCACAGGGTCAATCAGCACTGCCCAGACAGAGGGTCAGGGGGTTTCACATCCTCCTAGAGCAGAAAGAAAACTCATCCTACAAGCTTTAACCAGTGCTCTGCTGAAGTCACACAAGACTACTCTCACTGCTGATGAGAAAAGGTATTTAGCAATTTATATTTACTAAAATAACTGCATTTCCATGTTCTGTGTATTGTAGGAGACCAGATATAATGAATGCAGGGTTCTGGGTTTAGTAATACTTTAATGCAATTTTGACCTGAAACTATACTTTGGAAATTGGAGCCAATCAATACTCAGGACTTAATTTTCCTTTATTAGTGACCCAATTCTTGTAAAATGTAGCTACTTTAATTTCCGTGGCTTTCTCCTTGTAGACCAGCGTATTTGGTGTGCCCACCCTTTGCCTTCAAAACAACGTCAGTTCTTCTAGGTACACTTGCACACAGTTTTTGAAGGAACTCAACAGGTAGGTTGTTCCAAACATCTTGGAGAACTAACCACAGATCTTCTGTGGATGTACGCTGCCTTAAATCCTCCTGTCTCTTCATGTAATCCCAGACAGACTCCATGATGTTGAAATCAGTGCTCTGTGGGGGCCAAACCACAGGACTTCTTGTTCTTCTTTATGCTGAAGATAGTTCTTAATGACATTGGGGTCTGGGGTCATTGTCCTGCTGCAGAAAAAAATTTGGGCCAATCACACGCCTCCCTGAAGGTATGGCATGATGAATAAGTGTCTGCCTGTTTTTCTCAGCAGTGAAGATACCATTGCTGCTGACCAAATCTCCAACTCCATTTTCAGAAAATGCAGCCCCAAACTTGCAAGGAACCTCCACCATGCTTAACTGTTGCCTGCAGACACTTATTATTGTACCACTCTCCAGCCCTTTGCCAAACAAACGACCTTCTGCTACAGTCTTTACCTTCCATAAAGCAGGAAGTGACCACCATCAATCGGGTTCTACCCAGACCACATCAGAAAGAATTCCCCTTTGTGGGTCCCCAACCCTGACTCAGAGGTGTTGGCAGTGCAGGTGTTTGGGACATATTGCCAGGAATTGCCTTTTTCTCCGAGGATTTCATCTTGTCCCTTGAGAACAATCACTTTGAATGGTCAGTCCGCCTACTGACTACTGGGTCTACTTTGTCTATATATTATCTACTAGTGTTGGGTTGCGTGTTCGACTCGAACATGGGCCGAATGTGTGTTCAGTGAGCACGGCAGTGCATTGTGATTGGCCAAAGCATTTCACCTGACCTGTGGTTTGGCCATGATAATGTCACAAGGGGACGTGGATGATCCCGCCCCCCTTGCGACATCATCATACTGCATCAGACCGCATATTCAGTCACATGGGGCGGGATCTGGAGGCCCCTTTGTTCCAGATTCCAATAAGCTCCTCCGCCCCAGACTCCCACAACCACCGTCCAGAGTTGTGGGGAAGAGGCCCTTGTCCCCATCAACATGGGGACAACGTGTTTTGGGGGGGAGCCCCCCTGACCCAAAGCACCCCCCCATGTTGAAGGCTTGTGGCCTGGTATGGTTTAGGAGGGGGGGCGCTCCCTCATTCCTCCCCCCTTTCCTGACCTACCAGGCTGCAAGCTCGAAAAAGGGTCTGGTATGGATTTTGGGGGGACCCCCACACCAAATTTTTTTTTAATTTTGGCATGGGGGGGTTCCCCTAAATATCCATACCAGACCTGAAGGGCTTGGTGTGGATGGGAGGGGGGACCCCACACCATTTAAAAAAAAATTTAATTGCCAGCAATTCCTTTATCATTGAGCTGTCAGTGGGGAATCCCGCTGACAGCTGAAACATGCATGAGTGTTTCACTGCTAACAAATATATGTATAACTCATGCGATATTTTAGTAACTGAGTATATTTTCGGTAGGCTCGAATGTTTGAGAGCAAACCGAACAGGGGGGTGTTCAGCCCAGCACTATTATCTACTTTTATGGACCATGCCTTTTTTAGACAGCATTAGTCACTGACTCTGGATCCTTCATGACTTATTCTGAAGCCTGCCAAAAATGTGCCTATTCTGGTAGATGGGTCACTTGGATGACAATTCAAGTGTTTGACTAGAATTTTGGAGAAACTGGTGTGGTTATTAAGAGTTCTGTTTCCATGGAGGTTTCAGTGGTATTAGGCATGAATACTCTGCAAAGAGTTTCAATATAATCTTGCTGAGTGTATACAGTCAATAACCTACTTGCTTACTTGGAAACTGCCAAGCAAGGTGGCCTAGAACAGCACTGGGTGGCTAAGCTAGCCAAATTCAAGTACTCCACTCATTACAAGCCTGGATAAATAAACAGTCATTGTAAAACAGTGTAGCTACATAGTTACATATAGTTACATAGTTAGTCAACCAAAAAAAAAAAGTTATAATCTTATACCCAGAGTTGATCTAGATCAGTGGTTCTCAACCTTCCCAATGCCGCGACCCTTTAATACAGTCCCTCATGTTGTGGTGACCCCCAACCCTATAATTATTTACCCAGTGATTATAATTCATGAAGTGTCGTTTTACCTCCAATACTGCTGCTTTCTACACAGTAGCTGCTTTCTGCACAGTAGCTGCTTTCAACACAGCAGCTGCTTTCTACACAGCAGCTGCTCTTTACCCATCGGAAATATGTGTTTTCTGATGGTCTTAGGCGACCCCTGTGAAAGGGTCATTCGACCCCCAAAGGGGTCGCGACCCACAGGTTGAGAACCACTGATCTAGAGGAAGGTTAAAAAAAACCAGCAAAGCATGATCCAATTTTCTCCTGCAGGGAAAAAATTCCTTCCTGATCCCCTGAGAGGCAATCGGATATTCCCTGGAACAACTTTACCTATAAATGTTAGTATCCAGTTATATTCTGTGTATCTAAGAAAGAATCCAGGCCTTTTTTAAAGCAATCCACTGAGCTGGCCAGAGCCAACTTTTGAGGAAGTCTATTCCACATTTTCACAGTTCTCACTGTGAAGAAACCTTTCGTGTTTGGAGATTATGTTTCTTTTCCTCCAGATGAAAGGGTGCCCCTTCTGTCCTCTGTAGCGCTAAAAAAAGAGTGAAAACACAGTTATTACTTCATAAAAATATCTATGGACTGACTGTGCCCCAAAAGAAATATAAATAAACTCAAAAAACATCAACAAAGTGAATATTTCATACCCATAAAAAATAAATGTATCAAAGAAAGGTACATAATTCATGCACCTAAATCAAACAAATAAATATATTGACAAAAAGTCATATGGAAAAGTCCCATCTCCTTGTGAAGGTCTTGAACTATGTGACTGGATGATCCTCAGATGGCAAAAACGTGTTGTTAACACATGCAAAAGTGTTACCCCACACAAGAAAAGCTTACCAGATGTGTATGACACCCATTTTACTGAGTGGTCAAAAGCAGCTCAATGATATTGGACTCTTCCACACCTTCAGATATAACAACATAAGAAGCTGCATGTTGGCATGCGGTGGAAGCGATTGGTGGTAGTGGGGGGCCCCAGGTCTTTCTGCAGGCAAATTTCTTTGCCCCAGTTACTGAAACAAAAGAATACATATTCCCCCAGCCACCCTATGCCCAGCAGTTCAAAGGCAAGAAAATTAGCAGAAATTTCCATTATTTCACCTAAAGCCACCCCTATCTTCCACCATAATATGGCAGGTAATGTTTCCATGTCACTGGATCATGTGGTCAGCAAGATGGTCCACTTGAAGCTAGCTTTCTGCCTCCAAAATGTAACTCCTATTAAAAGAGATACAATTCCGTTCTGCAAATATGTACACATTTTAAAACCTGCACCTAAACAATGCCGTTTCATATTATATTAATGGTTAAAAGGGACACAATCTCTGCCTCAAAAAGTTTCTCCTATTAATAAGAATGAAATTCTCTGCAGCAAATCTGAACAGTATTTGTATTACATCTATGCAAAGATTCCATCTAATCTCTCTCCATTAGAAATAGTCTATCCAAAAAGGTGTGCATTAAATCATTTGCTATTTTCTTTTTAAATTTTGAAGAAAATCAAATACATTTTTTTCTAGCTGCAATCTGTATGCTCTGTACCTCAATACTATCAGCCTGTCCAAAATAGTAAAAAAGCTTTGCTGCAATTTTTTATAGTGTTTCTCTCTCTTTTGTGGAAGATGCAGTCTGCTAATTAAATGGCCAACACATAGCATCCTGTTCAAATGGTGTTAAAAGCTGTGGTGCAAATATCTACCACCTTGATTCATTAAAAAAAAAAAAAAAGAATAGAATTTCTTAAAGGATAAGTTCTCATTTGGGAACATGTTACATGTTCCCCCCTGTTTAGGGTGGAGCATGTAACATGTTCCTGATCCTGCAGCCCCTGCTCACTGCCCCCCCTCCCTGTGAAATAAGTACGGGGAGAAGTTACCAGTACTAGCTTTTAGTTTTCAAAAACAGAATAGCCATGTGGGGCTCCTCCACACAGCCGTGTCATTCATTCATAGTGTTCTGTGAATGAATGGACTGCAAGTCCCAACAGTCTTAGCAGCTGTTGGCTTGAAGTCCTTAACGAACTACCATGGTGCTGCGAGCACTTTGGTAGTTCATTGAGTCTTCCTGTCTGAAAGTATCGGCTTGCCCATACGGGATGTACGAGGAGGAAGCAGATACCCTGACAGTGTGCAGGAGACCTGCATGGCATCAGCAATCTGCTGATCACTGCTGCAATGCTTTACAAGCTCCTAACACAAAAAAATAATAAATGCATATTTATTTAACTGCAAAAAAATGTGCATTTTTTTATTTCTTGTGGAAAGATGAACTTATCCTTTAACTCTAGATGCAATCTACTTGGCTCTCTCCCTCAGAAAAAGTTCAACATAAAAACCTGTCAAATATTTCTTAAATTCTAACTCTACCTTTATCCACGTTACACTCATATTTAGGGGGTAACATGGTGAAAACCGGACCCCTCCACTCCAAATATCCCCATTCTAACAGTGTGCATGGTTCTTCTTCCTTCAAGAAGCTTTCAGATTTGAAATCAGTGTGGCGGTCTCCACAGCTGCATAATCCATGCACAGAGATCTGTAAATAACTAAACTACAAGTCCCATCCTCCACTACAGCACACATATTTGTATTTCTCAATGGAACACAAATGCTGTGATTGCTGCACTAATAGTCCATTAACACTTCCTCCAGATCTATAACTGAAAGTGCGTACCTCCGTACAATCATAGAGCTAGAGGAAGAGTCTGCAGGATCAAAAAAGGAAAGAAAATACCCAGTTCAACTTGCCAGCCAGCTAGCCAACAACCAAATTAACCTACCTAACAATGTGCGTTTAAAAACAGGGGTTTAGTTAGCACACATTTGCAAATACATACGTAAGCCACAGAGCCAAGTCACAGCACCCCAATATTCTGTGGTCCTAACTCTACAAATTTTGAGAGCCCTCATAGTAGAGGCACATGCATTTAATGGATAGACTAAGGACAGGTGAACCTGAGGGAGCCCACCCCTCAAAAAGGTACAGGAGTGCACTGTAGCACAATGGCAGCCAAGTTTTCCAGTGCGCCCCCTCACCAACAACACAAGAAGGTGGTCACTGCCCCAGTTTATAACTGGCTTTTACAGCAAGGAACATGGACAGGCATCATATATCAAAAAAGGAAAGTTCAACTTGCCAGCCAGCTAGCCAACAACCAAATCAACCTGTCTAACAATGTGTATTTAAAAACCCCTGGTTTTTTTTTTAATTTCCAGATGCAAAATGCCTGTTCTGTTATTTGAAATTGCAGCCTGTCCATACAGGCTTAACTACTTGCCAACCGCAGATAGCCAAATGACGGCTACACTGCGGCCGGCCAGCTCTGGGAGGGCGTCATATGACGTCCTCCCAGAATGCACTCTCCTACGCGCCCCCAGCGATCCCCGTGCTCGCTGTGTCCTATGGACACAGCTGATCACATGATGTGGTAAAAGGCCAATCACAGCGGCCTTTTACCACGTGATCAGCCGTGTCCAATGACATGCTGATCACCGGGAAATGCAATTGCCGGTTCTCGGCTGCACTTTCCTCATGCTGTCAGAGCGCGAGGAAAGTACTGCTGAGAACCGGCAGTTGTCAGAGCAGGGATCGGCACCGATCAGCAGGGCACTGATGATCAGTGCCCAGCAGTGCCACCCACCAGTACCACCCACCTGTGCCCAGCAGTGCACCCACCTGTGCCCAGCAGTGCCACCCAAAAGTGCCACCTACCTGTGCCCAGAAGTGCAACCTGCCTGTGACCAGCAGTTTCCTCCCACCTGTGCCCACCCACCTGTGCCCACCACCTGTGCCCACCAGTGCCACCCACCAGTGCCCATCAATGCAGTGCTGCCAGTCAGTGCCACCAGTCAGTGCCCATCAGTGCTGCCTATCAGTGCCCATCAGTGCTGATTATCAGTGCCCATCAGTGCTGCCTCATCAACGCACATCAGAAAAGGAGAAAAACTACCTGTTTGAAAAATTTTATAACAGAAACAAAGAAAAAACATTTTTTGCACTTTTTTTTGTTCATAGCGCAAAAAGTAAAGCGCCCAGCGGCAATTAAATACCACCAAAAGAAAGTTCTATTTGTGAGAAAAAAATTATAAAAATTTCATATGGGTACAATCTTGCATGACCGCACAATTATCAATCAAAGTGTGACAGCCCTGAAAACTGAAAATTGGCCTGGTAAAGAAGGGGGTATAAGTGCCCGGTAGGCAAGTGTTTAGTATACAGCATGTGGTGCTAAACTGTAAAAGTATGGCCTCATCAGTCTCTGAATCAAGACACTTTTTTTTATTTCCAGATGCAAAATTCCCACTCAATCACTCGAAAATTGCAGCCAGTTCATACAGGCTTAGTATCTATGGGGCAAATCTGTAACATTTTTCAGTCTCCTAAAAATGCATACATTTCTTTTATTTCCAGATGCAATATACTAATTCAAAATATCTGCTGCAAATATGTACTCTTTTTTGGTTTTCAGTCTAAAAAAAATAGAGTTAGCTACAGGGGCGGACTGACCATTTGGAAACTCGGGAACTGCCCGAGGGCCCGGGGTCAGTAGGGGGCCCCATGAGATGCCCTTGGTACCTTTTTCATAGGCTTTTTTGAGTTTGGGCAAGGACACAGGGGCCCCATGATCCCCTATGGCTGGGGGGCTCCATGAGTTGTCAGTCCACCCCTGGTTAGCTATTTAACCACTTGCCTACTGGGCATTTATACCCCCTTCTTGCCCAGGCCAATTTTCAGCTTTCAGCGCTGTCGCACAATGAATGACAATTGCGCGGTCATGCAACACTGTACCCATAGGAAATTTTTATCATTTTTTTTCACACAAATAGAGCTTTCTTTTGGTGGTATTTACTCACTGCTGGGTTTTTCATTTTTTGTGATATAAACAAAAAAGTGCAAACATTTTAAAAAAGGTTTTCTTTGTCTCTATTAGAACATGTGATTGGCCTATGTGCTATTTTTAGCACCATTGTTGTTTAAGCACCTTGTATTTACTTATTGGTTTATTTGGGATTTAGTCACTGGGGTGGAGAGATATAATTTCCACCCCACAGGGCATTATAGCACATGCACATTTGTGGGGACCCTTTGTGTAGTAGGGAGTTCATTTATTTAATTCATTTTTTAAAGTAGTTTTTGGGAGAGACAGAGCAGCAATTTTTATGTTTGCAATCTTTCTTGGTCTACCTGACCTTGGTTAGTATCAAGAGATCTCTGCATTTTCCATTTCTTAATACTGTAAGTGATTAAACAGTACTGACTGACATATTCAAGGCTTTTGATATCTTTTTATATCCTCTTCCATCTTTATAAAGTTCCATTATCTTGTTACGCAGGTCTTTTGATGGTTTTTTTTCTGCTCCCCATGGCTCAGTATCTAGCCTGCTCAGTGCATCCAGGTGAGAGCTAACAAACTCATTGACTATTTATACACAGGTACTAATTGCAATATAAAAAGCCACAGATGTGGAAAAGGAACCTTTAGTTACCATTTTAACATGTGTGTGTCAGTTTGTGTTCCTGTACCAAGGCCAAACATTCCAGGGTGTGTCAGGACCATTTTGGTGACTTCTGTTATCATTATGATTTAAATTAAAAAGTAGCCAAGCAACTATGTGATAATAAATGGTTTCATCTGATCTCTATCCTTAAATAAAAGACAAGTTTTTGGTATTTTTGCCAATTTCTACCAGGGTATGCAAAATTATGAGCACAACTGTAGATGATAAAGTCCCTAGAGTGGGGAGACCTGCAACTGTACCTCCATCTGAGAGGTGGTTCCATCCCTTTTTATGTGTTTGCCTGTAAAGGGTGATACTTCCCCAAAAAACTCCAAGGAAAACAAGGTCAGCAAAGATAACCCTTACCTCCCAAGGAGTACCAGCTCAGCAGGGCAAACACAACTTAACAGTGTTTTATTCTAACACAGAAATATAACCACAGACATCAAATGAAAACAAAACAACCTTTTAATAAAACATGCACATGTAACATTCACCTGCTTACAGATGCTTTCCCTGAAAATGTTAATGTTTTATGAAACTAATTACAGCTTCAAGACATCCCCTAAGCATGTAATCTGAAGTATCTTGTTATTTTCAATGATGCACTTTAAGCCACCTGAAAAGATCCTCTCCTCACTGAACATTAAATCTATTACATTACAAATTTCTAAAGTTTCAAAAATGTCAGACAAACCTGCATCAAGCCAAACCTGGGCACATTCAACACCTCCCTAAATGTTGTGCCCTTAGATGCCTCTGGAGTTCATTCTGCATCTGAGGAAGATCATCATATATGGGGCAGCACATTGGCTAAATGGTTAGCACCTCCACCTGGCAGTACTAGGGTCGTTGGCTCGAATCCCAGCCTCGGCACCACCTGCCTGGAGTTTGCATGTTCTCCCTGTGCCTGCATGGGTGTCCTCCGGGTACTCTGGTCTCCTCCCACACTCCAAAGACATGCTGGTAGATTAATTGGTTCCTGTCTAACTTGGCCCTAGTATGTGTATGTATGAATGTGAGTTAGTGACCTTAGATTGTACACCCCTTGAGGGTTAGGGACTGATGTGAATGTACACTATATATATGTAAAGCACTGCACAAATTGATGATGCTATATAAGTACCTGAAATAAATAAAATAAATACATCTTTCTAACTTTCTTACATACAGCCCTGAACACGGCTATGGTTAGGACACCATCCTTTCAGGGAAGCCATCAAGGGTGTATTTACCACAAGGCAAACAAGGCATTTGCCTAGGGTGGCATTTTTCAGGGGGGGGGGCAGTGCCATCCCTCGAAAGAAGGAAAGGAAGAAGAGACACATGCAGCACAGAGACCAGGTTTGATCTGAGAGGCTGTGGGCTGCTTGATGGTGTATGCAGAGCCTGACTCTTGTTCCTGGGGATGTCTGGAGCTGTGAAGGTGAGTGTCTTATCTCTTGCCGGGGTGGTTGCCAGTGCATGGGGGGCAGTGGTAGTGGAAGGCTCTCTCAGGTGAGGGGGGGGGGGCTGGGGTGTTGTTGGTCAATGTTAGGCTCTCTTCGTGGGGGAGGGGGGTGTTGGTCGGTGTCAGGGTCTCTCTGTGGGGGGGGGGGGGTATTTATGTGTTGCCTAGGGCAGCACAAAACCTAAATGCACCACTGGAAGCCATGTCTATAAAGTGTCAGGGTTTTTCTGATTTGAAAATATGAAATATGAATTTGTCTAGATCTCAGAAGAACCCAATCTTCCAGAGTCACATGAACATTTACCTATTTTAGAGGGGTAGTTTGTTCTACCCACAAAGCTTGCATACAGAGCAATTAGTTACAAGGACACATTTAATACAGTGAACAATGGAGTACAATACAATCTCTAAACACCACCTGTAGGAAAAGGAATCCTGTTTAAAGTAAATCAGTTCAGACAAAATGAACTCTGTTTACTAAAAAGACACATACACATCCTCGTCTATTTGCATGGTATTAACAAACTAACCAGTTTTATGATTAAGGAAAACAAGTTTCTGGTTCAATGTTTATCCAGCTGGCTAAGATACAACATTTTTTGTATGCTCACCTTAATGACAGAGATTTCTAATGTTCCTTCTTGAGAAATACTAAAAACCAATGGACAATTTATAAACCATTAACCAAAAGTCAGCATTCTGGCATCTTTCTATAAAATGTCTTGGAGTCAAGGGAAAATTAATGAGGTGTATTTCAATATTTTAGAAGCTAAAATACTTGATACTTTTGTGACTTTATAAATGGTTACATCACTTTTTCAATTTATGTATAGATATACAGTATATAATATTGAAAAGGACTCAGTCATGATTAAGATAATATTACTATGTCTATTTTTCCTGTAATCCTAATAACTAGAAATACTGTAAGTGTGTTTCTTAATCTATATGTTTTCAGAAGCAATATGGAAATGGTGCAAAATATATCCAAATATTGTTGTTTAGTAATAATCATTATTATCTTAAAATTGATCCCTTGATAAAATACACCTCTATCACAGACATCCCATAGTTAAAATTATAGGACAGTTAAGATTAATAAAACACCCCAGAAAAATAAAACTATATACCTGATAAGTAAAATTACTTATTTAGATTAATCTAGGAATACAACTATGGTATCCCCACAAGATTAAAATTGAATATAATAAAATTGTATTCCTCGAAGAATAATCTAGGGATTTCAGGTTTTAGAGTTAAATTAGGATTAACTATTCCAAGGTACACCCTCTGGGCTGATCCCTAAAATAGAGGATTTGGATTACAAAAAGGAAAATTCAGAGAGAGAAGGGATCTCTCTTGATCTATTCAGATCCATCTTGATCCATCCATTTTGATCCATTCCATCATCACTATATCTCATCTTGACCATAATCCTCTCTGTGGGGCTTCATCTTCATCTTGATCATGATTGCCATCTTGAAACATCATCTTCATCATCTCTCTCATCAGCACACTCTTGTACAGCTTGCTCTCCAGTCTAAGATGCTTGATCAGTCTGCCTGAAAAGGTCCCACCAGGGTGTGATTATTACTTTGAAAATTCCATCTTACTCCTGAATGTAACTTACCTATATACACTATATTGCCAAAAGTATTGGGACGCTGCCTTTACATGCACATGAAATTTAATGGTATCCCAGTCTTAGTTCATAGGGTTTATTATTGAGTTGGCCCACCCTTTGCAGCTATAACAGCTTCACGTCTTCTGGGAAGGCTGTCCACAAGGTTTAGGAGTGTGTATATGGGAATGTTTGACCATTCTTTCAGAAGCGCATTTGTGAGGTCAGGCACTGATGTCAGACAAGAAGGCCTGGCTTACAGTCTCCACTCTAATTCATCCCAGAGGCATTATATGGTTGAGGTCAGGACTCTGTGCAGGCCAGTCAAGTTCCTCCACCCCAAACTTGCTCATCTATGTCTTTATGGACCTTGCTTTGTGCACTGGTGCACAGTAATGTTGGAACAGGAAGGGGTCATCCACAAACTGTTCCAACAAAGTTGGGAGCATGAAATTGTCTAGAATGTCTTGATATGCTGATGCCTTTAGAGTTCCCTTCACTGGCACAAAGGGGTCAAGCCCAACCCCTGAAAAACAACCCCACACCATAATCCCCCCTCCACCAAACTTTACACTTTGCACAATGTAGTCAGGTAAGTACCATTCTCCTAGCAACCACCAAACCCAGACATGTCCATCAGATTGCCAGACAGAGAAATGTGATTTGTAACTCCAGAGAAAACGTCTCCACTTTTCTAGAGTCCAGTGGTGGTGTGCTTTATACCACTTATTCTGCTGCAGAGAAGCAATTGGGGACTTTTGTCTACTAGGTAAATTAGACTAGTGGTACTCGGGTTATGATATCTTCGAGTGGAAATTAAATTATTCAACTCACTCTAGTTCCTGGGCATATCTTTATTGTAGCCGTGTAAGTTAATGTTTTTTATTGTGAAATAAACTTTGCATGTCCATGTCATATTAACAATTCTGCTGCTATATGTGATTGTTAAGCAATTGTAAATAATTTGTACTTATTTTTTTGGTTAAATAGTCCTTACTTTCACGCAATGCATTGTACTTAGGAATAAATGTAAAGGGCAGAATTCAGGGATTAATTGGGCAGTGCAATTATATTTAATTATGTATTTCATATTTGAAGCACCATCATATATTGATTGATTAAACAATCAATATCACTGACTTGATTAATTGTTCAAACTTCCTGACAGAAGCCTCACAGGTACATGATTAAGAAAGCACACCTCCAACATCCAGTAGCTATAGTGATTCTAAAGCTAATTTTTTTTTCTAATAATATACATGTCATACTTACCTGCTCTATGCAATGGTTATGCACAGAGCAGCCCCGATCCTGGGGTCCCCCATCGGCTCTCTTGTCTCCTCTTTGGTGAGTGCCCCATAGGAAGCTCTATGGAAGGCATTCATACGGGCTCGATTCCGAACCACGCTGCCTGCATCCATAGATGCAGACAGTGCAGCTCGACCTTGCCTTTGGCTCCCTTGTCACAGGATTTGATTGACAGCAACAGGAATCCTTGGTGCTCCCTGCTGCCTTTCTGTCTTGTGAGGGGAGAGAGAGAGAGCAGAAAGAGACAGCTCTTGTGCACATCACTGGATCGAGACTGGGCTCAGATAAATATATGAGGGGGCTGGGGATCCTAAAAAAAGAAGGTTTCTTTTACCTTATTAGAAAGAGAATTTGTGCCACCTGCCCACATACAGTCATTACAGGAACACATGTGGCTTTTTCATTATACTCTTTACTTCTGTCTACTATTTCTGGGCTATAAAACTTAGGAACATTTTCTGGGATCATTTTATATGTTTAATAAACAACTAATTAAAATGCACAAATGTATCTTGTAAACAATTGTATAACTTAAATTAAATAGTGAGCATCTGTACCCATGTAACTCCACACATAACACGTTAAAGCTGTAATAAACCTAAGACCAAAATGTATTTTATTTATTACAGGTACTTTTACAGCACTGTAAATGTATGCAGTGCTTTACATATATATTGTCCATTCACATCAGTCCCTAACCCTCAAGGGGCATACAATCTAAGGTCCCTAATTTACATTCATATGCTAGACAGGAACCAATTAACCTACCAGCATGTCTTTGGAGGTGGGAGGAAGCTGGAGTACCTGGAGGAAACCCATGCAGGCACAGGGAGAACATGCAAACTCCAGGCAGGTGGTGCTGTGGTTGGGATTCGAACCAGTGACCCTGGTACTGCCAGGGGGATGTGCTAACCATTTAGCCACTGTGCTGCCCCTATGACCAAAATGTAACACATTGCAACTTACCAATTATTAGATGTGTTGGTTGCATTAGTTTTCTCTTTTTAGGCTTTTTCCCTCTGTTTTCACCTGGTAATCTTGCCAGTAACACAACTCATATTAGAGTGCCCACACTCTGGATGAAGCAGCACAGGGGCACCTTTGGACAGCAGCATTGCCAGCATGGGGATATGGGAGTGTTAGATTTACTAGCAGATTGCGATACACTAACAAATCAAAGCCAAACTCCAGCTCACACTGCAGTTACACAAGCAGTTACAGCAAGAGTTTTTTTTATTTTTGAATAAAGGTTTTACATGAATAAATAAAAGCTGATCATTTTAAGCACCACTGTTAGTGGTAAATTGTTTGCCTCAGCACTCTAACTGCTAATTTATTTTTTTGGGGGAGAGGCTTGTTCTGTTGAAAAACAACAGACTTATTGGCTGGATTACCAGATGAAAATAAAGGAAAGAGAGTGTAAAAAAAAAAAACAAATGCAGCCATCACATTTAAGAACTGGTAAACTGCAATGTAATAAATGTATGCTTTTGGGTTTATTACTGCTTTAACTTGACTTTTTATTAATTAATAATTGAATTAATCAGTAACCAGTCTGCAAAATTAATTATTACCTCAGATTCTAAGTATACAAAATTAGGCTTGTTAAACTATTCAACCTTTTTAAGCAGATGGGATAGCATAATAAAATATTCTCTGTGTCTTGGTAGTCTGTGCCCAGTCATTTCTGCATTCCTTAATGTCTCATATTTCTGGATAATGTGTACCATTCAGTTACAGTGTCTAACCCCATGACACTTTTGTCCTATTGGATGGCTGTCATGGGAGATGCCCAATGGTGCGCCACTAATGAGGCTGTTTAAAGACCAGCTGGGGATGCGAATTTGCTGGATTAAGGTCAGGGCCAGCAGAGCAGACCAATAAACGAGACAGCATCTGAATGACTGCCAGCCAGTGGACCCTCTATTATCTTGCTAAGGCAGGGCGTTCGTTATCATTTATTGTACTTGCTTTTCAGTTCTGTAAGACTTCACTAACATCTCTCTGCTTGCTATATATGAAGTTTAAACAGATACTTTTGACATTGTGTGTCTTATTCTTTTGAATACCGTACCATACGAGCCTCCCTGATTGTATGATACACTTGTTACAGTATGAACTTAAGATGAAAAGACTTGATAATGAGACCAAATTTAGTGTTACAGGTCAAATTCCAACAATGAGAAAGAATATACACAGGTATAACTGTTGAAATAGTTTAAGCAAGAAATAAGCCTTAGTAATCTGGCTGTATACCTAACTTGCAGTTATATGATACTGAAAAAGTTAGATTTTTATATTATTCTCCTTTTTTTTCTACCTAAACCTACATGTTCTTATAAACCAAATATGTATCAATTTCTGTATTTCTTTATGTTTGTATGTAGCTATAGCTTTGATGATAATATAAAGTATAGATTATTGATAAATAGTTTAATTGTGCAGAAATACTATGCTTACTTGAACATGATTCACTATGACAAAAAGTATGCTTGCCCCCTGTTGACAAGACAACGCATAATTATCACAGAGAATACAGCATGATCACATTAACGTTTCCAAAGTCTCCTATACCTTTTTGATAATTATCCAAACACCAGAAATGAAAAATACTCTGCTTCAATAATTATTTCATACACATCAATGAGCAGTCATAAGAAATACTTACAGTTCAGTTGCAGAATTAATTTAATTGTGTGTAACAATGACAGCTTTATATATAATTTTCTAACTGCAAGGTCCACTTCCTCTCCCCATCTATATTTGCTGTAATTTACCTGTAAAAAAAAAACACTGAAATCATTCCATCATCAGTGGAAAAAGTTAGAAAATACTGTATAATTACCTTGCACCCAGATTTTGCCATGAAAAGGATAACGTCACAATCATTCAGTAAGATCCAGGCAATGCTGAATGTCCCAAATCTTAGCATAGTGCAGGATTGATTAGTGAGACCATCTTGCAATAAAATAATATCAGAAAACACACACAAAACATGTTAAAGAAAGAAATTATGTAAGTAATCCCACCATCATGAACTTTCGACTGAGATTAATATTATTCACTTCAAAATATATTTTTCCCCAATTTATAGCATGAAGTCTATAAGTTTTTGGATGTGACATGCTACCCTCCCCATGTTGAGGGCATGTGGCCAGGTATGGTTCAGGAGGAGCAGGTTGCATCGTCATTCCCACTTTCCTGGCTTTCCAGGCTGCATTCCTTTTGGGGGGTTCCTCCTTTAAAATTCATACAATACCTAAAATGCCTGGTATGAGTTGGGGAGGAACCTCACGCTGTTTATATTGTCTGTGTGTGGGGGTCCCCTATTAACCAGAAATACTGCTACAGGGCGGCAGGGGTGCGCAAAATCACGTGTATATATCCGTGATTTTGCAGTTGCAGGTAGGGGGTGCGTGCCGCCATTCGCGGCCTCTGCCGACAATCACCAGGTACAGGCCAGTGATTACTCGCCGGCACTTGGGGATCACCCAGTATCTCCGACAAGGGAGAGACCTGTATGTAAACAATACAGATCTCTCCCCTCAGCTCCTGCACACTCGACATCCACCACCTCCTGCACTCAGGGACTCAGATCAGAAAAATGCCAATCAAATAAATTGATAATGTTCATCCAACACTGATCAAAGGTTATGCAGTTCTAACACGAAGCTGGGGAAGCTCGATATGGACTGTAGTAGAGAACAAAAAACATTGTGCCTTTACCTCAGTAGAGAACAGAAAAACAAAAAAACCTAAATTTATGAACTGTTTACTGAGGTAAATGTGCAAGATTGGTGCATTTTGTTTTTTTGTTCTCTACTACAGCTCCTGCACACTGCTTTGTATGGCTCTGCATAGCACAGCCATACAAAGCAGTGTGCTTACAGTGAAGCACACACAGCCCCCATAGTGAAACAGCACACAGCACACAGTTAACCCTTTGATCGCCCCAGATATTAAAACACTTCATGCCCAGTGCCATTAGTACAGTGTCAGTGCTTTTTATTAGTACTGATCACTGTACTGGTGTCACTGGGGATGTCAGTCACACCAAGTCTGTTCCCCCCAGTGTCAGAATGCCTGCTGCAGTCCCGCAGTCCCGCTATAAGTCACTGATCGCCGCCATTACTAGTAAGAAACAAAAATGTAAAAAAAATTCCAGTATACCGCCATTTGTAAACGCTATAACTTTCACATAAACCAATTAATGTACACATATTGGGATTTTTATTAGCAAAGACGTGTAGCAGAATACATTTTGGCCTAAATTTATGACAACATTTGATTTTTTTTTATTTTTTATTGGACATGTTTAATAGCAAAAAGTAAAAAAATATTTTCTCAAAATTGTCGGTATAGCGAAAAAATCAAAAACGCACAGGGGATCAAATAACACCTAAAGAAAGCTCTATTTGTGGGGGGGAAAAGGACATAAATTTCATTTGGGTGCAACATTGCATGACCACGTAATTTCAGTTAAAGTAAAGCAGTGCCGTAATGCAGAAAATGGCCTGGTCAGGAGGGGAGGGGGGTAAATCCTCTGGAGGGCAAGTGGTTAATATCTATATCAAGCTTTCATCTAGGATAAGGGAAACCACAACCAATTTGTTTACAGATAGAAAGAAGTGGGTGGGAGATGTCAAAAGGCTGGCAATTTAAACACACCTTTTTCTTTGTAAGTGTTGCTGTAGTAGGTTGCATACATTGCACAGATGCATAATTTCATAAGCAAGGTCAGGACATATCCCAGGCAGGCATGTTATGCAAAGGGATTTTACATTTTAACCACTTCCTGGCTACCCTATAGCAGTTTTACTGCTACAGGGCAGCCGCTCTGCTCAAAATCACGTAAATATTGTGATTAGGCATTTCGCGCTGCCCTACCCACGCTGTCATTGGCTCCCGAAGATGTCAATCATCCGGTCTCTGCCAGTCCCTGACTGGAACACGGTGACTGGTGAAGCAGCTGACAGGGGAGAGATCTGTGAGTGGAAACAACACAGATCTCTCTTCTGTCAGCAGAAACATCCAGCTTTTTATCTCTCTGCAAAGCAGAGAGATAAAAACCAGCTCACCCCTTGTAAAACACAACATAGTACACATTACTCACTCTACCTATCACACAGTTAACCCTTTGATCGCCCCAGATGGTAACCCCTTCCTGCCCAGTGTCATTAGTACAGTGTCAGTGATTTATATTAGCACTGATCACTGTATTAGTGTCACTGGCGATATTAGTGGCAGTTAGTCAGTTCCCACGCAGTGTAAGATAGTGTCAGATATCCTGCTATAAGACGCTGATTGTCGCCATCACTAGTATAAAAAAAAATAATGAATAGAAATTCCAGTATATATACTGCCATTTGTAGACACTTTAATTTTCACGGAAACCAATTCATATACACTTGTTGGGATTTTACCAAAGACATATAGCAGAATACATGTTGACCTAAATTTGTGAAGACATTTTATTGTTTTTATTGGGTATGTTTTATAGCAAAAAGTAAAAAATAATGTTTTTTTTTAAAAAAAACTTTCAATATTTTTCATTTATAGCGCAAAATATGAAAAACCCAGTTATGATCAAATACCACCAGAAGAAATCTCTATTTAAAAAAATTATATAAATGTCAGTTGTGTACAATATTGCAATTGTCAGTAAAGTAAAGTAGTGCAACACTGTATAGAAAAAAATGGCCTGGTCAAGAAAGGGGGTAAATCTTCTGGAGAGCAAGTGGTTAATGTTTCACAAGTGAAAATAAAATTCTCCCCATGAAATGAAATTTAAAAAAAGAGTTTTGCATTAGAACTTTTTTAACCTTTGTCTCCCCTTGAATTTAATGGGGTTCTGAATTGAAAAATTTTGAGTGAATTCACACTTGTCATCCATATAATCGCAGAGCAGTCGTAGCGATTCAGTGCTCTGGCCACTCTGCATTGTCAGCTGGCTAGGGGGGCACTGTGGTGGATTTAGCGCACTGCACATCCTCCTTTTTTTTTTTTTTGTTTTGTACTTGCTTTATTGGAAGTGTACAAAATGTACACTTCAGTCACTGCAATGGTGGCCGTTGCGATGCTTGACATTGCAGTGCAATTCAGGCCAAGGTGGTGCAATAAAGTTCAGCATGTCTGCATTTTATCACAGCACGCTGTAGTGCAGAGCCCAGCTGCATTCAGTGTAAATGGGACACATAGGAAACAATTGTTTCCTGTGAGTCCCTGCAGTGAAAGACATTTTACCATGTGGTAAACCGTCTGTTACAGCATATAGTGTGAATTGGCCCTTAGAGATTTAACACTGATTAGTCGGGTTTGCTAAATCTTCCCCAAACCTAACCCAGGTACATCCAGCTCATCACTAATTGTCACCCTGTTCCACAGGCTTCCAATGGAGACTACAAGTAACTGCTTCCCTTAACATTGGGGTTTCTTTACTAGTAGTACCAGCTGTTTACTTTGCAAAGTGAATTTTACTTCACAAGGGAATTTTCAATGAGCTTAGTGAATGTGGTGAAAATCACATTCACTAATCAAATTATCCAATCACATGCAAGGGAAAAAAATGGATTTTTCCTTACAGATGATCATAACCTCAAAAATGAGCCAGTAAAAGATGTCTTCTAGGCATTGTTTGATTTATTTATTGAAGAAGGTGGCACTGTAACTCAAAGCAACTAGTTCAATATGCTCAAATAATTACCTTACAAATCAATATCTTATTGGCTGGGAGCTCTTACAACAGAATGCGGCTTCACCCCTACTTAGAGAACTTTCCTAAATTGGTCAATCTATCACAGCTGTAATTTGCATATTCTGTATTATGAAACAACATAACAATACTATTTCGTTTTGTAACTAGTTTGGCAAAGCTGTAATGTTTGGTGGAGATTTTTTGCTACTGGAGTCCCTAAGATATTTAACCCCTTCCCGCCGGCACCTCCCGGACCTTTAAGAGTTTTAGACGCCAGGAGGCGGGGCGGGTGGGGCTTGGTTTAGGAATCATGTGACCGCCGCGACACGTCATCACGGAGGTCACATGATCAGGAAAGGTCCCGATCGAAAGAGTGGACCAGGACCTTTCTGTGAGTACCACACAAATGTGCTGGGAGCGCGCAGGGCGCGCGCTCTCAGTACATATGTTTTTTGCTACATGAACGCAAATGTGTGGCCGCTCGGCGTCTAGGCCCAGATGTCGGGCGGCCGCACACAAATACGCAAAGGGGTTAGCAATGTCACAGTGTAACTTACCTAGCCTGAATCCACACAAAACTGAAATGTCAGTCAGAGTGGAGTTGACATTTATTACTACTTTTGTTAAATAGCTTGGATAATATTTTTGGAGTAATTAGATCAAACAGAATGTTTGAAAAGTGCAGACCTGACAAAAGCCTTTTGGCTTTTGTCCAGCCTGGTGTTTGCTGTTTTCTCTGTGTCTAGCTTCCTCTCCTGTCAGAGCGGAAACTCAAAAAGCCATTGCCTTTTCTTTGATCTAGTTATTCAGTGAGATCAAACAGCTGGGAAAATAAGATGTTTCAAAGGAGATATTGACTTATTGGATATTGTAAATTGTTAAAGTAGACGAAAAATGATGAAAACTGTAACTAAGGGAAAATATACTTTATAAAGATGGCAAAGTGTCTACCAATGACCCTTTTAAATAGCAGCATTTAAAGTGAACCCAGGGGCGGACTGACAACTCATGGGGCCCCCGGGCAATTGGGGATCATGGGGCCCCTGTGTCCTTGCCAACACTCAAAACACACCCAAAAAAAGCCTATAAAAGGTACCAGGGGCATCTCATGGGGCCCCCTACTGACCCCGGGCCCTTGGGCAGTGCCCGAGTGCTCGAATGGTCAGTCCGCCCCTGAGTGAACCTGAAGAGATAAATACTTGATCTAGTAATATCAGCACATAGTAAGCACATTTGAATGCATCCAATCATTAGTTTAATAAACGTGGGTGTCCAGTTTGCTTGGGTGCTTCCTATGTTGATGGGTGGGGAATTTGCACCACCTACTAAGCCTCACTATTGGGTCATTGCTGTAATGTGCAGCATTTATGATCAATAGTGAGTCCTCCTGCACACTGGACGTTTTTACAGCTGCTGCTTTTGATGTTTTTTTATGCAGCTAGTGAACCCCCCAGCATGTTATCCTATGTTTCCATACACACATAGACTCTAATCAACGTTTTTTGGCTGGGATGTTTTTTGGCTGGGAAAAAAACCCAGGACTAGTGGGTTTCTAGAGGAGATTTTTAGCTGTAAAAAAGCTCTAACGCTGAAAAACGCAGCAAAACATGGTAAAATGCGGTAAAACGCAGCAAACTAGCGTTTTTGGATTTTTTTTTACCCAAAAAATTCTAAAAACCACTAAAAACACAAAGGAGGAAAAATGTGGGAAAATGCTGCTAATTGCGGCAAAATGCATCTAAACATTAATGCAAAATTGCTAAAAAAAGCTGAAAAACTCATGTTTTTAATGTGACTTTACACAGCTAACGTTACCAGTGTTATCAAAACACCCAGTGTGCATGAGGACTAAGGCATAAAATATGGGAAGGACCAGGTTAGCTGATTCATCAACCAGGAATGTATTTACATGTAATTTGACTAGCGTGCCTAAATTAAAAATTTAATGACATACAGGGACTCAGAGGTGCCTGCTATATGTTGACAGTGCTGGATTAGATTAGTACTTTCACTTGAAATAAAACATACAGTGGGGAAAATAATTATTTGATCCCCCTGCCCACTTACAAAGAAATGAAGGGTCTATAATTTTTACCATTTGTTTATTTCAAATGATAGACAGAATATCAACAAAAAATCCAGAAATAATAATTGATAAAAATGTTATAAATTGAGTTGCAGTTCAGTGAATAAAATAAGTATTTGATTCCCTACCAACCAACAATAATTCTGGTTCCCACAGACTGGCTATGTGCTCATGTGGTACACAGCTTGGTCCTGTCAATTTAAGAAGGTGCCCCTTACGACAACTTATGTGTATAAAAGACACCTGTCCATAGAATCTCTTTCTTGGGCACCGCCATGGGCAAGACCAAAGAGCTGTCAACGGACGTCAGGGACAAAATTGTAGACCTGCACAAGGCTGGAATGAGCTACAATACCATCAGCAAGAAACTTAGTGAGAAGGAGACAAATGTTGGAGTGAATATTCACAAATGGAAGAAAAAAAAAAATAACCATCAATCGCCCTCGATCTGGAGCTCCATACAAGATTTTACCTCATAGGGTAAGGATGATCATGAGAAAAGTGAGTAATCAGCCCAGAACTACAAGGGAGGATCTTGTGAATGATCTCAAGGTAGTTGGGACCACAGTTGCCAAACAAACCATTGGTAACACAATGTGCTGCCATGGATTGAAATCCTGCAGCGCTCACAAGTTTTTCCCCTGACGTTTGCCAGTGAACATCTAAATGATTCAGAGAAGGATTCTGAGAAAGTGCTCTGGTCATATGAGATCAAAATTTAACTCTTTGGCATTAACTCAACTTGCTGTGCTTGCCGAACACCATGCCTACAGTCAAGCATGGAGGTGGAAACATTTTGCTTTGGGGCTGTTTCTCTGCTAAAGGTACAGGCCAACTTTCTGCCTTGAGGGGCCAATGGTGGACAGGGCCATGTATTGTAAAAATGGTGGATGAGAACCTTCTTCCATCAGCCATATCACTGAAGATGGGTCATGGATGGGTCTTCCAGCATGGCAATGACCAAAAACATAGCACCAAGGCAACAAAGGAGTGGCTCAAAAAGAAGTACATGAAGGTCATGGAGTGGCCTAGCCAGTCTCCAGACCTTAATCCTATAGAAAATGTATGGAGGGAGCTGAAAGTTCGAGTTGCCAAGCGACAGTCAAGAAACCCTCTTCCTTGCATTGCCTCCTGCTGATCGGCCAGGATCCTTTCCAAGAGCAGTCTTTACATCTGGCGATAGATGTTCTGCACTCTATTCCTATGAGCCTGTTTTACTGTACAAAATATGAGTTGTTAAACTTACCTTTTAACAAATAAACTGTCATAAAGTCTACACTTAGAGGTGCTGTGTCTTTTGCTTTTGTTCTCCCACTTCAGAGTTCTGCTTCACTCTATCACATCTTGCCCTAGTGTCTACTGGATTACTCATTGCCTGACCTGGAACATTTTTTATCTATTATCATACTACATGGACTGAACCAGTTATGCGCCTGTTATTCCCTTTGCACCATCTCCAAGAGTAACTGCCTGTCTCCTGGAATCTCCTCCATGCTCTTGAGACTGTCCTGGGAGACACAGAACACCTTCTGGCAATGGCATGTATTGATGTGCCCTCCTGGAGGAGTTGGACTGCCTGTGCAAATTCTGTAGGATCTAGATATCGCCTCATGCTACCAGTAGTGACACTGACCTTAGCCAAATGCAAAACTAGTGAAAAACAGTCAGAAAACATGAGTAGGGGAAAAAAATGTCAGTGGCCTCCACCTGTAAAACCATTCCTGTTTTGGGGGTCATCTCATTGTTGCCCATTTAGTACACCTGTTAATTTCATGAACACAAAAGCAGCTGAAACTGATTAACAACCCCCTCTGCTACTTAACTGAACAGATCAATATCCCAGGAGTTTAACTGACTTGATGCTATACTCTGATTAAAAAGTGTTCCTTTAATTTTCTAAATTGATAGCCCTTACTGAGTATCAGTTAAGCCCCAAAGTCCCTATATATATATATATATATATATATATATATATATATATATATATATATATATATATATATATATAGCACTGAAGGAAATTAAATAATCAAATTTATGATTCGGCACTTATATTGATGGCAAGCTTGCAAAATATTTTGTTTTATGATTAATCATAATTAATATTATTATGTTTGAATGGTCTTTGACAAATATTAGTATTACAATTCTTCAGTTACAGTGGGGCAAAAAAGTATTTAGTCAGCCACCAATTGTGCAAGTTCTCCCACTTAAAAAGATGAGAGAGGCCTGTAATTGGCATCATAGGTAGACCTCAACTATGAGAGACAAAATGAGAAACAAAATCCAGACAATCACATTGGCTGATTTGGAAAGAATTTATTTGTAGATTATGGTGGAAAATAAGTATTTGGTCACCTGCAAACAAGCAAGATTTCTGGCTCTCACAGACCTGTACCTTCTTCTTTAAGAGGCTCCTCTGTCCTGCACTCATTACCTGTATCAATGGCACCTGTTTGAACTTGCTATTAGTATAAAAGACACCTGTCCACAACCTCAAATAGTCACACTCCAAACTCCACTATGGTGAAGACCAAAGAGCTGTCGAAGGACACCAGAAACAAAATTGTAGACCTGCACCAGGCTGGGAAGACTGAATCTGCAATAGTCAAGCAGCTTGGTGTGAACAAATCAACTGTGGGAGCAATAATTAGAAAATGGAAGACATACAAGACCACTGATAATCTCCCTCGATCTGGGGGTCCACACAAGATCTCACCCCGTGGGGTCAAAATGATCACAAGAGTGGTGAGCAAAAATCCCAGGACCACATGGGGGGACCTAGTGAATGACCTGCAGAGAGCTGGGACCAACGTAACAAAGGCTACCATCAGTAACACACTACGCCGCCAGGGACTCAGATCCTGCAGTGCCAGACGTGTCCTCCTGCTTAAGCCAGTACATGTCTGGGCCCGTCTGAAGTTTGCTAGAGAGCATTTGGATAATCCAGAAGAGGATTGGGAGAATGTCATATGGTCTGATGAAACCAAAATAGAACTGTTTGGTAGAAACACAACTCGTCGTGTTTGGAGGAGAGAGAATGCTGAGTTGCATCCAAAGAACACCATACTACTGTGAAGCATGGGGGTGGCAACATCATGCTTTGGGGCTGTTTCTCCACAAAGGAACCAGGATGACTGATCCATGTACAGGACAGAATGAATGGGGCCATGTATCGTGAGATTTTGAGTGCAAACCTCCTTCCATCAGCAAGGGCATTGAAGATGAAACGTGGCTGGGTCTTCCAACATGACAATGATCCCAAACATACCGCCCGGGCAATGAAGGAGTGGCTTCGTAAGAAGCATTTCAAGGTCCTGGAGTGGCCCAGCCAGTCTCCAGGTCTCAACTCCATAGAAAACCTTTGGAGGGAGTTGAAAGTCCGTGTTGCCCAGCGACAGCCCCAAAACATCACCGCTGTAGAGGAGATCTGCATGGAGAAATGGGCCAACATACCAGCAACAGTGTGTGCCAAACTTGTGAAGACTTACAGGAAACGTTTGACCTCTGTCATTGCCAACAAAGGATATATAACAAAGTATTGAGATGAACTTTTGATATTGACCAAATACTTATTTTCCACCATAATTTGAAAATAAATTCTTTCCAAATCAGCCAATGTGATTGTCTGAATTTTTTTTCTCATTTTGTCTCTCATAGTTGAGGTCTACCTATGATGCCAATTACAGGCCTCTCATCTTTTTAAGTGGGAGAACTTGCACAACTGGTGGCTGACTACTTTTTTGCCCCACTGTATATATATATAATATATATATATATATAGAGAGAGAGAGAGAGAGAGAGAGAGAGAGAGAGAGTAGTGATTATACATGGATATGTTGTAAAGATAAGTACGTAAGTTATATTATCATTTAAACATGAATAGTTGAGGTTACATCATCAGCTTATAACATCATGTATATGTACCTGTCAATCAAAAACAATATGTGAGTATCGTCCCCTCCCTTTTATGAAATGGCTTTGCCAAGCTGTACTGACTTCCATACAAGGTATTAAGAATCTCAAACTATGATGCTTATTCGCTTCATAAAAGGTCCATAAGGGACAGTGGACGGAGGCTTACACACACACACGCCTGAGAAGCTGGAACAGGTGCTTGCTGTAAGACAAGATCGTCACTTCCGTCTATTTACGGCTTCTTCCCAAAGTCTCGAGAAGGACAAGGAGAGCATGGACGGTGCACATGGTCAGACAGCCATGAGAATAATGGTGACTTTTCTTCTGCTTGATATTTCTACAGTAGTTTTATCTACATGGAACTGTTCATGATACACTTTACATTTTTATTTTAAGCCATTGTGTGATAGAATAAAATCACACTTTATTTTTTATTTCAACGGCTCTTTCATTCATAATCGCCTCAAGACACTAAAAGAAGTATTATATGTGTCTAAAATCCAACAAGCACACTTGATGCTATAAAAGGCAAAGCTGTCTTTGTCCTTATTTTAATAAGCACCCTTGATTTTGCAATATTCCATAGCTCCCCATTAAACATACAACACACTCCACACTCTGTCAGGGATGCGGGTGTGACCAGAAGTGTGTGGACTGACACAGGGAAACGTAGGCTTCAGATATAGTAAATAATATAATTTATTGAGACTAACAATACAAATATAAATGCAGTGCACCAAACCCCAAGCTAACACAAATACATACAACAAGGTGAAACAAACCCAAACCTAAACTGATACAGATACACAGGTACATACACATATAGAGCACAACGTAGTCAGGCAGGCTGGGTTGATAACTATCGGGCAGGTAGGTACAGGAGGAGCAGGCGGAGAGAATGGTCAGGGTCACAAGCCAGGGATCAAACAGGAGAAGTCAGAAGAGGTCAGGATCAGGCAGGGTCGGCAACAAGTCAGGCAGAACCAGGAACAGGAACAGGAATGCAGGTTACAAGATACAGGGGCCCATGGAAAAACACACACCAAGGCCCTGACTGTGAGTCTGGCCATTCCTTAAATACAACCCCTGCAATCAGCTTCAGGTGTTTTGGCTGACTGCAGGGGTGAGTCTCTGATTGCTGAGAGCACCCGCTGGCCAGCCCTGGTACTGCAGCCCACAAGGCAGGTGAGTCCTACCGTTAATGGCAAGTCCATTCCTGACACACGCCTACCCCACATCCTATCTATAGCAGCTGAACTTAGGGAAATTACATGCATTTAATGGTGCCAAGGAGATCAAGAAGTGAGCAGGGCACAAAGACTGTATATATTTGGTGCTGTTAAAGCATATGTCTTTTATAGCATATGTCTCTGTGTGTGTGTTTTACTTTTTTCATTATATGCTTGTGGTTTTACACTATGAAGTTTCTGTCTTCTTTGCCAAGTGTTAACTTGAGGGGAACAGTTAATTGGTGTTGAGAAAAAGTTAATTAGAGGGGAAAGTTATGAACTGTTTACATCAAGTGCTACTCTAAGTATTAGTTTTAGTGTTCTTTCTGCTAAGTTCATTCACTTCAGGGGGAGCACAGGTGTGATGAGCATAAATGGATGAATTTATTTTGGAGCACATTTGGCCACTTTTTTGCACTCTATTTTACGTGCTTCAGTAAAGGTTGATTCACTAAAGCACCTTGTATGCAAATGGATACAATTCCATACATGTTAGGCGGAGAAGAGATTTACTACAGCACTCAGTCAACAAAAAGACACAATTCGGAATTTACTAAGGGTCACAAAACTAAGCAACTGTCTAAATGAGTTCACCTGTTAGAACCAGGTGCAGAGCAAAGAAAAATCTTTTTAACAACATGATCTCAATGTATACTTTCTATACATATGTTGAACATTTTAAAGAACTACTTTAAAAGAATTTTAAATTTGTCTGTATAGTGATATATTTCAAAAACTCCAAATATTGACTTCACCTAGTTCAAACATCTCAGTAGTAGTGATGGGATTGAAGTTCGAGTTGATCGTAAGTTCAACTCGAACATTGGCTGTTCATGTGTTCGGTGAACACACGAAGGTTAAGAGCATTTGGTAGGCTGTTCATCCGCCGCACACCACAATACATTGTGATTGGACAAAGCAATGCTTTGGCCAATCACATCAGAACTGGGCATGAATAGCGGTGATAAGTCACCCCCCACAGACTCCCACAACCACGGGCTGGTCCCCCCACCACCACCAACATGGGCACAAGGTGCTTTGGGGGGGTAGCACGCCCCCATATTGAGGGCATGTAGCCTGGTAAGGTTCAGGAGGGGGAGCACTCATTCACCCCCCCCCCCCCTTTCCTGGTCTGCCAGGCCTGTGCTCAGATCAAGGGTCTGTTAGGCATTTAGGGGGACCCCATGCTTTTGTTCCCCCTATTTTTGGTGGTGGGGTTCCCCTTTAAAGTCCTTTCAGGTCTAAAGGGCCTGGTATAGCTTGTAGTCAGCTTGTACTCCACACCCTTTTTCCTCCCATTTTGGGGAAGTGGGGTTTCCCTTAAAATTCCTACCAGGCCTAAAATGGCTTTTAGGGGGAACCCCACACACTTTAAAAAATGTTTTACTGTGGGGTCCCTTCTAACCTTCCTACCAGACCTAAAGGTCTAATATGGTTTAGGGGGGGACCCCACACTGTTTTTTTTTTGTTTGTTTTTTTTAATGAAACTGTCATTTAAAAAAAAAATGTCAGTCCTGCTGCAGGAGGTTCTATACATTGTACAGATGTGCAACTTTGCAGGTAGTTTAAGGAGACCCCCCAGTTTTTTATATTTTAAGCAATGAAAAATTACTGCTTCTTTAAAAAAGGTACTTTTTGAATTTTTTTTTTTCACTGATTCATGTCCCTCAGGACAGTACCCAAGTCCCCATACCCCTTTTATAGCCAATACCCTGCATGTAAGCCTTCAAAATGAGCACTTTTGAATTTACAAGTTCCATAGACTTGCATAATGCTCAAAGTTCTCGAAGTTTAGTTTCAGTTCGAATGTTCAACCGCGAACCAAACAGGTTGTCATTTTTTAAATAATGCTAGTACCGTTTTTTATTTATTTTTTTTGAGCACATATTCTCTGCAGTACTATATACTGTATATGCTTATGTATGTACTGCCATGTGCATTGAGTATGCCCAGGGACTTAGGCTTTTGAGACATATTAACTAAATGTTAGAAAAACTGCACTTGGTGCTCAGCAAAAATCTAAATTCAAACTCTCACAGCTGCCTTAAGAACTACACACAATACCAGTGCTGAAGCAAAGTTAAAAGGAATACAAATGTTGCGCTGTGTTACTAAATTTGATGTGTGTTAGTTATATGTATCTCAATACAAAGGATCATAATATTATTCCAAAAAATGTGATATGTGTGCCAATATCATAAATACACATACAAATTTAAAAAAAAAAACAAAGGGTGACACCACTATTCCACTGTGACACACCAATAGAGAAAAAAATATCAATTCATAAATCAATAAACATAGAGCCATGCAAAAATACAAAAAGATGGTGTGAGGTCCTCCGCCATTTTTATGGATTGAAAAGGGAACCCATGCAAAAAGTAAGATCATAAAAGTGTGGGATATGAGTGTGCCTGGTAGTTGTGGGGATCTGCAGTTAGGGGCTTATCATAATCTGGAAGCCTCCTTTAGCGGTAAGACAACCTTCAGATACTGTCCCTCCTACTCATTCACAAAAATTTTAAACAGTAATAAACACTCACAGTCTCTTAATACAACAAAAACCCCATGAATTTCTAATGTACATCTAGCATCAATGATGTCATCCAGTGATCCATATCAGTCATGATACCTGCCATTGTGATGTCATTTACCAAATATAGCCATGTCCAAATACGTTCAATGATGTCACCTGGGAGACCCCGCCTCTTTATATCAGCTTTTATCCACTGGAGCAGTGAGAATTGGGTGAGCAGTCATTGGGGTAACATTGTGTTGCCGGGCGGCAGATTGTTTTTCAAGCAGGTCAGCGGACATCGAGCATTGTGTTGATATACATCCCTGGACGATGTGAATGAAGATAGATGTGCACCCTAGGACATTTTATTGGTCTTTTTTTATTAGTATTAGCAGAAAACTGTATGTGTATTTTTATTTTTACTGTTGACATTTTTGTGAAAAAATAGGGTACTATGCACCCCTTACTCATTCACATGGGAGGGAAGTATCTGGAAGGCCCCTTATTGTTACACGGGGCTTCCAGGTTCTGATAAGCCTACCACCCACAGAACCCAACAAAGTCTTGGTCAGGGCTCTGGAGAAAAGGGCCTTGTCCTCCAAGTGATGTTCCTCCTGTGTTGAGGGCATATGGCCTGGTATGGTTTGGGTGCACATGTTGGCCTGGCCAGCCTAGTTTGGATTTTGGGAGGGGGGACCTCACTCTATTTTCTTGATTTTTTTTGTCCCCCTTAAATACATATGTAGCACCCCCAGTGTTACTAAGCATTGGTAAATTAAGATTGGCTCCTCTGTAGGCAGAGAAGCAAGGGTTAGTTTGTGTTTTGACTGTGCAGTGCTTCAAGGGCAGAGGCTCTATTACCTCCCCCCATTTTTGGAAATTGGAGGATAGCTCAAGAAACTAGTGGGTGAAGGAGCAGACACCGCATCCTGAATATTTATAGAGTTTCCACTATTCCCTGGGGAGGCAAGGTTTAGAAGGGGTGGAAACAACCCATAAATACTCAGGAGCCTGGCTGTCTGGAGGCAGAGACCAGGGTCCAGTCACCGGGAGGGGACACCTGTGCTGGGGGGCTTTGCCTATAGCAGAAGGAAGGCTAGAAGAGAAAGAGAGATCAGGAGAAGCTGGAAGTCTCACACCTTTTACAAGCCTCAGCTAGGCTTAGCTGAAAACATCCTGAAATCAAGACACAGCCTGTGTAGCAGCGTGCCCATACAATAGCCTCTTGGATTCCAAGAACCACTTAAAGTGACTGACTGAGTAATTATTAATCATTTCAACTCACCCCAAGCCTGTACAGAGAAGACAGTAGGGCGCAACACTTAATATTTATGTGACCAGGGGACAGCTTAGAGCCCGCACAAATCAGCCAGAAGCACCCCCATATCACTAGCTTAGGACAATAGTAGCCAGGTGCTTTGGTATTCCTACCAGGATCAGCACCTGCACTTTTAAGTTTGGAACCATTTGATATTCTTTAAGCTACATCATCATCCCCATTTGTGGGCAGCATGTGTGGGCTGAAGTCAGTTGTTAGTAGCCATAGACATTAGCACGTCCTCAAGAGTTTTCTAAATTCTTCAGTTCTGGGCGTCCAATGTATCCCTAATCCCTTTCCAAGTTCTACCTAAAAATAAAACAAAAAACAAAACCTCTAGACTGTTTTCTGAAGCCATTTGGAGTGTGTGGAAAATTCTTGTTGCCTGGCTGTGGGTGCTGTGTATCAGAAAAGGCCTGAAATCCAGCAGCTCCTTTGGGTGTAGCGCTATACATACCAGACTTGAAGGGTGTTAATTGGGAAGGACCTCATGCCTTGTTTGCTTTCTTGCAATTTTCTTAAATCCATACAAAACCTGAAAGGTCCCCAGTGAGTTTAGACCAAAGAAATTAATAATTTGGTTTCTTTGGTCTAACTTGACTGGAGTTGTAACATTGTATTTATACAGCATATCTAGTGTGTATCTATCACGTTTTAGACACACTGCCATTTTTGATTCTCCAATGATAATTGCTAGACTAACTTTTTTGCAACATATAAGAGTTATATGTTTTTAAATAGCTTTTTAACTCGTGGGTCCTATTTTTTTTTTTTTTTACAACTGTACAATAAGGAAGAATTTCATTCCATTTTTTAAATTTTTAAAAAAATTTTATCTCAGGAGTATTTATTTTAGATATACAGTCATGGCCGAAATTGTTGGCACCCTTGATATTTTTCCTGAAAATCAAGTATTTCACACAAAAAAGGTATTGCATTAACACATGTTTTGCTATACACATGTTTATTCCCTTTGTATGTATTGGAACAAATATAAAACAGAGGCAGAAAAGCAAATATGACATAATGTCACACAAAACCCCAAAAATGGGCTGGACAAAAGTATTGGCACCCTTAACTTAATATTTGGTTGCACACCCTTTGGAAAACATAACTGAAATCAGTCGCTTCCTATAACCATCAATAAGCTTCTGACACCTCTCACCCGGAATTTTGGACCACTCTTCCTTTGCAAACAGCTCCAGGTCTCTCTTATTGGAAGGACACCTTTTCCCAACAGCAATTTTAAGATCTCTCCACAGGTGTTCAATGGGATTTAGATCTGGGCTCATTGCTGGCCACTTCAGAACTCTCCAGCGCTTCTTTGCCATCCATTTCTGAGTGCTTTTTGACGTATGTTTGGGGTCATTGTCCTGCTGGAAGACCCAGGATCTTGGACGCAAACCCAGCTTTCTGACACTGGGCCCTACAGTGCGACCCAAAATCCTTTGGTAATCCTCAGATTTCATGATGCCTTGCACACAGTCAAGGCACCCAGTGCCAGAGGCAGCAAAACAACCCCAAAACATCATTGAACCTCCACCATATTTTACCGTAGGTACTGTGTTTTGTTCTTTGTAGGCCTCATTCCGTTTTCGGTAAACAGTAGAATGATGTGCTTTACCGAAAAGCTCTATCTTGGTCTCATCTGTCCACAAGACGTTTTCCCAGAAGGCTTTTGGCTTACTCAAGTACATTTTGGCAAACTGTAGTCTTGCTTTTTTATGTCTCTGTGTCAGCAGTGGGGTCCTCCTGGGTCTCCTGCCATAGCGTTTCATTTCATTTAAATGTCGACGGATAGTTCGCGCTGACACTGATGCTCCCTGAGCCTGCAGGACAGCTTGAATGTCTTTGGAACATGTTTGGGGCTGCTTATCCACCATCCGGACTATTCTGCGTTGCAATCTTTCATCAATTTTCCTCATCCGTCCACGACCAGGGAGATTAGCTACAGTGCCATGGGTTGCAAACTTCTTGATAATGTTGCGCACTGTGGACAAAGGCAAATCTAGTTCTCTGGAGATGGACTTGTAACCTTGAGATTGTTGATATTTTGCCACAATTTTGGTTCTCAGGTCCTCAGACAGTTCTCGTCTCCTCTTTCTGTTGTCCATGCTTAGTGTGGCACAGACAGACACACAATGCAAAGGTTAAGTGAACGTCTCTCCTTTTTATCTGCTTTCAGGTGTGATTTCTATATTGCCCACACCTGTTACTTGCCCCAGGTGAGTTTACAGGAGCATCACATGCTTGTAACATTCTTATTTATCCGCAGTTGTGAAAGGGTGCCAATACTTTTGTCCAGCCCATTTTTGGAGGTTTGTGTGACATTATGTCGAATTTGCTTTCTTTCCTCCCTTTTTTTGTTTTGTCCCAATACACACAAAGGGAATAAACATGTGTATAGCAAAACATGTGTTAATGCAATACGTTTCGTGAGAAATACATGATTTCCTGGAGAAATATCAAGGGTGCCAACAATTTCGGCCATGACTGTATACATATACAGTATATACAGTTATACAATGGTATGTATGAACCATTTAGTATTTAAAAATACAAATTCCCAAATTAACGTATTACAGACAGTACTTACCATCTGATATTCTTTCACTTTTATTTTTATACATATGTGTTTTGTAATATGGAGAGGTTGGAATCATCAACCAACTATCTGTAAAAGTAAAAAAGATGTCTATATTGTTTCCAAAACAAACAAAACAGCTTTCTTCAGCCAAAAGTAAATGCATACAGTCCACACTTCTGGTGTATTGCAAACACAGTGGCTCACTACCAATATATAAGTCCCATACCACGGACTGAGGTTCCCACCCGCTTTGGGATGGTGCAGGAGTCCAGCAAACACTGTTTCATTCTCCTCACACATAGGTACTCTCTTCTTCCTGCTACTTTTCATGCCTCCGTTGCAGGTGGGTTAACCCTATTGGAACCAAAGTCCTTGTAATCAGGGGTGGGAGGCTCTTTCCCATCCAAAATCTCCCATATGAGGACTTACCAATCCAGTGAGTACTGTAAATCATCTCTCTCCCCTCCAACCAAACTACCCGGAACCCCTTACTCTTCCTGATAAAAAAATAATAAAAAATAAATTGAAATTCTTCTTTATTGTACAGATGTCCACAAAATAGGACCCACAGGTATAGTACTCTAGTTTATGTGTCCTTGCTTCATAAGCCAGTTATAGACTTGGGCGGGTGGCCACTTTTATGCATGTTTGAGTTTTTGGTACGTGGGTGCACTAGGGCCCTGGTTGCCATCGTGCTACATGCTGGGGTCCAGTGCACTCCTTTGCCTTTAAGAGGGGTGGCTCCCTCAGGTCCACCTGCCCATGATCTATCCATTAAATGCATGTGCCTCTACTATGGGAGCTCACAAATTTTGGAGTTAGGACCACAGATTAATAGGGTGCCATGTCGTGGCTCTGTGGCTTACGTATGTATTTGCAAATGTGTGCTAACTAAACCCCTGTTATAAACGCATACTGTTAGACAGGTTAATTCGCTTGTTAGCAAGCTGGCTGGCAAGTTGTCCAAGAACATTGTTCTCTCCCCTTTATTCACTATGTGATGCCTGTTTATGTGTCCTTGCTTCATAAGCCAGTTATAGACTTGGGCGGGTGGCCACTTTTATGCATAGTACTCTAGTACCCCTGAGTACTGAATATGTACCCAAATAGCAGGGAAATACATCTCCCATCCAGGACCCATCCTGTATTTTGTATGTGTATATGGTATGTGGGTATGCATGTATATATATATATATATATCTTTTAAGAATAAGTATATACTGTATATCTTTTAAGAACACTTTGGTGAGAGAAATGTAGACTTCCATTGCTGGTCACTCTAGTTGTTTGGCTGTCAAGTTAATCCAATGGCTTTAGAATGGCATGAGTCACTGCCCAGGATCAAGTATGCCGATCAGGAGCACTGACTTTCTTCTGACTTAATTGGATATTAAAGCTGTATGTAATTTATGAGCTCACCATGTATGCTCTCTCTCTTCCTGTCAACACATCTTTGTGTTATGATGACTTGATAAAGTGCATGCGCCCAAAATGCGTTATCATGGCAACTAGCTTGTTTGCATTTCAGCCTGATTCTTGGTGGCCGACTTCCGCTTCCTCCCGGGACATCAATTCTGGTGTGCCGTGGTCCCGGTTCCGTCCAGCTTGTTTCCATCCATCAAGGAATCAGCTTTGTCCATACCATCTACTCTGGTTCAGGGGCATATGAAGCCCTAGGTGAGTGGATATTTCATCACGGTCACAATTGTGCGTATAATAATGCTGTCATTGAATGACTATACTGTTCTTTTACTGGAATAAATCTATAACTTTTATTGGAGCATAGTGCTTGGTCATTACAACTACAAGCCCATGTCCTCGAGTGCTGTTCCTCTGGACTTCATTTATCACTGCTTTTAGTTTGGCATCGGCAGCTGAAGATTGTTTGGTTTCTAACAATTTTGGGATTTTAGCACTTGGAATTTTTGGTTTATATTGTACATCTTTGTGTTAAACTGACACCACTTTGCAATGTTTAAGAGCATAAATCATGATGGGCAGGGAACCACTTGTGCTAATAAAAAGACAGATTGAAGTGCTGTATAAAAATACATTTAAGTATTTTTTTTGTAAATAAATACATTACTGTGTTACTGGGGACCTTTCATATTTACATACAGTACAGGTCTTCTTTAAGTACTGATATAAGTTCACTGATGTTCTGAAGGAGAAGGGACAGTTTACCTTGTTTTTCAAAACAAATCAAAGTCTACACAAAATAAAGAAAAAATGCCAACACTCAATTGTAGACCAGATACAATACTGAAGGTAAATGAATATACAGAAGTCATGCAAATGTTCCCATGTGAATGTAAATTTAGGGGTAAATTAGACACTGATATCCTTATTTAACACTAAGAAACAAATGGAAAATGCAATGGCCTCTATTTCATAGAAGCTTTATTTGATTTTTTTAATTATACTCCCAAGGGTTCTTGACAAAAACTGCATGTAACATAAAATCTGCTCAGTACACTTTATACAGATGACCAACTATAGGACCCATTCAGTAGCTACCAGTCCCTGCCACAAATGTGCATAATGCTGATGCCTTTTGAGGGCAAATCCTCTTAATCAGAGCTCAGTTCAAACTCTGTGAAAACAATTTTACCTAGACAATGTCATGAGGTCCATAGCCAATTAGGAAAAGCAAGGAGTTAAGCTGATGGCAAAGGAGAGGAAGTTGAAGTAATACTTTCTCCACAGTTCTCTGACTCTCCACACTACTGTATATAACACTTTTTGTTTGCACTTTTCCTATTTAGAAAAAAGTACCATATACTGGACAGTCCTCAGCTGTTTTGTTACATGTGCACTAATATGGCTATATTTACACTACTCTCTATTTTATAATGTACTGTACTGTATAATAATAATAATAATATTTTTTTTCATTGCTTTTTATTAGACTATTATTATACAGGATTTATATAGTGCCGACAGTTTGTGCAGAACTTCACAAAATAAAGAGGGACCGTACAGTTATTTATTTATTTCAGGTACTTATATAGCGCCGTCAATTTACGCAGCGCTTTTACATATATATATATATATTTATATATATATATATTGTACATTCACATCAGTCCCTAACCCTCAAGGGGTGTACAATCTAAGGTCCCTAACTCACATTCATACATACACATACTATGGACAATTTACACAGGATCCAATTAACCTACCAGCATGTCTTTGGAGTGTGGGAGGAAAACGGAGTACCCAAAGGAAACCCACGCAGGCGCAGGGAGAGCATGCAAACTCCAGGCAGGTGGTGCCGTGGTTGGGATTTGAAGCAACGACCCTAGTACTGCCAGGCAGAAGTGCTAATCCCTAAGCCATTGTGCCGCCCCACAGTTGCAATTTAAAACAAGAGGGTAAGGAAGGCATTGCCCAGGAGTACTTACAATCTAAAATTATTTCCATTACATTACATTTATTGCAATGTATCTGCTGGCTAACTGTTCTATCGTCAATTCGTTTTCCTTGTTTACCCCCTTAAAATTAACACACATGCTCACTTTTCTTGCTACTTACTGCAATGGTTGTTGTAACATTTCTTACCAGAAGCCCCTAAATTGTAATCGCTTGTTCGCCCTGCAACCCCTCAATTCAAACATTCTGTCCTTTTCCTCAAGTCTCATCCTGAGCTATCCCAGTGCTGTTTCTACAATATTTTCTTCTAGATTTACATGTGACAGAATTGGTTTAAAATGTATAGTGTTTAAATCTATGCTAGCTTTTTCAAATCTACTTCAACAACACTAATAGTCAAGGTTGACTAGCTACCAAGCATAAACCACATAAAATGTCCAGCGGCAATAGCTATGGCTATTAGCCTTGAAAGAGGTTAGCAGAGTGCACAGAATATGAAATACGTGACTGATACTAATACACCATGCTTGATTAAAGAATGACAAAGTATCATGGAAAGGAAAACATGGAGTAAAATAATCCATTGTCATTCGTTATCACATGGTGTAAACATCTACAGGGCAGAAGTAGTGATAATAAATAAAGCTTTTAGACTTACAATAGCTTGCAAATCATAGCACAATGAAACTGTACAGGGAAGATGACATATAGCAGAAGCAATGGCACATTTGCTACTATCATTCATATTGAAAAAAAAAATACACAATTACATGTAATCATATGGATTAATATTACTTCAAATTGTTGTAAAAAAATCTTTTTAGAAATCCAAATAAAAGTGATCTCATCTACTCAATGTTTATGTGTTAAATTAAACTGCCCAAAAAAGAAAAGTGTGTCATCATTTTGAAATAATTATACAGTTTAGGCATTACTCTTGATATGTAATCCTCTTTTGGTACAAAATAAATAGCACACAGTGAGAAATCAGAGTTAGAATTCATGCTCTTCAATATAATTAGGCATATTGGGCTTTAAAACTATAAAATTATTTTTATTTTATGAATAGGATAATGAATCATGGAAAGGATTTTAAATGGGACATGGTGTTGAGATAATGATTTTAATTACAAGAAAAATAAACGGCAAAAATATTAAAGGAAGTCACAGGGAATTCTAATTGTTATATCACATTCACATTTACCTGGAAAAAAATTAAAGACATTGAATTTTAAGTTGACATTAATTTATAAAGTGATGATTCGCTATGTTATCTCTTATAATTACAACTTTTTGCCTGAAATTCTTCCTGAAATATAGCAGTGTAGTTCCTATGCCTGGGCTTTGAATCTCATAGCTGTGTATGTGCAGTGTGAGATCAGCTAAGGCACTGCTGTCTCTGACTGATAGTCATTCAGTAATGTAAAAAGTTAAGATCATCTATGGAAATTGTTGACTTTTTTTAACACAAACATATTTGAATGGGCCAACATTAAGTTTTCATTCAAACATTGCCTACAGATACAAAAGAAAAACACAAAGAAAATGTACTTATACAGAATAACATAAAAACAGTGCAGCGCTGAAGATATTAATAATAAATCCAAAATAAGTCCACTGCAAGTCCAGTTCATAGAAACATGTCAGGTGACAAGTGGAAATTCAATGTTGGTGATCCGTGAGGAAGTAGCAGAAATACGTACTAGCATGACATCCTGTCAGGCTCAGACGGGAAGTGTTGTCAGGCTCAGCTAGGACGCTTCATGGAGGAAGGAATATAGAGGAGACGTTGCTGGAAGTGAGCAGAGGAGGAGCACTTTGTTTGCAGAATCCTGACTTTGGAATCCAAATACCCAACTGGGAGGAGGAAGACCTTTTGCTGCATCCTTAAAGGAGGGACCCACCTACTGTGAGCAGGCCAGCTTTGTTCCTTCTGGATTGAGGATCCATGGGCTTTTGATATATACTGCTTATATATATCTTCTTTCTGGTGAGTGTGTATTTCACCTTTAGTGAACTATCTCTTTCAAATCTCCAAACAACAATGAGATTTAAATTAGGACTTTGACTAGGCCAGTCCATGCCTTCCATTTCTTCTTTTTAAGCCACCCCTTGGTGGACATGCTAGTGTGTTTCAGATTATTATCATCTCAAAAAATGTAATTCAGGTTCAAAATGAGCATTTGGACAGATGGCCTCGTACTATCATCAAGTACAGATGTTATTGATATTATACAAAATGCATAGCTGACTAGAGACTAAGCCCACCTTTTTCAAGATATAAATTAAATAAGTAATACAGAAATGTTTCCACATTTGCAGAAACAAATTTGCATTTTTTTTTTGCATAACAGTCTGCATTGAAAAGACTTGTACAGACTTTTCCTTCAGCTACATGTCCATACCTTGGTATAGACTTTCAGTTACTGAGCTGAAGAAAATGTCAATTGATTAGGAGTGACCATCTACAATGGACAGACAGTTTAATCATTCATAGATCTCTGTGAATGTTTGACACAGCTGTGCAGATGGAGCCATGCACAGCATTGCTAAATTCAAACAATGACAGAAGCCGTCAGGACAAAGAACCCTGTGATCTTGTAAGGGGGGTGGCTTTGGGTGGGGGGAGGGGCAGCTTGACACCATGATGTGAGTGTAACATGGCAAAAAGGTGGCCTTATCCTTTAAAGAATGTAGGCTGACCAGGCCCTGAAGAAGCAAAGTAACTCTAGACCATAACATTTTCACCATCATGCTTGAAAGTCAGTATGAGTTTTTTCTACTGAAATTCTGTCTTCAGTTTGCACCACAACATGTTTACTGTACTGTTGGCAAACAACTTTATCTTTGATTAATCAGTCAACAGCCCATTGTTCCAATAAACTTGGTATCTGTCTAAAATTTCAATGACAAACTGTAGTCTTGTTTTAATATTCTCAAAAGCTTTTTCCTAGCACACCTCCTATACAGGTTAATTAGGTACAATGTCTTTCTGATTGAAAATGCATGCACTTTAACAGCTGTTGGAAGAGTTGCCTGCAGATATCACAATTACATTTTTGGGGTTCTTTTTTTGGGGGAAACTTTTTTCATAGTAGGAAAAATTAAAAAAACATGGACCCTTAATTTTTATTGTTTGTAAAGTGGACAGATCCTTTGTGTTAAAAAAAGTGTCTATTATTTTATTTTGCAACACCTCTTTTCCTTTATGCTTCATGTGCTTTTTAAGTTTCCTTAACCCCTTGGTGCCAGAGACTCAGGCCATTTAAGTGATTTGTGAGGCCGGGAGGTGGAGCGGGTTTAGAGTTATGTGACCACTGTGATTAGCTGTTACAATGTTCACACGATCGGAAAGGTCCTGATCGCAAATAGCAGTCGGACCTTTCTGTGAGACACCAGTAAATGTGCCTGGAGCCACTCGATGTCAGGGCCCAGCTGCCGAGAGGCCTCATAATTGCTTACCATCAGCACCAAAAGGTTGAAGTAGAACTATAGGCAAACCTTTTTTTTTTAATTTTGGATAGAGTATGGGAGGGTTATAACATCTGTAAGTTTATTTGCCGCCATCCGTGTACCATTGGGGAGATTTACTTTCCCTTCCTGTCCCATAGCCAAACAAAGAAGTAATACAATCTCTGTAATTCCTTTGGTAATTTCCTAGGGACCCATAGGTCACCAAAACTTGTGTCCACATTGGAACATTTCCAAATCTGGGGTTTATTTTTCTTTCACTTTTGAGAATAATGGTAAACAGGACACGACAAGTGCCCCTCAAAGAGGGTGAATCTCCCTAACGAGGGCACAGACAAATATGAAACCTGCCAGGGCTTCTAATCCCTCTTCACTCTATCCAAAACAAAAAAAAAGTATGTTTTGCCTTTAGTTACACTTTAACCTCCCTGGCGGTATTCCCGAGTGTAGCTCGGGGTAAAGTTTCAGTACACTCAGGCTTACCATGCAGCGTTGCTCCGGGATCTGTTCTTCTCTTACCTTGTCCTGTGCTCCCGCTATGTCCCTCCTGCAGTGTCCCCTGTAATGTCCTCCGACGGATGCCAGCATCCGTCTTCTGGGTTCCATTCCCTGCAACATTGGGACGTACGGGGGCCGGAACCGGTGGGAAATTTGAAAGTGACAAAAAGTGACATTCACTAAATTCACTAAAATCACATAGTAAAACATTACTGTACCAAACCATTTCACATACATTTTGTCCCTAGTGCTTTGTCCTGTGCCCTGCCTGCATTTTTACTGTTCTTTCTGCCTGGAAACTGAGAAAAATCCATGGCGTCCGAAAAGCGCCCCTTTAGGTCAAAAGCGGTTTTAGACCAGCTAGAGAACAGCGATAGTAAATCAGAACCACTTGCAGAATTGAGTGATAATGATTCGTGGGGAAATTCGTCATAAGACACTGAAAACGATTTTGCGACTTTGCTCAGTGGTGTGCGAACTTGGCGCTATATTTCAAATTTCAGTGTTTTTGGTTTGATTATATTATTGAATTAAATTTATTATATTATTTTTTATGATTATTTATTAAATTATAACTTATGATTTCGTGTTTCAAATTTTAACATCCCCGGGATGTTTACTAGACTCTTGTTCGGACAGATTTTAGTGAGTTATTCCTAAAAATTACAGGCCTACAATAAAAAAACTACATATTTCCATGCAAAAAAATGTACCGCTTTGAGCACAGAAATATGGACATAATCAGACCGCTAAGGAGGTTAAAGTAGCCTCTTTGTTATAATGGTTATGCAGTGTGTTTCTCTTTCCAGTGCTGCTTCAAAATGTGTTGCAGACATGTTTTGCTCCAGTAATTATATTCCTATGGACATCTCCTATGAGTACTTGAGTTTCATAAAGAAGAAAGCACCACGCAATGCCAAAGGTCTGCTAGTGTTTATTATTGTATGCAAAGTTTGAAATGCTATGCTATTTTGGCAATGTGGCATAATAGCAGTTTGCTGCTGGACTTTGATTACATGGTCACACTGGAGCAAAACTTGGTGCAATGTCATGGTGCTGAGCATGTTCATTTTGCACTCTAATAGCAAAATATACTGTTGAGTTAGAACAATGAAACTAACAATCATACCTGTCCACATAAAATAAGAAGCAATTATAAGGCTGAATGCTACCTACTTTTAACTGAAAATTCTGTGAACAGATTCACTGATGGACACACATGAGAAAATCTGAATTTTAAAGAAAACTATCAGGTCACAAACAAATTTAGACTGCAATGTTTTAAGGCTGCTAATGACGGCCTGTCAGTGCACCTATGCATGCAATCTTGGAAGGAGGCTCAACATAATAATTGCAGTATATATTTTAAAATAGCAGATTGATTATTTATTTCATATGAATTTCCATGTGCGTATATCCTTTACAGTGCAGAATAGCAAAGACCATAACCAATACCACATCACATGCTATGCAAATAAAAGGAAATGGACAGTATATTTGCAAATGTCCTTAGTAGGTATTTTTTAGAGAATTAATTCTAAATGTTATATATTTTACAATGATCTTTGGAAATAATGGTTAATTCACTTCGTCACCTTACCCTGGCCATCCCATATCATAATCAAAACTAAAGTAAAAAAAAGAACACATGCAAAATGGTATAATTGTAATCAAATATAACGACACAATTAGGAATTCTATTATTTCATACATGTATCTATCATCTTAATTGTTTTAAGTATGCCTGTCAAGAAAGAACTGAGGCTGGCAAAGCTAGCCTCTTCCACATAATGCTATGTGTCTGCCTAGTTTTCTATACTATTAATTCAGTGAACTGAAACAAGCAGACAGTAAGGGAAGGTCAATAAAAGTTAGAATTCTGTATCTCTATACTTGTTATGATTCAGTGACAAAATAAAAGTACTGAAGCCACTGCATCAGCATGACAGCCAGGTCAGCAATCGCATCCTGCAAATTTCTCTTGAGAAAGATTACCTTTTAAAAGGGGAGATATAAGTGATGGCATTATCAGTGTTTGGACTTCATTCCTATTTGAAAGACAATGTATATTGCTTTCTGCATGCATTACTGTCCTAAAAGCAACAATGATTACTTGATGCATTATACAGCTTTGGCTGGTGTCATCTTTTTTGCACCTGAAAGTGTTTGCTAAAATTACATGTGTGAAGTATACTTTACGCCACTCTAGGTAACTTGTACGCAAGTAAACATTTGTAATGCAAGACCAATAACTTCTTTGACTCTCCAATAGAACCTTTATTATAAAGTGAAATGGCAACTGCTATAATGTTATATTAGATGAGTAAACATATTGAAGTTAATTTGCTAAAGGAAAATAGGATGTTGACTCTGCAAGGGAGGTTACACTTTGCAAGGGCCCTTTTCCCAGAGCTTAATGAATGTGGCAAAAGATCTCTTTGCACAGACTACCCAATCACCTGCAAGGAATATAACATTTAAAAAATAAGCATTTTGCTTGCACGTGACTGGAGGATGAAAGTCAGCAGAGCTTCCCCTCATTCACTAAGCTCTGGGGTAAATTTCCCTGCAAAGTGCAATCTCCCTTGCAAAGTAAACAGTCCCTTTAGTAAATCAACCCCATTTTGTCTGAGTTGCAAGCCACTAATAAACCTAATATGAATCATGCATTAGTGAATATAGAAAAGACTCTCTCAAGAACTAGGTATGACCAGCTCAGTAGATTGTTTGAAAAAAGAGCAGAATACCTTTCTAAAGGCAGAAAATATAACTGGTGATTAACATTTATAAGTAATAACACTAGGGATTGTTGGTCCAGGGAGTGTCTGGTTGCCTTCTGGAGGATCAGGGAAGTGGATGTGGTTACATTTCCCCTCCTGAAGCATTTTGGACTGTTCTTTAGGTTTTTTTTTCTCTGTAGCGGTTGTGGGTGTAGGGTATTTTTTAACGGTTAAGCTTGATGGACTAATGACTTTTGAGCATAAAAATATTAAATATTTGGTGAATCATGTCTTCTGTCTATCTGTATCCTAACAGTACAAATAAACATAATAGTGTTACAATTCCATCCATTTAGGAATCTCTAGAGCTTTATTGCATACTATGTGTAGGATACAGTTGAATTGTCAGGTTCAAAAATTCCAACCACCTTCTATTTTGATAGAAAAGCATACAAGTTAAGAGAGAGCTATGTAGCACTCTAGTAATGTATTGGCCCCAGTGCTTGTGACATGTTTCACATTGAAAGTAAGAGTGATGTAACTCCTAGTAGGAGTGTTCTTTTGCTTCCGCTGTGTGATGAGAAACCTAGCTAACAGGTGGGACCCTCACTTTTGTCATTCACTGCATGCACTGCTAGTAATACGGAGTCATATCAGAGCTTAGTGAGTTTCAAAAGGACAAATGGTTGGTGCCCACCTAGCTGGTTCCCCTGTGACTGAAGTTGCCAATTTCTTTGTGGTGTAGCGAGGTACAGTTTTAAAAGTTATGACGGCATAGTTTACAGGAAAACGTTGTCTGATAAGCAGAAGCGTTTTCAGAATGATCAACTGACCGAAAGAGACAAAAGAACATTGCGCAAGATTGTGCCCCAGAATAAGAAAACAACTGCTGCAAAAGTGACTGCAGAGCTCAATCTCCAAAGCGTGTGTCCACAAAAACTGTGTGGAGGGAACTCCATAAGCAAAACATTCACGTGTGATCTGCAATTGCCAAACCACTAGTGACCAATATTAATGTTCAGAAGAGGAGAGAGTAGTGCAACACCCATAAATCATGGACTATCGATTTGATCAATGGGAGACTGTGATATGGTCCAATGAATCGAGCTTCACACTGTTCCAAACCACCGAACGCAATAACATGTGACAAACACCGTCCTAAACGACCAAGACTGTCTTATGCCAATGGTAAAGCATGGTAGCGGCGCAACAATGGTTTGGGCAGCCATATCTTTATATTTTGCAGGCCCCATCATCACCTTGAAAGGCATAATTACTGCCAGAGTCTTGGCCGAACATTTGCACCCCATGGTGCAGACATTGTTTCCCAAAGACAGCGCCATTTACCAAGACGACAATGCTCTCACAGCTAGTGTTGTCAAATTGTGGTTTGACAAGCACGCAGGTGAAGTCTCACACCTTTCTTCACCGGACTTCAATATCATACAGCCACTATGGGCAGTTTTTGGAGAACAAAGTTCGGGCTCATTTTCCACCTCTGGCATAAAGAGTGGTATACTATTCCATTATCCACCATCCAAGACTTATATTTGTCGATTCCCAGGAGAATTCAGGCCATCTTTAAAGCCAAAGGGTGGCCATCACCATCTTAGATAACGATTTTGTTCATTTACCTGGTGTTTCCATAATTTTTGTCCAATGCCTGTACATAGTTGATACCCCACGATCTACCTTATGTAGGGTTTTATCACAAGAAACCCTGTCACAGGAAACCCTGCTGTAGAAATGATTTTGATACATAAACATTGTTATCGAATATATTTGAATCACTGAAATTTGATTTAGTTCTTCATACTTAATAAATGTGTCCTGTGTGCTGTTTTGACCGTGTGCTTTTTCTCCCATTACATATTTTTATCATTGCTCATTTATTTATATCTCCATATTTTGCAACATATTTAAAAATGTGCTTTAAAATGTTGGAACCCTAACAAAAAACAAACCTTTATTGTTCCATATTTGTAACTTCAAAATTAGGAGAAATGATTTTATCTGGTGTTTTCTTTTCTTTATTTTTAAAAGTGTAATTTTTTTAAATTAGATATCATTACTGACAACGTCTCTGCAAGTGATATCGTAATAACATGGTTATAGAAGTTCTTTTATGTTGAAAAAATGAAACATGTTTAACAATTTTAAAAAATAGCCTATTATTCAGTAATTGCTGAAATAACTGCATTAAAAAGATTACACCACAGTCACATTACAAAAACCATCTGACAAAAATCTGGTTTCTAGACTAGTAATGCTTATTTCTCAAAATGTTATGTGGACAAAAAAGAGGTTGGATGACTATTTTGCTGAAAATACACAACAAAAAAAAGAGAAATAAGTAAGTTGCTGCTGTTACAGCATGAAAAAAATGATTTGCATGTAAAGCCAGTAATCTGAAATCTGAATGTATTTTTCTTCTCTGTGTAATTAAAAAATTTTAAGTTTACAGAAAACCAAAACCCATGATTTTTTTTTGTTCAAAAATGAAACATGTTTTATTTTAGGAAAGAATATGTTAAATACATTGTGTTATCTTTGGAATAAAACATCTTGTATATTTATTAGAAATAAAGTCTTGATTTCTAGAGTTATAGATTTATTTTAAAATCTAGTCACAATGACCTTTACTATATTGTCTGAAACCAATCGATGTTTAACAAAAGTATACCTACAGCTGTCAAGCTCCCTAAGCATAGCATTATGGAGTTTATTTACTAAAGACAAAGAGACTGCTCACTTTGCAAGGGAAGTTGCACTTTGCAAGGTAATTTTTCTCAGAGATTAGTGATTGAGGCTTTGCTGACTTCCTTCATTTAATAATGTACAAGAAAAATGCTTTTTTTAGTTTCCTTGCACAAATTTGGGTATTCTTTGCAGAGTGAAATTTCACCACATTCACTAAGCTCTAGGAAAAAATTCCCTTGCGATGTGCAACTTCATTTGCAAAGTGAGCAACCTATGCACCTTTAGTAACTCGACCCCTACATTTGTGCCCTAGTCCAGCCATGTGCTATCATGCTCTAAGGAAATTGTTTCCTATTACAATTAACCGCCATCAAGTCAACTTGGGGCAATCACATGGATATTGTTTCTTCAAAATGATCTGTCTTCAGTTTGGGTTTTTAGTCTTCGCAACAGCATGTTCTACTTTCTGTGACTGCATTCAACAATCTCTTTGATGGTAGTCCTCTTCTTACTTTCCCTTCAACTTTTCCAAACTTTAATGTTTTTTTTCTACTGTTTTTTCTCATAATGTGTCCAAAATAAGACAGCTTCAGTCTAGTCGTCTTGACTCCCAGTAAAAAGTCCATCTTTATTAGTTTATTTTGCTTGCTGTCCATGTTATTATAATTCATCACCAACCCCAAACTTCAAAGGATTCATCTTATTCCTATTTTGCTTTTTCATTGCCCAGCTTTCACACATGTTGAATTTCTACCATACTAAACTGTACCAGTATGGTAGAAATTCCACACATGCTCGTTGTGTTTTTCTGGTCTTCATGTGCTAACATCAGTAATCCACTGCTTCTTCTCTTCTATTGTTGAATTCAAATGAAAATGTTTACAGCTGTGGACTCATCTCATCTCAATATCAGTGATGAATATTGATGGCATGAAAAGTAAATTTGGCATTAAAAGTCAACAACATTTCAACTTGTTTTCCAGGATTCATATTGCAGTGGTTTGTAGACCACAGTGAGCATTCTTTATGGAACCTAAACAAGGAAACAGGTGTTTGCAGCTCTTCTTCTAAGATCTGATTGAGTTGTTCAGAAAATTGTAGTGTATTTTGTATTTTAGGCAGGTCTGTCACATGGCGATACCATAAACACACACTGGCATACCTTTCAGATTGTTCAAGATGTTTTGTTGCTCCTATAATTATTGATAGTCCGACAAACAAGTAATAATTTTAAATAATGTAAGAAGTGCCATTTTCTAGGCTTACTAAGCTCAACATATGAAAAATTGTGCAATCTTGTGAAAATTGTAGCCATGATAGAAGGTTATTGTGCTTTTTCAAGATACGTATACATATTTTGGCCAGCTTTCTAAGGAAAAACAAATAAAAGGTTTTCTCAGCATGTTCTGAAGAATAACATTTAACCCCATTAAAAAAATAAGATTCTCCACTAACCAGCACAGGATGCATATAACAGTCTAGATATTTTTTAAATACAAGAAACTTTCAGGTCACTAACAGAGTGGCAGTTGGTTTTCATCCATAGTAAGCATGTGCTCCAAATCACAGCAGAATCCCCATCCCCTGGGTGATCCTCAGTTGCCCTGCAAGTTCTAGTTTTATAATATAAAAGAGAATTATAGAGTTATAATCATCACCACCTGTGCCTCAATTAAATGTGCTTCCCTATTATGAAGCTAAGGTCATCAAAAAGAAAGAAGTCTTAGTTCTTCCTCAGCACAATATTTGTATTTAAGGTCAACACTGTTATTTTTTTATTTATAATTTCACATATGTTCTGGTTTAAATAAGCAATATGGATATGTGTTGTTAAGAATAGCCTTGCATTGAAGGACATCCACACAGGCACATATTGTGGTGGGAATGACTTATTTTGTGTGGAATTGTTCATAGTAGTTAAATTATACATAAATATATGACATAATAATATGACAAAACAACACTTTATTACTAGTATGAGCTTACCTCGTCCATTCCAATAAGACCTAACTTAACACTTGACTGGTCCAGGCACAAGACATCACTATATCTATTGTTTGATTGATTGTAAGGCTTCCTGTGGAAAAAAAAAGACATTATTGATTTTATGGCACCAACATGTTAACCTAATCCACTGATAATATTGCTATAGTACCTTGAGGTCCTACAGATTTGGTAGTCGTAAACTTAAGGGTTTAGCTGTGCAAAAGCAAACTTCTGTGGAAAGTTCTTATCAAGGTAAAAGAAAGTACTCAAATCATTATCCAAGGAAGATGACACATTTCAAAACAGACTTTAGTACAGAAAATGTTATGGATGACCTACGCTTAACCACCCCCAGTCCGTGCCAATTCTGAAATTTTTCTCATACATGTAAAAATCTACATATACATACAGGTGAAACTCGAAAAATTAGAATATCGTGCAAAAGTTCATTTATTTCAGTAATGCAACTTAAAAGGGGAAACTAATGTATGTGATAGACTCATTACATGCAAAGCAAGATAGTTCAAGCTGTGATTTGTCATAATTGTGATGATTATGGCTTACAGCTCATGAAACCCCCAAATCCACAATCTCAGAAAATTTGAATATTACATGCAATCAATAAAACAAGGATTGTACATAGAAAAATATCGGACCTCTGAAAAGTATAAGCATATGTACTCAGTACTTGGTTTGGGCCCCTTTTGCAGCAATTACTGCCTCAATGCGGCGTGGCATGGAAGCTATCAGCCTGTGGCACTGCTGAGGTGTTATGGAAGACCAGGATGCTTCAATAGCGGCCTTCAGCTCTTCTGCATTGTTCGGTCTCATGTCTCTCATCTTTCTCTTGGCAATGCCCCCTAGATTCTCTATGGGGTTCAGGTCAGGCGAGTTTGCTGGCCAATCAAGCACAGTAATCCCACGGTCATTGAACCAGGTTTTGGTGCTTTTGGCAGTGTGGGTAGGTGCCAAATCCTGCTGGAAAATGAAGTCATCATCCCCATAAAGCTCGTCTGCGGATGGAAACATGAAGTGCTCCAAAATCTCCTGGTAGACGGCTGCATTGACCCTGGACTTAATGAAGCACAGTGGACCAACACCAGCAGATGACATGGCTCCCCAAATCAACACAGACTGTGGAAACATCACACTGAACTTCAAGCATCTTGCAGTGTGTGCCTCTCCATTCTTCCTCCATACTCTGGGTCCTTGGTTTCCAAATGAAATGCAAAAGTTGCTCTCATCAGAAAATAGGACTTTGGACCACTGAGCAACAGACCAGGTCTGTTTTTCTTTAGCCCAGGTAAGACGCTTCTGACGTTGTTTGTTGTTCAGGCATGGCTTGACAAGAGGAATACGACATTTGAAACCCATGTCCAGGATCCGTCTGTGTGTGGTGGCTCTTGATGCACTGACTCCAGCCTCAGTCCACTCCTTGTGAAAGTCCCCAACACTTTTGAATGGCCTTTTCCTGACAATCCTCTCCAAGCTGCTGTCATCCCTGCTGCTTGTGCAGCTTTTCCTTCCACACTTTTCCCTTCCACATAACTTTCTATTAATGTGCTTTGATACAGCACTTTGGGAACATCCAACTTCTTTTGCAATTACCTTTTGAGGCTTTCCCTCCTTATGGAGGGTGTCAGTGATGGTTTTCTGCACAACTGTCAGGTCAGCAGTCTTTCCCATGATTGTGATTCCTACTGAACCAGACTGAGAGACCATTTAAAGGCTCAGGAACCCTTTGCAGGTGTTATGGCTTAATTAGCTGATTAGAGTGGGACACGTTGAGCCTAGAATATTGCACCTTTTCACAATATTCTAATTTTCTGAGGTTGTAGATTTGGGGTTTTCATGAGCTGTAAGCCATAATCATCACAATTATTACAAATCACGGCTTGAACTATCTTGCTTTGCATGTAATGAGTCTATCTCATATATTAGTTTCACCTTTTAAGTTGCATTACTGAAATAAATGAACTTTTGCATGATATTCTAATTTTTTGAGTTTCACCTGTACATACACACAAACATTGTTTTTAAGCAGAGCAGAGGCCCTGGAGAACAAAATAATGGTTGTTCCAATTTAGGTCACATGGTATTTGTGCAGTGGTGCGAGCGTGCGAGACCTACATGTGCACTTTAAAAATATTTATTTAATTTTTGACCCTTTTTAAAAAACATTTACTTTATTTCTATCACGGGAGATGAACATCTGCCCTTGGGATAGCATGGGCTGTGACAGGTCCTCTTTATGGTGAGATTTGGGGGTATGTTAGACCCCATATCTCTACTCTGACCTCCAAAGCAGCTTGGTTTGATTGACTGCTTTACAAACTGGTAATCGCTAGAAAATAAACAAACCGAGACTGGAAGTGACAATTCTTGTTGCTTCCAGTTTCTGTCATCACAGAGGGGGAGAAACAACAGAAGCTCATCTCACTCTGTCTAGGGCATCCAATGCAACTGATAGCATCAGTACCAGGTTCCCCAGTGGATCGAGAGAGCCTGGTAAAGGTGGCGGCTGGATCAGTGCTAAAGGTTTGCAGTAGTCCAGTGGACATACAGTTGGTATAAAAAGCATGTGCTCCAAATCACAGCAGAATCCCCATTTCCTGGGAAATATGCATACAAATGCATCAATGGGAACCCAGTTGTAGGCATATTTCCCATAGATAAAATAGAATCCTGGGGGAGTGGAAAATACCTTCTTAAAGTTGTAACCAATAAGATGAGTTTGTAACTGAAAATTATTTTGTGTGGAATTGTTCATAATAATTACATTGTTCAAACTGGTATCTCAAAGGAGCTGACTCACACTCTGAATGGCCTATAAACCTAGTTAATGAATAAGTGCGTGTGAAAATAACACATACTATAAGTGGTCCCAGAGGTACGCTAGAATAAGGCAAAAAGGACACTGACTTTTTCCTGTTGAATTGAATAACGTTGTTAAAATCTGCTTCTTCCTTAATTTCCTTCAGTGTAACTGTTACCCCTAATAGTTTCAGTGTTTTGTTTGATACGGGTAAATGGGTACAGATCCATCAGTGAAAATGTTTAACTTCTTGACAGCTTGTAGATGCACAGAGACAAAAGCGTTTTGAAAGGGTTCAATCAGATGAGTTTCAATCTCCCTTTTTCCCTTTCTTTGTCCACATCTTTGACGGTAATGTTCATGATCAGCTTTTGTCATGTCGCATCCAGTTACATCTGATAGACCAGGATGATAATCATAATGACCAGAAATGTTGCACAAAGTATACTTCCCCGGAGTCCTTTACTAGAACTAGGTCCTAGCAGATTTGCCAGATTCATTTTTTATCTTGGCTTTTGATCTGGTTAGCGGAGGGCAATATCTGTGAGGTACAGACAAAGAAGGTTTTTCAGGGTTAGACTGGTTGGGTCCTACCCACAAATGTAGGGGTGGAATGGCTTTCTTGCAGTGTGAGCCATGGACCCAGTGCTTGTACCCTTTCAGCTTGACAACAGTAGGTGATCGAAGAAGAATGACATAGGGACCTTTCCAGTGAGGAGATAATGCAGTCTCTGGGGTATGATTCTTTATATACACCCAGTCTCCTGGCTCAAGTCCATGTGTCTGAGGATGGTCCTCGGGTTTAGATTGCACTGCTTGCACCCTGGAAAAAGGTATTATAAAATACATTCACCAGTTTGATTACATAGTCCATCAATGCATCTGAACCAGTCATTAGAGTAACACCTGTAGTTGGCGGTAGACCTTGAGAGGGAGGTCATCCAAGCAGTAATTTAAAAGGTGATAGCCCATGCTTTCCTTTTGGAGTACTAGTAGTAAGTGCTGCAATAAGTAAGGCAGCAGATCCACCCAAGTACCCATTCCATTTGCTGCAAGCTTGACCAGATATATTTTCAATGTTTGATTAGTCTTTTCAACCATGCTACTTGCTTGAGGTCTGTAAGGGTTGTTTAAGTGTTGTCGTAAACCTAACTGTGTTGCTACCTGTGCCACTAACTTGTTTTCAAGATGTGTCCTCATATCAGCAGAGATGATTTGTCCTATGCCATATCTAGGTATTAATTCCCTGGTAAGGCACTTAACTACTGCCTTGGCATCATTCCTCACCATTGGGTATGCTTCTACCCAGCCAGAGGGCGAATCCACATATGCCAACAGATACCTGAATTTTCCACAACGTGGCATTTCTGAATAATCAATTTACACTAAAAGTTGCATTTGTCACAGGCATATCTCATTTATTTGAAACATTTTAATTTCATTAAAAAAAATTCCATTTCTATTGAATTTAACTTAATGAATAATAATAAGAAAAGACTCAGGACCAGAATGTCATATGACTATGCATTTAGGTGTGTAAGAGGGGCATTTTTTTGCTGGTGATTTGTTAGAGGGAGTGGGGGTAGAGTTTGTCTGTAGGCAAGGGGGTAGCCCACAGTTCAGCCTTAAAATTGTACTTCCTTGAGCTTATATTGTATATACTTAATGTGATTATAGAAATAAGAAGACTGCTGTTGCTGACCTACACCTGAATATACTAGCATGCTGGCTGTTATCATGAGTTTTAATTTTTGACTTGACTAGCTTGTAACAAATATGCAGATCAGGAGCTCTGTCTTCATTCTGACTTTATTTGCAATGTGCTTGTTCTAGGTTAGTGGGTCAGAAAGCATCAAAGGCATAGACAGCTAGACAATAAATAATTTCAAGGAGGTCAACAGTGGCCGTTTACATACTTTTATTGATACAGCCTTAACAATAAAAAAATCGATTTGCAAAATCATTGGTTTGCAATAACCAATTGTAAACAAACCAAAAATGTAAGCACTTTGTAACAACTAATACAATGTTTTTCTGTTGAAAATCATTATTACTTTGTCCCCTTGCTCTATACAAATTTTTATAAAGCAGATCCAGAGGAATTCCCAGTGATGATTAGGAGTGTTCTAATTCTTGATGCAATAAATAAATGGGGAAGGGGAGAGAGGCACCCAAGGAACCAATATAGTGTAGTATGTCAATTTATAAAAACCATTAAAATCATATAATACTGCACTCACAAGGGTGAAGTGTTTGGAGGCATGTCATTATGACAGAAGTCCATAACCGCAGGCAGATGGATGGCTTGATCCACTGGAAGCTGAATGGAGAGGCAGCCACTGGAGAGGATGAGCCAGGGGTGTATTTACCACAAGGCAAACAAGGCATTTGCCTAGGGTGGCATTTTTCAGGGGGGCAGCAGCATTTTTCAGGGGGCAGCGCCATCCCCTGAAAAAAGGAAAGGAAGAAGGGACACACGCTGCATGGAGACCAGGTGGGATCCGAGAGAGGCAGAGGGCTGCTTGATGGTGTATGCAGAACCTGACTCTTGTTCCCGGGGATATCCAGAGCTGTGAAGGTGAGTGTCTTATCTCTTGTCGGGGTGGGGGTTTCCATTGTATGGGGGGTGGTGGTAGTGGAAGGCTCTCGGGTGGGGGGGCTGGGGTGTTGTTGGTCAATGTGAGGCTCTCTTCGTGGGGGAGGGGGTGTTGGTCGGTGTCAGGGTCTCTCCATGGGGGGGGAGCCAATGTCTGTGTTGCCTAGGGCAGCACAAAACCTAAATACACCACTGGGATGGGCACCTTGTAGGGCAGTATGCAAAGCCAGGAGCGTAGCAAAAAGTGCAAGAGCTTTAACCGCTGTGTGGGCTAGCAAATCAGTAAATCGGCGGATCGCTGGAATCGAAGATTCACTGGAAAGGACTGCCATGCAGGAAAGGATGAGCAGCCTAGTAACACTACAGAGGGAGTGAGTGTGTGTGACTCGGTGACCTTGGTGGTGTTACCAGGCTGCTCATGTGTGTACGCCACAAACTCAACCCCTTAGTGCTGTTATCAGGCTGCGTATATTAAAACAACATTAAACCACAGCTCAAAGTAGCATCTTGCACCCTTATGTTGATTAGTGTGGTGGTCACATGCTTCCATTCATTTACTAAGCTCTGGAGCAACTGCCTTTGCAAAATTCACAGTCTATTTGGCTTTAGTAAATCAACCCCACAGTGTCAGGGACAGGAGGAACCCAAGTGCTGGTAGATTTTGATAGTAGTAGTAGAACTTGCAAGGCATAGGGTCAGTAACAGAAGCTCTGCAGGACTGACCAGTAAGAGTTAAGGAGGAACTCCACATTGTTGACCAAATCTATAGATTATGAAATATAATATTTCTCTGATATGATTTGGTAAATGATGAGTTCTTACCCAGAAGTGAAAGGTTTAACATAAAAACCAAAATTTATTGGTGAATAGGATGGAGGTCTAAACTAACACAAATAATCTATCTAGTTACATAAAAGAAACAGTATTAAGAAAGCTCGAACCTATTACAAAATACAAACAGTGAGACAGAAAAGACATAAGACAAACATTTAGATACAAGTGCAAGGAATATATTCCATAATTACCATGGAATTGGACGTAAAAGTTCCATTCCCTTCCTCTGGTGTTCCAAAGAGACCCTCTCTCTCTCTCTCGTATCCATAGTTATAGGCCTCTGCTCCATTAATATTCATGAAGTATCTCTGATTGGTTGGCTAGTCTATTCTCTGATATGATTGGCTAACTTCCAATCCCCTGTATTTAGCATACACCAACCCCCTTTAAGGCAAATCTTGGCACACCCTTTATGGAATTTAAGCATGTCAGTTCATGACCTTTTGCTGGGACTCAAAGTATTCATGAACGGCTGGCCACCTTCGTTGCATATCTACATGAGGTATCCATTGAACTGCATATTTGAGAAGCCAACAGGTCTGTCTCATTGTTAGATAAACTAACTGTGGCACCAAACTGTCTGAAATAGGATTCTCAGCAAAGACACCTGTTATACAGTAAAGAAGGTGTAATTAATAGAATTAGAGATGAGCGAATCGAACCAGGCGAAGTGGAATTCATTTCGAATTTCAGGAAAAATTCGATTCGTGCCGAATCCGAATATTAGCCAGCTTCGGGTGCACGAATCGGATTTTTCCCGATCAGCCGGCAAAAGTGTCCCTGCAGAGAGCTCCGCTATTTCTGACAGTTCTCCGACAGTTCCTTCACATGTACAGCGGTTGAAACATTGTATCTATTTGTTTCCATTTAGGATACAGATGTTTTTATTCGGAAACAGATACAATGTTTCAACCGCTGTAAATGTGAAGGAACTGTCAGAGAACTGTCAGAAATAGCGGAGCTCTCTGCAGATACACTTTTTGCTGTACTGGAATACTTCTTCTTTTCATTCTTTTCATTCTTCTTTTCATTCTTCTTCTCATTCTTCTTCTCATTCTTCTTTTCATTCTTCTTCTTCTTCTTTTCATTCTTCTTTTCATTCTTCTTTTCATTCTTCTTCTTCTTCTTTTCATTCTTCTTCTTCTTCTTTTCATTCTTCTTCTTCTTCTTTTCATTCTTCTCATTCTTCTTTTCATTCTTCTTCTTTTCATTCTTCTTCTTTTCATTCTTCTTCTTCTTCTTTTCATTCTACTTTTCATTCTTCTTCTTCTTCTTTTCATTCTTCTTCTTCTTCTTTTCATTCTTCTTCTTCTTTTCATTCTTCTTCTTCTTCTTTTCATTCTTCTTTTCATTCTTCTTCTTCTTCTTTTCATTCTTCTTTTCATTCTTCTTCTTCTTCTTTTCATTCTTCTTCTTCTTTTCATTCTTCTTTTCATTCTTCTCATTCTTCTTTTCATTCTTCTCATTCTTCTTCTCATTCTTCTTCTCATTCTTCTTTTCATTCTTCTTCTTCTTTTCATTCTTCTTTTCATTCTTCTTTTCATTCTTCTTCTTCTTCTTTTCATTCTTCTTCTTCTTTTCATTCTTCTCATTCTTCTTTTCATTCTTCTTTTCATTCTTCTTCTTCTTCTTTTCATTCTTCTTCTTCTTTTCATTCTTCTTTTCCTTTTCATTCTTCTTTTCATTCTTCTTCTTCTTTTCATTCTTCTCATTCTTCTTTTCATTCTTCTCATTCTTCTTTTCATTCTTCTTCTTCTTCTTTTCATTCTTCTTCTTCTTCTTTTCATTCTTCTTTTCATTCTTCTTCTTCTTCTTTTCATTCTTCTTCTTTTCATTCTTCTTTTCATTCTTCTTCTTCTTCTTTTCATTCTTCTTCTTCTTCTTTTCATTCTTCTTTTCATTCTTCTTCTTCTTTTCATTCTTCTTCTTCTTCTTTTCATTCTTCTTTTCATTCTTCTTCTTCTTTTCATTCTTCTTCTTCTTCTTTTCATTCTTCTTTTCATTCTTCTTCTTCTTCTTTTCATTCTTCTTCTTTTCATTCTTCTTCTTCTTCTTTTCATTCTTCTTCTTCTTCTTCGTCGTGCCCCGTGACTGCCCAAATGAGTGAAGTGTGCGGTGATTCTAAGATCGACGGCACTCATCTGCATGTCATACTGACTGACAGTATTATTTCTCTTCCCCAGCAGACTCCAAGGGCATTTAAATTAAAGGTACAGTGTTCTGCACTAATATAAAGGCTCTCTGAAGCCTAGAAACCCTTTTAATTAGTTAAATTCGCAGCGAATAAATTCGCATCGAATCGAATTTCTCTTGCAATTTCGGCGAATCAGCCGAATCGAATTTTTGAATAATTCGCTCATCTCTAAATAGAATATTCCTTTGGCAACTATGGTATCTATAGAAGATGAATTTATGGGAAGACATATTGCACATCCTCACTGATAAAGCTCTAACTGAAATATATTCATAATACAATATTATTTACAGTGTTTAATGAAGATTTCACATAAACTCATTATCTAACAACATGCACCACAAGTTCAAGAAGTGTGGTTTTTCAGAGTTCCTAACAGAAAATCAAAAGAAAATAGGTGCTTGGAGAATGGAGCAGCTAGCACTAAATAGGGAGTGACAAACCCAATTTATAAATAAACCAAAACAGTGCAGCACTTAAATCTACAACAAACTATGTATGGGAACTTGAAATTTTTAAATATATTCTTCAGATTTTTTTTAACCTATAAAAAAGTAATTTTAACATAAATTTTACATATATCTGTAAATGCATTACAAAAATGTAGATTTGTATTTTTAAAGACATACAGTATATTTTAAAAAATAGTTTTCATATATTTTGTAATAAAAACACATTTCAACATGCAGTGTATATATATTTTGAAATATATTGAATATGGGATATATTGTAGCAAATATATGTCAATATATTTGGGTAGAATATTTTTAAATTGTATTTCAAATATATTTTTCTTCCATGTGGGTTGCCTTTTTACATAGGAATACAATTTGTACATGTTTCTTATATCACTGTTATACTAGCTGTAGAGACAAACATATTAACAGCTTCAATCATAACTCTAGATAGGATATGATTCTTGGTACCTTGGAGTAGAGCAGTGTTTCTCAACTCCAGTCCTCATGGACCCCCAACAGGTCATGTTTTCAGTATTTCCATTATTTTGCACAGGTGATTTGATCAGTTTCACTGCCTTAGTAATTACCACAGCTGTTTCATCTGAGGAAAATCCTGAAAACATGACCTGTTGGGGGTCCATGAGGACTGGAGTTGAGAAACACCGGAGTAGAGTAAATTTCTGTCATTTTCCGCTCTATCCAAAACAAAATAAAACTCCATGACAAAAGCTGGGTGTTAAAGTCATTGTAAAAGCGGAAGTTTTTTTTACCTTCATGCATTCTATGCATGAAGGTAAAAAACCTTTTGTGCGCTGCTCCCCCCTACAGCCCCCCTTAATCCCTGTGCTGCTCCCCCATAATCACCTGAGCCCCCTCTCAATTCAGTGATGTACATAGGAGCCTTGGCTGTCCCTGGTCTATCTCTCCGTATTTGTTGAAACACAACAATCACTGTCAGTGAATCGACAATAAGGGAGCGGAGGTCGGGGCTGAGCTGCAGCTCTATGTGTCTTATGGGTGCAAAGAGTGGGATTTGGGAGAGAGCATGCACCAGTGCCCTTATAGCAAGTGGCTGCTCAGGGCTGCTCGGGGCTGCTCTGTGTAAAACCATTGCACAGAGCAGGTAAGTATGACATGTTTGTTACTTAAAAAAATAAATAAAACTTAACCTTTAGAATAAATTTAAGCTTGTACCTCAGCTTCAGTTCAGACAGAGACTTTCCTGTGACTATACCCTCTTAAGGAAATCTTGCTCTTACATAAGGAAAGATTTGAACCTTAATGTGCACCAACTAGGTCCCCATCAAGTGTGCAGAAGATTGGCACCTTTACTTATAGAGATACAAAAAGGGGACACTATTGCTCATGACAAAAGTATTCATCTCTAGACTTAAACCCCTTTACCAGTGACTGAGAACCCAAAAGTGAGTTAGCCTGACATCTTGATAGTGAACTCTAACTCACTTGGAGAGAGATATCTTAGAAGCTGGAATTGATGTTTATATTCTAATCCTGCGGGACAGTTGGGGTTACTTAACCACTTCAAGTCCAGACACTTTCACCCCCTTCCTGTCCAGGCCAATTTTCAGCTTTCAGTGCTATCACACTTTGAATGACAATTGCGCGGTCATGCAACACTGTACCCATATGAATTTTTTTAGCATTTTTTTGAGACAGATAAAACTTTATTTTGGTGGTATTTATTCACCACTGGGATTTTTATTTTTTTTTTGCTATATAAATGTAAAAGTTCAAGCATTTTGAAAAAAAAAGTGTTTTTCTTAGAAAATTTTGCAAATAAATAATCTTTCTTCATAAACCTTGGCCAAAATGTATTCAGCTAGCTTTTTAGTTAAAAAAAAATGAGCCAAATTAGTTTATAACCAAAAATTATAATTTTTCAAAAAATGTTTTACATTTTTATTTTGTTTATATTATTATTTATGTTTTTGTTTTTAACATACTGTCACCCTAGCAGTACAGTGTCACCATAGTGACACTGTACTACTTGTGGGGGGTGATGAAGATTTTTTTTTTACCCTGTTTGCTTTTACACCCATAAGGGCTATAAAAGCAATCATTTCTCCTTATCTCTGGCTGCATTCTTGCAACCATTGAGAAATACTGTGAGAGCTGTGATTGGTCACAGCTTGTCACATAGTACAAGGCTGTTGTGAATAGTCTTGTACCATGTGACCTCTGTGATCATTCACAGATTTCACTAGTAGTAAGCAATGATGTCAGGAAGTGACATCTTGCTTACTACTATTCATGTGATCACTGATTGGCCAATTAGTGATTACATGATCGGGACCTCACACAGAGGACCTGTACAGTGATCCGGACACAGCGGGCACCAGATTGCGGTGCCGTGTGCTCTCAGGGAATGCGTACAGGCAATGAATGCGGAGGCCATTTATAAATGGCTTCTGCACTGCTCCTGTCTGGCCGTTTATGTACATAGGCCCGACGGGAAGTGGTTAAAGTGATACTGTGTTATATTACTTTCTTGGACCTCTTAGAGCAGGGGTGTCAGCTTGGTTAGTTGGTGGCCCTCCAGCTGTTGCAAAACTACAAGTCCCATCATGTCTCTGCCTTTTGGAGTCATGCTTGTAACTTGTAACACTTGGAGTGTTTAACATTTCTTTCATACAAATATTTTCTCACTTTAAACTGTGTGTGTTTACTTTAAAGCTCCTCGTCAAAGATTCTCGGTGGTGTCAGCATGGGCTATACGTCCAAAGCAGACTCAGGACAGGCAGGAAACCCAAAAATACTCAGCGGCCCTCAAGAGGGTAGCTACAGAATTTAGTATGCCCTAATCTTATACATAATTGTTAAAACCATACATTTGTTTAGTCTCAGTGAATAGATTTGATTATCATGCCGGATTTGATTATCATACTGGAGCATACGCTGTGATGACATTAACACATTTATGCAAGCACAAACACATGAGCAGTTCTCAACCAATCTAGACAAAAACTACTATATTTTTGGGTTATAAGAGGAAACAAAGACACACAGAGGAAACCCATGCAGGAAGAACACAAAAACCCTATTACGATAAAGTTCTTGGTGGAAGCTGAATCCAAGATAAAACTGCAGAGATGCAAATTACCTATCATGAAAAGAAAAAATGTAATTATTTATATTCTTATTGTTATATTTTACATTCATTTTGAGATTATATATATATGCACACATGCCCACACATTTTGTATTGTATAAACACACAAGAGCTTTAGTTCTGGTCTTTCTACAAACCCTAGAAAACACATCGAGAATATAACTGTTCTTTTCAACTCATTAGGATTTAACTTTTTTTCAGCAGACTTTGTGAAATGTGATATTTTGAACTTTATGACTTTGGTTCCCCTAAATGGGGGCAGGTATCACATATATAGAACAACAAAGCAGTAAAGTGTCTGCTTTAGCCAAGTTAATTCATTATTCATTGAGGTCTAATGTAACATTGCCCAATCAATTGAGCATTATGTTTACAGACTTGTACAGAAAGAGAGGAGAAGGAGACTTCATTTGTCTCCTTGACTGCCCCATTTTGTCTGTTAAGTGATCCTAAGGGGATTATAAAGAATATGAGTAGGATTTTGTAAGTACATTTACTTTTAATTACAGACAGTACTGTTATTACTTGAAAAACAACCTTCACTCAAGCACCTAAGGGTACATTGTGCCCATTAAGAGCAAGGGACAGATACTACTACAGTAGAGCTTTCTTTGGGAATTTTAATTGATCACAGTGTCTTCTAGTATTGCACATTTGTTCTAAGGATTAACACAAGAGCATTTTTTTACCATTGTGTTAACTGATACACTCTAATGCTTGATATTTATTGCTTAAATACCTGTGGTTAACAAACATTGTTTTGGGGTGAGTTGTTTTACTCTCACATATTCCTCCAATATAAATACATATAACTGTGGTATTACACTTATGAAAATCTATTTTTTTCCTTTAAACACCACAGTCACATGATTTCCAGTGCAACCTTTGAACGTGACTTTGATGAGACTTTGATAAGACTTTACAAGGGTGTCATTGAAAAGAATGTGCTTAGACCTGTCATACAACTTTGATGTCCAAAGTTGCATGACACGTGTAAATAAAGACAAAATGTTACATGTGCCCAGACTATGGACATTAAGATGTTTACAGCCTTAAAGTGATTGTGAAGCCAAATTTTTTAAAAATTATTTTTTTTAGTTAAAATTAAAAAGAGGGCATACTTATATGCTCTGTGCAATGGTATTACACAGAGCATGCTCTTACCTCTTTTTCTGGGGTCTGAGCTGTATGCTCTTCCTTTTCTCTGAGTTACCCCTAAGCAAGGTATGTGCTGAGGGGGGCACCCATGCATGCCCAAGCTGGGTCTGTGTATCCCTAGACATGCACAGCATGGCTCGGCCATGCCCCCATTCCCTAAGAACAGGATGGCTCCTGGCAATGGCTCCTGCTACTTTCAGAATCTCTTGTGAAAGCAGGGAACAAAGAGAAAAAAGCTGCAGCCGGGCACAGAGCTGGTGTCACGTACCTCAGTTGGAGGATGAGCTGACGAGAAGGCTTCCCTTGCAGCTCTGGTCCAAGCACACCTGAATGTGGTGACAGAGGTACAAGTTTCAAAGAAGCACAGGTTCCGGTAAGTTGATAGCAAGTGACTGCCATGGTCAGGGACATAGTCAAGGTGAGCTAGGGTCATGAACAGCGAGACAGCAGCAAGGTCAGGAGGCAGGTTGGGGCCGGTACCAGGTTAGCAACCAGGGTGAGGTCCAGTAGCAAGCCGAGGTCAGCACCAGAAAATCATGCAGAGAGTAATCTAAGGCAAATTGATGTCAGAATCCAGAATCCACAGAGCAGGGTCAGGAACAAGCAAAACGTAAGATCAACAGAACAACAAAAACGTAAGATCAGTCAGTACAAACAGGAACAAAAGAACACAGATCACAGGGAGCTGAAGAACATCCAGCCATTAGTACACAGCAGAGCCTCCATTAAATAGGCAGCTTGGTGCCAATAAGCGAAGACATGTGTGCTGATGCGTGCTGGTGCACAGAAATGCGCCTACGTGTCAGTGCATGCTGGATATTAGCCTAGGCTCCTCTGGTGTATCATCATGCTGGTGCACATGCATGAGCAGTAGCTGCACATGCATGAGCAGTAGCTGCACGTGCGTGAGCAGTAGCTGCACGGGAATGAGCAGTAGCTGCACGGGAATGAGCAGTAGCTGCACGGGAATGAGCAATAGCTGCACGTGCATGAGCAGTAGCTGCACGTGCATGAGCAGTAGCTGCACAGGAATGAGCAGTAGCTGCACAGGAATGAGCAGTAGTTGCACAGGAATGAGCAGTAGCTGCAGAACAATTAGCTTTACCTGTACTAGTTTCCTGACAGCTGGATCGTGAGAGCAGACAGGTAAGTGTTTGGATGTGAGGAACAAGTGGTGAAATGTTTTTTACCTTAATGCAGGGAATCCATTACAGTAGAAAACATAAGCAGACAGTAAAACAAAAAGAAAAAAACTTTCACATAAGCCACTCCTGACCACTCTAGCTGCTTTTTTCCTCCCTAAAGATCTTCAAAGATCACAACAAAGACTCTAGAGTCAGTTGCAGTCGGTTTCTATTAGCTTTGAAACACCTGCTGTGTGTTTACATTACAAGGCTGGCAGACTGCTAAGATCTGAGCTCATAATAAAACACAGCGCCTGTGTTAGGAAGTTTAAAAATGTATAAATTCACAAAGTTAATACAGATACACAGATGAATAGAGCTTGTTTTAAAGTGCTTTTACTGCTAAATAATTTAGTGTGCATTATGTGGGCACGTATTCACTTTCAACAGACACCTAGTGATCCTGCCAGCCCTCAGGAAGGTGCTGCAGTGAATTTTCTGCACCATTATCACTCTTAACAGCAATACAAAGCTGCATAATTATTGGTGCTGTAGAGTAGGATAATCAAAATTGTCACCTTTGCTTTGTAAGTGTCCATGAAAGTGTGTTACATAATAGAGCAAAAAAAAGTGCGCAGAAGAAACCATTATTGCATTTCCACGTTTCTAAGAAAATTAATTCTTGGCTTGCCCATTGCCAAGTTGGCACTGGACACTAACCAGGGAGGGGACAACATAATTTTTCACTTACTACTTTTAACTGCTCTCCCACCGCCCTATAGCAGAAATACTGCTACAGGGCGGCAGGGCTGCACAAAATCACGTATATATACGTGATTTGCATTTCTGGGTAGGGGGGCGCATGCGTCCTACCCTCGTTGCCATTGGTGGCCTGAGCTGTCGATTACCAGGTCCCAGCTGGTGATTCTGTGCCGGCACCAGGCGAACACCGAGTATCATTGACGGGGGAGAGACCTGTATGTAAACAATACAGATCTCTCTCCTGTCAACTCCTGCACATTGATTTATATGGCTCTGCAAAGCACAGCCATACAAAGCAATGTGCTGACACAATGTTAACCCTTTGATCACCCCAGTTGTTAACCCCTTCCTGCCTAGTGCCATTAGTACAGTGTCAGTACTTTTTATTAGCACTGATCACTGTATTAGCCTGGTTTCATATATATGCGGTGTGGTATATCACATATGATTCGCACAGGAACCGCACTGCATTCCTGTGCAAATCACATGCAATTTATGTGCGGTGCAATTGGAGCCATACATTTTGTATGGCTCTAATCACAGGACCCTTTTTTTGATCCACACTAGAATCAGATCGCATGGGTATTCACTATGCGATCCGATTCTGCACATCGCACCGCGTTTTGTGGACTGATTTTGGGGTGTTGTTAACTTAACATACACACCCACAGCAGTTTGCTTGAGCGGGGTGCGATTCTGGTGAGGTGTAAAAGTCGCACAGAAAACGCTGGAAATTATGTACCGCAACAGTGTGAACAAGGACTCAGTGTCACTGGGGATGTCAGTGACAGTTAGCTCGTTCCCCCCCAGTGTCAGAATGGCCGCCACAGTCCCGCTGATTGCCGCCATTACTAGTATAAAAAATACCACCAAAAGAAAGCTCCATTTGTGGAAAAAAATGGACATAAATTTCATTTGGATGCAGTGTTGCATGACCGCGCAATTGTCAGTTAAAGTGACACAGTGCCATATTACGAAAAATGGCCTGGTCAGGAAGGGGGGTAAATTCCGCCCCTGCTATTGATGTTAGACTAAGTGGTCTGTAGTTTCCTGATATACACCTTGAACCTTTTTTGTAAATTGATTTTATTTTCTCTGAGCCATTCAGTTGGTATCATTCCAGTCAGTAAGGTGTTTTTAGAAATTAAGAATAAAGGCCTGGCTATAACTATGATAAATTCCCAAAGGGCTTGTGGGTGAAAGCTATCTGGATCTAGTGATTGTTCACATTTAGTTTCTCTAGTTTCTTCTGTACTTGGTTTTCAGTCAACCAGAGGTACTTTTGGTGAAAAGCATTAATATTACTGTTAAGACTATCAAACCTATCTTTTTTTCTGAAGCTGAAGATAAAATTGTTTAATATACTGTATGTGTACTTCCCTGTCAATTGTGTCCAGTTTTCTGTATTCATCCACTATGGGGTCTATTTGCTCTTTCATAACATTTTTCCTACTTGATATATTTGAAAATACATTTTCAGATTTTTTTTTTAACTTGTAGTAGCATTATATTTCTTTTGTCCTATTTTAGCTGCCCTGATTTCTCCTTTGCATTTTATGTTGCATTTCTTGCAAATTTGGAATGTCGAGGGTGTCCCTTTTCCTGTGTACTTGTTTATTCTCATGTATTTTTTTTGCACTAGACTTTAGTCACATGGGTTTTAATTGTGTTATTTTATGCTTGAGGTTAATTTACTAAAACTTGAGAGTGCAAAATCTGGGGCAGCTGTGCATGGTAGCCAAATCAGCTTCTATCGTCAGCTTGTTCAATTAAGTTTTGAAAAAAAAAACTGGAGGCTGATTGGTTTCTATGCACAGCTGCACCAGATTTTGCACTCTCCAGTTTTAGTAAAGCAATGAATACAGTGACTAATGCACTTGTATAATTTATCTTTAAAGCACTCTCATTTGCCTTGTTGCAAATATTTTTCTCCCATTGAGTCTCATTTGCCTTGTTGCAAATTTTTTTTCTCCCATTGAGTGTTGTGCAATAAAAATCATAGAGTATTGAAGTTAGCTTTTTTGAAAATTAGCATTTTTGTGATACTAACATGCTTCTCTTTTCTGTAATTTATGGCAAATGTGATTATGCCACAGTCACTGTTACCCAAGATGTCTCTAGTTTGCACATTTGTAATAAACTCTGTGTTGTTTCAAATTAGGGTTAAGCTTAATGTTCGAGTCGAACATTAGTTCAATTCAAACTTGGGCTGAACATGTGTTCAGTAAACATACGAATGGTAAGGGCTTTCCCCACAATGCACAGGGCATTGTGATTGGCCAAAGCAATGCAACTATCCACAGGTCATGTGAAATGCTTTGGCCAATAACAGCGCATGATGACATTACAAGGCGGTGGGTGGGCGCCCCCTTGTGACATCCTCCCACTATTTAAGAACTGTCATCCTGGCGCAGCTGTCAGACGGCAAGAACAAGCATCAAGAGTGAAGCATTTTTCTTTTTTCTGGTCTGCGGTGGTTGTGATTGATGTTGAATATACTTTTTTTATTTTTGTTTTTAATTATGGACTTGTCAAAGACTGTCTCATGTCATTTTTACACTATACTTTTTTTTGTGAATGGGTAGTGGTACCAAGTACCCCATACTCATAAACATGGGGGGAGGGATCTGGGGGCCTCCTTGTTAAAGGGGGTTTCCAGATTCCACTAAGCCCCCCCATCCGCAGACCCTAACAACCAATGGCCACAGTTGTGGGGAAGAGGCTCTTGTACCCATCAACATGAGGACAAGGTGCTTTGAGGGGAGCCCCTCCCTCCCCAAAGCACCCCCCCATGTTGAGGGCATGTGGCTTGGTATGGTTCAGGAGGGGGTGGCGCTTGCTCATCCCCCCCTTTCCTGACCTGATGGGCTGCATGCTCATATAAGGGTCTGGTATGGATTTGGGGGGGACCCCCATGAGAAATGGCATTAGGGTCCCCTCAAAATTCATACCAGATCTGAATGGCTTGGTATGGATGGGGGGGAGGAATCCCCACACTTTTGGTTTTCTTATTTTTTAAGTGCCGGGGAATGACGGCAGTTCTTTTTACTTTCACCTTTACTCATCTGTACTCAGATGCGGTCAGATAAAACTTAGTGAATTATCCCTTGTTTTTGTTTATCCCATTTTTCAAAGTTCGCGGACGAACTTTCGGTAGGTTCGACTGCAAACCACACAGGGGGATGTTAGGCCCATTACTATTTGAAATAATAGCATTTTTCATTGGGGCTTCTACCATATGTACCATGAGACTGTCCTGCAATACGTTTAAGAAATGGTAGGCATTTGTTGACTGTGCAGTTCCATTTGCTCAATCAATATTAGAAATATTAAAAACAAAATAATAGCAACATCGCCCTATTTCTGTGAAAGATGCTGAGACTCTTCCTCATACTTTCTGTTAGGGGCTATAACATACACAAGTAATATACTATTTGCAGCACTCTTTTGGAGCTCTAGCCATAATGATTGCACTATTACAGTTCTTGTTAGTGAAATCATCTCTCAAACTCACTCACAAAGCACTTCTTTTGCCAACTCAGTACTTCCAAAATAAATCATGCCCCTTGATATTTGCATCTCAGTTGTGTGAGCTGTCCAACCAGGTTTATGGTATTCTCACAAAGTCAAAGTGCTCATCAAATAACAGAACTTCTAGTTCATCCATTTTGTTTGCCAGGCTTCTTGTATTTGTGAACATACCTTTTACTTTTGTGCTATCATTTAATACTCTATTATTAGTAATTTGTGAGCTAAAACTTGATGCTACCATTCTTTTTGTATTGGACTTAGTGATTTAATTTCTCTGCCATCTAGTTTGAGCCCCACTCCCCCCGCTAATTGCATTATTTGTACCAATGTGCTTCATGACAGCTGAGTATTCCCCAGCTCCACCCAACAATCACCCAACAAATGTCAACCCAATCTGCAATGTGTCAAATCCAAGCACCATATAATCATAATCATATGATACCAGAGATTCCAGCAAGCCAAGGGATCTAGATCCATTTCTAGCAGGAAAGTCCACAAATTTCCCCTTATTAGAAAAAAAAAATCCCCATTAACTATACACCTAATTGGAAATCTACAATGCTACCTTTTGTAGGGGGAGGATTCATAAAATCAACTATACATTCTCCATTGAAGAAGCTGGGGAGATTTCAAAAGATATAAACGCAATATTTCAACCAATTGGTGACCACCCCCATATACTGTATACACATCACTATAAAGCATGGGAACCCCCACAACCAGGCTAAAATGACTTACTACTCCCCTTCTACCAGGTAATGGTGCATTCTATCCCTCTATACCATATCCATCAGTCTACCTATTATAAATCTGGAACTCTTCCTAGATAGAAGGTTATGCTAAAGACAAAGAATCAGGAGATTAAAGGGCGGGATATGATCAACATGTATAAATACATCCGTGGTTCATAATGAACTCAATGTAGAGTTATACACTCTGAGGTCATCACAGAGGACAAGGGTACACGCTTTACGTCTGGAGGAAAAGAGATTTAATGTCCAAATACGGAAAGGTTTCTTCACAGTAAGAGCCGTGAAAATGTGGAGTAGAATTCCTCAAGCGTTGGTTCTGGCCAGCTCAGTGGATTGCTTTACAAAAAAAGGCCTGGATTCTTTCCTAGATACACATAATATAACCGGATACTAACATTTATAGGTAAAGTTGATCCAGAGAATATCCGATTGCCTCTCGGGGGATCAGGAAGGAATTTTTCCCCTGCAAGAGCAAATTGGATCATGCTTTGCTTGGGTTTTTTTGCCTTCCTCTGGTTGAACTGGATGGATTTTGTCTTTTTTCAGCCAGACTAACTATATGTAACTATTTGTCTTTCTGCACACTGTATGCATTTCTGGAGACTTCAGTTCTCCCTACTCTACATTCCAGAACAGTGGTATCAACCTAGCAGCCCGTAGAGAACCAGTAATTAATATCTACCAACACTACCTTCAGCAGCCATTTTACCAGTCAGGCTCATGAAAGTCATATAGGAAATTCTGATTGCTGTCCTTGGACAGGGATTACCAAGAAAGCAATGCTGCAAAAACACTGCTTTATCATGATGTGTCTACTCTCTGTCCCCCTACCTCTGTAGCTAATAAAAAAAAGAAAATTATTGAAACGCATCTAACCAGAATAAATCCAGTCATTAAAAAAACAGTTGGTAAAGGGGTTAAATGTAGTGGTCATATAGCCAAACTGTTTAGTGAAAAATGATAAAAGCTAGATTGAGCTTTTCATGTGTTCCACTATGCATTCTAGGCATAATTGAAATTCCACTTGAAGGAACCATTCTCGTGTGCTTCATTAGCCAGGCATAAGGCCTCTAAGATTTGTTATGGGACTATATCATAAATGAGATTTGTTATACTGAAATACTTCATTAAATCCAATGGTAGCATGACTCCTAAGAATAAAACAGCCTTTTATTGATGTAGCGCAATGTGAATTCAGAAGCTTGCTGTATCATATTATGTCTTATGGTGCACATGAATGGTAAACCAGCCTATTCTCTTGCCGTAAACCATCTACAAATTATCATCTCCATAAACATTTCAGTAAGCCCCTAAAGAAAAATCTTGTTGTAAAAAATATTGGCTGGCTTTCGTTCAAGTAAATGATGTCTTTATTTTTCAGTGTAGTCTACTGACACGTCTTTTTATATTTATATATAGATGCATATATGAAAATGTTAACAAAAGCTATGGCTAGTGAACATGGAATTATTTAGCAAAACTATGTTTATTCATAATTCCTATTATTTATTTATTTTATTGTTTTATTTTTTAAATTGTTTTATTCTATTTATTTGTATAATTTTGATGTAAATGGAACAACTTTGAAAATAGTGAAAACAGAAACCGATTTACATTTGTTACAAATATTAAAGAGAGATTGCTTTTACTTGCCAAATGATTTGTTATTTTCTGCTGCAGCCAGTCTTCTTTTAAAAGTGGAAAAAGAAAATCCAGCTGGTACATATAATGGATTCCTCTATGATTTTAAAATAAATATGTAATGATAAAAGCATGCTTGACTCTAAGGCCCCTACACACTGGGCATCTGCCCAGTTCTTGCCTTCTAGGAGAAAAGCAGCAACAAAAACACTTCTAAAGCCACATTTGTGCAAATGCGTTTTGGCGAGTTCAAGCGAGTCAAAAGCTTGGGCATTCATTCATTTCATTGGCCAGAATATTATTTTATTGTGGCCATTGAAATGAATGAACGCTCAGAACCGGCCTCTCCTCATGGCCTCCTGGCAAACAGGAAGTGATGCAATTAGCCCATGTTTCCTCATTGTCACATCCTCAGGAGCGGCCTCTCCTGAAGATATCATGATGACGAAACATGTTGGGTGGGGCTAATTGTGTCACTTCCGGTTTGCCCAAGTCTGGCCGTGGAACACAACAGTGTCCTGCAATTCATTGCCTCTTAAACTGCCACTATGCACTATTTGTAAGTGTAGGTGTTAGCAGCAGTCTACACATCCATGCAGACCACTCATTGTGCAGGACTTCTCTATTTATCTACTTAACACTCATGAACACACATAACAAGTGTACATTGAAAAAGGCGCAGAGGGGAAATTTTTTGGGGGAAAAACATGCTTATAAAAGCAAATTCCCATAAACCCTAATAAACTCTTGTACGATACTATTTATGCTGCTTTTTTCTGCCGGACGTTCTGACATTTTTTCTGCCCCTAGTGTTCATTGGCCCTTAGTAATTGCTAAATTGTACCTTAGCTCCAAGGAGATCAAAACAAATTCTTTCAAAAACATATAATAAAATTAAGCATTTGTATTGATGTATGAGCATCAGATGTTCCTAGCAGAAAAAAACTCGAGGATGGGCTGTATATCACTTATTGCGTGTATATTTGAGTATTTTAGAGTATGCATTCACAAGCAGGAAGTGTGGCATTTGTGTGTATTTGAAAGTATTTGTGCGTGTACATGTGTACTTGTGCGTATTTGTATGTAGTTTCAAACATTTGTGAGAATATATACAAAAATACTGTTTGGCAACACAGATTTCTGTATTCTTTTACTGATCAATATGCAGCATTTGATTACATGCCTGTGTGTACAGGCACATTGAAAAAAAGGGCTGTTTTTTAGATCAGCAAAAAAACCCGCTGTATGCCTGAAAACTGAGTATTTTTAGGCAGTAGCGTGCAAGAGGCTTTTAGCTAAATGAAGAAAAATATAAATTGCACTATTTAATCCAAATATGTATTCAGTAGAAACCAGCTGACATGTATGAACAATGATTAGGAGGTGGCATCAAAATGATTCACACCATTGCATTGCAGTGGTGCATGTGGTAAAGAATGCTATGCACACATTTTGAATGGTACCCCAACACCTGTTGCTGCCCATTTAAATGCACCTTAACAATCTACTGTGCTTTGCCTTGTGTTGTTTAACCACTTAAGCTCTGGAAGATTTTACTCCCTTCATGACCAGGCCATTTTTGCTATTCGGCACTGCGGTACTTTGACTGGTAACTGCACGATCATGCAACAATGAAACAACATGAAATTTATATCATTTTTTTCACACAAATATAGCTTTCTTATGGTGCTATTTGATCACCATTGGGTTTTTTATTATATAAATGAAAAAAGACAGAATATTTTGAAAAACAAATCCCCAATATTTTCTACTTTCTGTTCTAAACCATATTTGATAAAAAAAAAATTAAAAAAATCTAATTTCTTAGGCCAAAATGTATTCTACTACAATTCCAGTAAGTGTATATTAATTGCTTTGTTAATTGATTTGCCATTACAGAGCTCTCTGCCGTCATTCACTAAGCCGATCAGCAGGTCCTGGCCATAAGTCATTGGCTCATAAACCCTTATAAACTCTTGTATGATATCAGTAACTATTAGCATTTTTTTATACTGCTTTCTGCCAGAGGTTCTGACATTTTTTCTGCCCCTAGTGTTCAGGGCCCTTAGTATTTGCTAAATTGTACAATAGCTCCAAGGAGATCAAAACAAATTCTTTCAAAAACGTATGATGTATATTTCACTAAGCCGACCAGCATGTCCTGGCCATAAGTCATTGGCCAGATCCTGCTGAACGATTTGTGCTGTAGCGAATGACAACACAAGTCAGGTGAGGGTGTATGGCTGTATGCCCCCTACCCAGAAATGCCTGATCACGTAAATATACATGAACCAGCATAGCAGGGCCTCCTTGCCACAGTAAAACTATGGTGGTCAGTCCAGAGGTGGTTAAAAAGGGTCAGGTGTGGTTTGATATTGGATGTCAGCCCATTCAAAATGAATAGGCTTTGATAAAGGATATGTTCACCTTTAATTAAAAAATAATAAATTAACATATTTTTGCAGATAAAAAAATGTGCATTTATTATTTTTTAAGATAGGAGCCTGTGATCAACAGATCATGGGTGCAATGTCAAGCTTCCTCAGACACTGCCTACAGCTCTGTGCCCATACCTCTGTATGATGTCAGCCATATAGCTGTAGTCAGTGTGAATGAATGAATAGCATGTTGATCAACGCACTCAGTTCATTTAAATTACAAGTCAGTCTGCCGCAGTGGAAGCTATGAAAGTACATTTCATGGCTTATGGCTCACTTTTATTCAAAGGTAAAATTAAAAAACTCATAAAAAAGGTTAGCCTCATAGGGATTTTGACAAATATAGATTTCCCAGTCTCGCCTCCTGCCTATTTGGACTGCATAGCTCCTGAGCCTGTCTCTCCACAAATTCACCATGTTATCTCATTCAGTCTTGTGACAAATTGCCCAATTTGGGCTAGACAGGCAATTAAAGTGTAAATCAAGCTGAACCCTTTTTGAATTTGGATAGATTAAGGCAAGGGTCTCCAAACGTTTCATTCAAAGGGCCAGTTTACTGTACCTCAGACATTAGGAGGCCGGATTGTGGTGAGTAAGGGTAGAAATTGTCCCGGGCCCAGCATCAGTGAGAATAAACATGGCCTCAGTTTGGTGGTCAGTAAGAGTATTGCCCTTTCATAGGTATTAGTGGAAGGAAATTTAAAACATCGTTGGTATCAGTTGAAGAAATAGTACTCCATTGTTGGTATCAGTGGGAGGAATAGTACCTCATATCATTGGAAGGATTGGAAGGAATAGTGCACCATTGTTGGTATCTGTGGGAGGAATAGTGCCTTGTATCATTGGAAGGAATAGTGCACCATTGTTGGCATCAGTGGGAGGAATAGTGCCTTGTATCATTGGAAGGAATAGTGCACCATTGTTGGCATCAGTGGGAGGAATAGTGCCTCATATCATTGGAAGGAATAGTGCACCATTGTTGGTATCCGTGGGAGGAATAGTGCCTTGTATCATTGGAAGGAATAGTGCCCCATTGTTGGTATCAGTGGGAGGAATAGTGCCTTGTATCATTGGAAGGAATAGTGCACCATTGTTGGTATCCGTGGGAGGAATAGTGCCTTGTATCATTGGAAGGAATAGTGCACCATTGTTGGTATCCGTGGGAGGAATAGTGTCTCCTATCATTGGAAGGAATAGTGCACCATTGTTGGTATCCATGGGAGGAATAGTGCCTTGTATCATTGGAAGGAATAATGCACCATTGTTGGTATCAGTGGGAGGAATGAATAGTGCCTCATATCATTGGAAGGAATAATGCACCATTGTTGGTAACAGTGGGAGGAATAGCGCCTGGTATCATTGGAAGGAATAGTGTACCATTGTTCGTATCAGTGGGAGGAATAGTGCCTTGTATCATTCAGAGGAATAGTGCCCCAAGGGCCAAATAAAGGCTGGAAAAGGACTGCATCTGGCCCCCGGGCCACAGTTTGGAGATCTCTGGATTAAGGAAGTGTAACCTCTGTTAGGTTTTTAGTTGCTGGGTTTTTCTCTCATTGAAAATGGTCCTTAGTACAAATAAGGAGGTTAGATCTCCACAACATGGACACAGACAGCAATTCAACTTTGATAGGTGTTCTGACCTGTCCCCACTCTATCCAAAACTACAAAAGTATGTTTTGGGTGGAACTATTCCATCATAATATTCATTAATCCTGTATAATAATTTTAGTTGTATTCCTTTTGGTTGCCATGTTTTTTCTTATTGAAAGTCTATTTCAATTTAAAGATTTGGCTCTACAACTGAGGTAATCCTATAATAAACTCACAAACTAAGAGCAAATTGGACTATTCACACATAGCAAATATGCAGTTCATTCTTACTGTATTTGAGCTAAAGTGACGTTCAAAAATCAGTAATTATTTTATGTTTGCACAAATTAAAATTGCAACTGTATATTATTTTATAATATAGCAATATTGTTAAATACTTGTTCAGTTAATCACTGTAGAATATTAATTTAGTCCACTTTTTTAAAGTAAGGCATTTTTAGGAGAGGCTCTGTTCACCTCCGTCACACAGCAGGTGATTGACAGCCTCAGCTGTCTAGACATGTGCAAAATGAAAAAAAAAATGTGTTAATTAAATAATTTTGTTTCGTTAAATTTGTTAAATTTGTTTTCAGAATTTGTTTAGTTTCATTTATTCATTTTCAAATTTGATTTAAATTCTCCGAATTCGATCAAATTGATTTTAATTTGACCAAATTCAGTAAATTCAAATCGAATTTGAAAAGTATTGAATGGGCATTCGAATTCACATTTATTCTATTCAAAATTCAGAAGACGGTTATATTCTATTTTATTCTATGCTATTGTTTTTTCTATTCTAATCTTTTATATTCTTTTATTTTCTATTCTTTTCTATTCTATTTCCCTATTTTCTATTCTATGTTATACTATTCTTTTATTTTTTATTCTATTCTGTTGTATTCTATTCTGTTTTGTTTTATGCTATTCTTTTTTTATTCTATTCTATTATTTTCTATTGTATTCTATTATTTTCTATTTTATTCTTTTCTATTTTATTCTACTGTAGCACCTTCTAGTGTACTACTAGAGTAGTGAAGGTAAATTTATTGTGTATGACTCATGGTAACTGTGTGAGTCTGTAATTAGGTTGGGTTACTGCAGGTCAGGCTGGATGGCTTAACAGGTTGTGACTATCACCTCAACCTGGTTCTGGAGGACCATGGAACCTCCCATAAGCCAGTGGGAGGAAGGGGTGGAGACCTAATCTGCATGTTCATGGGAGTCTAACCAATCTGATGTTTGGAGGCCCTGGTACAGTGATGAGACCAACCCATAAATATGGGAGAGTCAGAATGGCAGGGAAGTCGGGTGGAAGATGGACTGCTGAGGAGGCTGTCAGTGGCCTGGGAAGTGTCCCCTAGGTTTAGGGGTGACTGGCCTCCAGGTCAGGCTCAGGATGGCTCAGGAGAATCCATTCAGCATCACAGTATGAACAGAATCAAGGCCTATGAGCAACAATGTCAGAGTGAGTACATCAGCACACCCAGGGATTCACAAGGGGAAAAACTGCTATGTGTAGCAAGCTTTCAAAGGACAGCATTGTTCTTAATCCTTTTATCCTTGTCCTGGGAGATCTTCAGAGTAGGAGGGCTTGTGGTGTCTGCAGGCAGTGGAGCTGGGAGCAGTTCCACAGGGAAGAGGAGAGATTTCTGATCTGTAATGACTGACTGCTTTCAAGGAAAATAACAGTCCAGGATCTGTTTCTGTAAATAAGAAGGAAGTTGTCCCTTTGTCCCTTTGCATTGATTCAGTCAAGTTGGGTATCCCATAATCCCGACTGCCCTATGCAATTTATATCCCCTAATAAATAACAAAAGCCAAGCTCATGGACTGTTCACTGACTGTGGATGCAAGTGTGGAAAATGCATGTTGCCTGGATGTGCAAAGCTTAGAGTCTCTCTCTCTCTCTCTCTCGCTCTCTCTCTCTCTCTCTCTCTCTCTCTCTCTCTCTCTCTCTCTCGAGAGAGAGAGAGAGAGAGAGAGAGAGAGAGAGAGAGAGAGAGAGAGAGAGAGAGAGAGAGAGAGTAGCACAACACTATTCTTTTCTATTCTGCACCTTTATTTTCTAGTCTAATTTATTCTATTCTTTTATTTTCTACTCTATTGTATTATGTTCTGTTTAATGCTAATCTATGTTATTCTTTTATTGTATATTCTATTCTTTTCTATTCCTTTATTTTCTTAACTAATTTTTTCTATTCTTGTTTTTGAATTTGATTTTGTTTTTGAATCCGAACTTTGGGCAAAATTTTGTGTTGTTATTTTTGATTTATTTAAATTCACTACTATTGTATTTTAGAAAATCAGATACCTCCGAATTTCTGAATATTAAAAAAAAAAACACGTCTGAATTTCAATTCAAAACAAAATGAACCACACATGTCCAGGGTCGGACTGACAACTCATGGGGCCCCCGGGCAATAGGGGATCATGGGGCCCCTGTGACCTTGCCCAAACTCAAAAAAGCCTATGAAAAAGGTACCAAGGGCATCTCATGGGGCCCCCTACTGACCCTGGGCCCTCGGGCAGTGCCCGAGTTTCCAAATGGTCAGTCCGCCCCTGCACATGTCTACAGCTGTCCATGTTTCCCTATGAGTCTGTGTAAGGGGAGCTGCATGCCTATTCCTGTCACTTACGTTTCAGATTACAGTGAGTTCTGTGATAATGCTGTGCAGTGTGTTACAACAGATCTCAGCTCCCTGTCTTTTGGAGCTGAGAAAAAGCCTTTGAGCTGTGTGCTTCAGAAGGCTGTACAGGCAAGAGGGCTGCAGGTACAGGTACAACTTAAGTAGGAGAATTTGTTTCATCTCTAGGTATCACCTGAGGAAAGTCTCTTCAACCTCTTTAACTCTTGTAGTAAAACCCCTGCCCGTACTCTTTGGAGGAGATTTATTAAAACTGGAGAGTGCAAAATCATAATGCAGCTCTGCTTAGAAACCAGCTTCCCAAATTTTTGTCAAAGCTTAATTGAACAAGCTGAAGTTAGAAGCCAAATGGCTACCACACAGTGGCACCAGATTCTGAAGTGCTCCACTTTTAGTAAAACCCCTGTCTTTGACCTATTTTGACCAGGCCATTTTTTCCGATTTTTAACGGACAATTGCATGGTCACGGTTTGTGAGAAAAAAAATATATTTTTTACTTTTTGCTATTAAACATGTCCAGTAAAAAAATAAAAAACAAATTTCATCATAAATTTAGGCCTAAATGTATTCTGCCACTTGTTTTTGCTAAAAAAATAATCCCAATACCTGTAAATTAATTGGTTTACATAAAATTTATAACATTTACACATGGCGGTCTACAGTATATAATGGGATTCTTTTTTTTTTTTTACTAGTAATGGCGGTGATCATTGACTTATAGCGGGACTGCAGGACTGTGGCGGGCATTCTGACACTGGGGGGAACTGACTTGGTGTCATTGACATCCCCAGTGACACCAATAAACTGATCAGTGCAAATAAAAAGCACTGACACTGTACTAATGGCACTGGACAGGAAGGGGTTAACATGTGGGGCGAACAAAGAGTTAACTGTTTGCTGTGTGCTGTTTTACACTATTTTGCATGGCTGTGCTATGAACAGCCATGCAAAGCAGTGTGTAAGAGCTGACAGGAGAGAGAACTGTTTTGTTTACAAACAGTTCACCCCCCCCCCATTGGAAATGATCGGCAATCAACGGGCACCAGCGAGTAATCACCGTCCGGGACCCGTGAATGGCGGCGCGGATAGGGCGCGCACGTGCCCCCTAACCGGAAATGCAAAATCACATATATATGAATGGGAAGCGGTTAAAGGATTTGTGTATTTTTGATGCTGACTTCAAAGCTATATGAAAAGATCCTCTCCCTGCTGTACAGTATTAATATATTTTTTTTTGGATTGGTACATAATCCTAATGATGGGGCCCAGCTTTCCATGTTTTTATTTAGACAGTAAGGTTTCCTATTAACCCTTAAAATGCCCAGAAATTAGCAAGATTTCTCCCCCATAGATTTCAGGTTTGCCAATTTTTGAAAAAGATTCACTGAATCCTTTGCAAAACGAACGTGGGCTGGTCACCTGTTGTATGGCATACTGCAAAATCACGCAAAGATTTGAGAGGTGTGTTCATTATTTATTCAGTCAATAGACAAAGAAGTTATTATAATTTCTACACACATGATGCCAGAAAGCTGGTTCAAGTTTAGCCAAAAGGGCAATAAAATATGAGAAACAAAGGATTACTAGCCAGATATTAATCTGAATCTGGACCTGCCATCATCACAAACCTCACAAAGAACATTGGGCAGAATTTTTATTTTGTGTGGTAATGCAATATTGATCCCTGGTACCAAGCCAATGCAAAGAACAGTTGATACTTTGTATTGTACAAGTTAAAATGCATTGGCTACATCTGGCACATAAAAGGAGTGGTTAGCTCTAGGGATGAGTAATATTGAGAGTCTTCATTGCTCTAAATTTTGATTAAATGAATTGTAGTTAAAGTTCACCTTCGAGAACATGTTATATGTTCCACCCGTTTTTAGGGTGGAACATGTAACATGTTCCTACTCCTACTTCTACACCACTTCTGGTGACAGCAAGCCATGGATCTTCTAGCTGTCACAAAAAAAATGCATCCCAATGGGGCTCTGCCTGCTCTGAACTCATCATGCATTTACAGAGTTCTGCGACAGCTTGTAGCTTTCAATATCCTACCAGAGCACTGGTGAGCACTCTAGGTAGTTCATTGATGGTTCATGTCATTGTGTAACTGCCTGCCCTGCTTTCACTGACAGTCTGCAGCAGGGGCGGACTGACAACTCATGGGGCCCCCTGGCAATAGGGGATCATGGGGCCCCTGTCTCCTTGCCCAAACTCAAAAAAGCCTATGAAAAAGGTACCAGGGGCATCTCATGGGGCCCCCTACTGACCCCGGGCCCTCGGGCAGTGCCCGAGTTTCCAAATGGTCAGTCCGCCCCTGGTCTGCAGGAGCCATGCATTGCACGCACTGCTGATTGCAGGTGCAATGCTTTGCAAGCTCCTAATAATAAAAATAAATAAATAAATGCACATTCTTTTTTTACCTGCAAACAGATGTGCATTTATTATTGATAAGGTGAACTTATCCTTTAAAACCGTCAAAACCCATCTCACCTTCACCCCTTCATCCTCTCTTAAAGTGTGCACTGAGCTTTAAATGGCTCCCCAGCATTATGGATGTTCCTTTCAACAATCCTGAACCTTATTGTGCCAAAAAGTCTCTCATTGGTCTCATTATGTTATGTGTTTTTATGTTTTGGTTTGTTTGTTTGTTTTTTTGCAGAAAGAGAATAAAGTCATAAAAAATAGTAGAATAAAATGTTTTAAAAAACTTAACTACCCCTAACCAACTACAAATACACACATGGGAAAAAAAACAAGTTCTAAATAAAATAAAAAAACAAGTATAATAGAAAAGATCAATTTTTTTCCTAAAAAATTTCATCTATGCAGCCTAATGAGCCAAACAACTGACTAGAGATGAGCGAATCGAACTTGGCGAAGTGGAATTCGTTTCGAATATCAGGAAAAATTCGATTCGCGCCGAATCCGAAAATTAGCAGACTTCGGATGCGCGAATCGAAATTTTTCCTAAAATGGCGGCAACATGTGTGGCGACGGAGCGGGGATCTCTGGGAAGGCGCGCAGAAAAGGCGCGCTGACCCATAATGCATTCATTCATGACATGTGATTGCATTAGCCAATCAGCAGCCAGCCAGCCAGCACTGTGTAATGGTGGAGCTATAAATTGCGGCCATCTTACAATTCTCCATTTGCCTCCGGTCACTCAAGAAAGACAGACCTCTCTGTATTAGGGACAGAGTTAGGGCCACAGATACTTTAGGGACACAGAATCGTTACTTAGGGACACAGAATTGTTACTCAGGGACACAGAACTGTTACTCAGGGACACAGAACTGTTTCTCAGGGACAGACACAGAATTGTTACTCAGGGACACAGAACTGTTACTCAGGGACACAGAACTGTTACTCAGGGACACAGAACTGTTACTCAGGGACAGACATAGAATTGTTACTCAGGGACACAGAACTGTTACTCAGGGACACAGAACTGTTACTCAGGGACACAGAACTGTTACTCAGGGACAGACACAGAATTGTTACTGAGGGACACAGAATTGTTACTAAGGGACACAGAATTGTTACTCAGGGACAGACACAGAATTGTTACTGAGGGACACAGAACTGTTACTCAGGGACAGACACAGAATTGTTACTCAGGGACACAGAACTGTTACTCAGGGACACAGAACTGTTACTCAGGGACAGACACAGAATTGTTACTGAGGGACACAGAACTGTTACTGAGGGACACAGAATTGTTACTGAGGGACACAGAATTGTTACTGAGGGACACAGAATTGTTACTCAGGCACAGACACAGAATTGTTACTGAGGGACACAGAACTGTTACTCAGGGACAGACACAGAATTGTTACTCAGGGACACAGAACTGTTACTCAGGGACACAGAACTGTTACTCAGGGACACAGAACTGTTACTCAGGGACAGACACAGAATTGTTACTGAGGGACACAGAATTGTTACTGAGGGACACAGAACTGTTACTCAGGGACACAGAACTGTTACTCAGGGACAGACACAGAATTGTTACTGAGGGACACAGAATTGTTACTGAGGGACACAGAATTGTTACTGAGGGACACAGAATTGTTACTCAGGGACAGACACAGAATTGTTACTGAGGGACACAGAACTGTTACTCAGGGACACAGAACTGTTACTCAGGGACACAGAACTGTTACTCAGGGACACAGAATCGTTACTCAGGGACACAGAATTGTTACTCAGGGACAGACACAGAATTGTTACTCAGGGACACAGAATTGTTACTGAGGGACACAGAATTGTTACTGAGGGACACAGAATCGTTACTCAGGGACAGACACAGAATTGTTACTCAGGGACAGACACAGAATTGTTACTCAGGGACACAGAACTGTTACTCAGGGACACAGAACTGTTACTCGGAGACACAGAATTGTTACTCAGGGACAGACACAGAATTGTTACTGAGGGACACAGAATTGTTACTGAGGGACACAGAATTGTTACTGAGGGACACAGAATTGTTACTGAGGGACACAGAACTGTTACTCAGGGACACAGAACTGTTACTCAGGGACAGACACAGAATTGTTACTGAGGGACACAGAATTGTTACTGAGGGACACAGAATTGTTACTGAGGGACACAGAACTGTTACTCAGGGACACAGAACTGTTACTCAGGGACACAGAATTGTTACTCAGGGACAGACACAGAATTGTTACTGAGGGACACAGAATTGTTACTGAGGGACACAGAATTGTTACTCAGGGACAGACACAGAATTGTTACTGAGGGACACAGAACTGTTACTCAGGGACACAGAACTGTTACTCAGGGACAAAGAACTGTTACTCAGGGACAGACACAGAATTGTTACTGAGGGACACAGAATTGTTACTGAGGGACACAGAATTGTTACTCAGGGACACAGAACTGTTACTCAGGGACACAGAATTGTTACTCAGGGACACAGAACTGTTACTCAGGGACACAGAATTGTTACTCAGGGACAGACACAGAATTGTTAATGAGGGACACAGAATTGTTACTGAGGGACACAGAATTGTTACTCAGGGACACAAAATTGTTACTCAGGGACACAGAACTGTTACTCAGGGACACAGAACTGTTACTCAGGGACACAGAATCGTTACTCAGGGACACAGAATCGTTGAATTAAAGAGTATGTCAGACAACACGCAGAGGAGTGGCAGAGGAGGCAATGTTTCAGGAGCGAGCAGACGTGGCAGCAGAGGAAGGGGTCGAGGCAGCACTAGTCGCAGCCAGAGGCCATTGCTCCCGGTGTCATCCAGCGGTCGTGTCTCCACCAACAACCCTGCCGTCATCGATTGGTTGGCTCGGTCGTCTTCCTCTTCCCAGGTCACCTCTGACACCTACAGCCAACGGTCGGTGGGTACGTCAGACACAACCGTTAGTTGGCATGGCCCGGGAGCAAGCCCACTGAAATCACGTGTCCTCTACCTGCCCCTGTCCTTTGGTGTTCCCTCACCAAGCGAAGTATCGCATGCTGTGGGCTCAGCCCCACTGTACAGTGAGGAAGAGCTAACAGAGGGCGGTCAGGAATGGGGGGAGACATCCGCCTCTTCAGCAGCCAGGCGAAGAAGTACTGGCGAGGAGAGTGGCTCGGTAGCCGGTCTAGAGACAGGTCTGTGTCCTGACCCACACGCAGCCGAGGGGGCTAGTAGTGAGGCGGAGACCCTAATTGATGATGAGGAGGCTGATCGCACTTGGCAGCCTCGTCGTCATCAGGCTATTGCTTCCGCATCATCAGGAGAAGAGGGTGGCAGCTTGGCAGCGAGCAAAACAGTCGGTGGGTTGCCCAGGAGGCAGCAGGGTCGCAGCAGTGTCAGTGGAGGCAAACGGCCACGGAGTAGAGCACCAGCTCCACTGCTGGTGGGTTCCATTTTGTCATAGGGTGCTGGCAGATTACGGGCCTCCCATTGCTGCTGCCAGGCCCCTAATCTGCCATGGGCCCCTGTACCGCCTCCTCATGCTGCTGCCAGGTCCACAGTGTGTCATGGGTCCCTGTACCGCCTCCCATTGCTGCTGTCTCCATCGCCACACTCTGCCATGTGCCACTTTCAGGTCTCCTCACACTGCTGCTGGGTTCCATTTTGTCATAGGGTGCTGGCAGATTACAGGCCTCCCATTGCTGCTGCCAGGCCCCTAATCTGCCATGGGCCCCTGTACCGCCTCCTCATGCTGCTGCCAGGTCCACAGTGTGTCATGGGTCCCTGTACGGCCTCCCATTGCTGCTGTCTCCATCGCCACACTCTGCCATGTGCCACTTTCAGGTCTCCTCACGCTGCTGGTGGGTTCCATTTTGTCATAGGGTGCTGGCAGATTACGGGCCTCCCATTGCTGCTGCCAGGCCCCTAATCTGCCATGGGCCCCTGTACCGCCTCCTCATGCTGCTGCCAGGTCCACAGTGTGTCATGGGTCCCTGTACCGCCTCCCATTGCTGCTGTCTCCATCGCCACACTCTGCCATGTGCCACTTTCAGGTCTCCTCACACTGCTGGTGGGTTCCATTTTGTCATAGGGTGCTGGCAGATTACGGGCCTCCCATTGCTGCTGCCAGGCCCGTAATCTGCCATGGGCCCCTGTACCGCCTCCTCATGCTGCTGCCAGGTCCACAGTGTGTCATGGGTCCCTGTACGGCCTCCCATTGCTGCTGCCAGGCCCGTAATCTGCCATGGGCCCCCGTGCCGACTCCTCATGCTGCTGCCAGGCCCGTAATCTGTCATGGGCCCCTGTACCGCCTCCTCATGCTGCTGCCAGGTCCAGAGTGTGTCATGGGTCCCTGTACGGCCTCCCATTGCTGCTGCCAGGCCCGTAATCTGTCATGGGCCCCCGTACCGACTCCTCATGCTGCTGCCAGGCCCTTAATCTGTCATGGGCCCCTGTACCGCCTCCTCATGCTGCTGCCAGGTCCAGAGTGTGTCATGGGCCCCCGTACCGACTCCTCATGCTGCTGCCAGGCCCGTAATCTGTCATGGGCCCCTGTACCGCCTCCTCATGCTGCTGCCAGGTCCAGAGTGTGTCATGGGTCCCTGTACGGCCTCCCATTGCTGCTGCCAGGCCCGTAATCTGCCATGGGCCCCCGTACCGACTCCTCATGCTGCTGCCAGGCCCGTAATCTGTCATGGGCCCCTGTACCGCCTCCTCATGCTGCTGCCAGGTCCAGAGTGTGTCATGGGCCCCCGTACCGACTCCTCATGCTGCTGCCAGGCCCGTAATCTGTCATGGGCCCCTGTACCGCCTCCTCATGCTGCTGCCAGGTCCAGAGTGTGTCATGGGTCCCTGTACGGCCTCCCATTGCTGCTGCCAGGCCCGTAATCTGCCATGGGCCCCCGTACCGACTCCTCATGCTGCTGCCAGGCCCGTAATCTGTCATGGGCCCCTGTACCGCCTCCTCATGCTGCTGCCAGGTCCAGAGTGTGTCATGGGCCCCCGTACCGACTCCTCATGCTGCTGCCAGGCCCGTAATCTGTCATGGGCCCCTGTACCGCCTCCTCATGCTGATGCCAGGTCCAGAGTGTGTCATGGGTCCCTGTACGGCCTCCCATATCTGCTGCCAGGCCCGTAATCTGCCATGGGCCCCCGTACCGACTCCTCATGCTGCTGCCAGGCCCGTAATCTGTCATGGGCCCCTTTACCGCCTCCTCATGCTGCTGCCAGGTCCAGAGTGTGTCATGGGTCCCTGTATGGCCTCCCATTGCTGCTGTCTCCATCGCCACACTCTGCCATGTGCCACTTTCAGGTCTCCTCACACTGCTGGTGGGTTCCATTTTGTCATAGGGTGCTGGCAGATTACGGGCCTCCCATTGCTGCTGCCAGGCCCGTTATCTGCCATGGGCCCCTGTACCGCCTCCTCACGCTGCTGCCAGGTCCAGAGTGTGTCATGGGTCCCTGTACGGCCTCCCATTGCTGCTGTCTCCATCGCCAGACTCTGCCATGTGCCACTTTCAGGTCTCCTCACACTGCTGGTGGGTTCCATTTTGTCATAGGGTGCTGGCAGATTACGGGCCTCCCATTGCTGCTGCCAGGCCCGTAATCTGCCATGGGCCCCTGTACCGCCTCCTCACGCTGCTGCCAGGTCCAGAGTGTGTCATGGGTCCCTGTACGGCCTCCCATTGCTGCTGTCTCCATCGCCACACTCTGCCATGTGCCACTTTCAGGTCTCCTCACACTGCTGGTGGGTTCCATTTTGTCATAGGGTGCTGTATGGCCTCCCATTGCTGATGCCAGGCCCGTAATCTGCCATGGGCCCCCGTACCGACTCCTCATGCTGCTGCCAGGCCCGTAATCTGTCATGGGCCCCTGTACCGCCTCCTCATGCTGCTGCCAGGTCCAGAGTGTGTCATGGGTCCCTGTACGGCCTCCCATTGCTGCTGCCAGGCCCGTAATCTGCCATGGGCCCCCGTACCGACTCCTCATGCTGCTGCCAGGCCCGTAATCTGTCATGGGCCCCTGTACCGCCTCCTCATGCTGCTGCCAGGTCCAGAGTGTGTCATGGGTCCCTGTACGGCCTCCCATTGCTGCTGTCTCCATCGCCACACTCTGCCATGTGCCACTTTCAGGTCTCCTCACACTGCTGGTGGGTTCCATTTTGTCATAGGGTGCTGTATGGCCTCCCATTGCTGCTGCCTCCACCGCCACACTGTGGCTCCACACTCTGGTTTTGGCCCCGTGACTGCCCAAATGAGTGAAGTGTGCGGTGATTCTAAGATCGACGGCACTCATCTGCATGTCATACTGACTGACAGTATTATTTCTCTTCCCCAGCAGACTCCAAGGGCATTTAAATTAAAGGTACAGTGTTCTGCACTAATATAAAGGCTCTCTGAAGCCTAGAAACACCCTTTTATAAGTTAAATTCGCAGCAAATATATTCGACTCGAATCAAATTTTTTCCACGAATTCGCCGAATCAGTCGAATCGAATTTTTGAATAATTTGCTCATCTCTACAACTGACCTCAGAGTCTTGGAGCTTTTATTTGCTTCCTGATGCTCCACCTCAAACTTACTGGTACTTACATCCACACAAATTAGTCCTAGAACATCTGTGCCTGTATGACCATAGTAATTTTAGAATACTTATTACATATTAGTATAGATGGTTCACTGTATTGTGTAAAGAGCTGTAATATACACAATATATACAGCTATATATACATTAATTCAATTTAGATTGTTAAAACAAAGAGAAAAAACAGGTAAATGAAATGTATTGTGTTTCTGTACATCTTTGTTTATTTTGGTAAGCTCTAAGAAAAATAACTTTTTCTTTTATTACTTAGTTAGGTAAATCTAAAATATACTGTAGCAATAACATATAATCTTCTGCCTCACCAAATGCGCTCTAGAACTCCTATTCACATATGGGCAGGGCTTAAGGCACCTTAGTGGGGACACTAAGAACTACACTCACTAATTGCCTAAATACTAGGCAAGAGTTAGCAGTCCTGTGTAATCAGCATTAAGACACAGCTCCAGACTTAAAACTGAGCAACAACTAACACAGTTAACCCTCTAGTAACCCATGGCTAACTTGTTGTACTGCTAACACTAAGCACTCTAGAAACCATTACATTTAAGTACACCACTTCTCACGTGTAAGTGAAGAGATAGACTCTGCTCAACCAACCCCAGGAGTTGAATATTGAGGAATGGCCTCAGCCGCCATTCTGGCCACGCCCTCTGACACATTTTGCCCTGCCCACCGGGAATTCGTTGCAGACAAAACACATCAGAAGGCATGGACAGAACAGCGGTTGAGGCTATTCTTCAATATTGGATTCATGGGGTCGGTTAACCTCTTTACACCGAGCGCACGCAAGTGTGTGGCCTCTGCGGCGTCTGGGCCTTGATGCCGAGCGGCCGCACATTTCATGCAATTAAGAAAAAACATATGTGCTGAGAGAGTGCACCCTGCGTGCTCTCAGCACACATGTATGGTACTCACGGAAAGGTCCCGATCTCCACCTGTGATCGGGAACTTTCCTGATCATGTGACTGCCGTGACAGCGAATCACGTCGATCACATGACCCTAAAACCCTGCCTGCTTCCCAGCTTCTGAAACACTTAAAGCGGTGGGAGGTGCCAGCGCCAAGGGGTTAAGCAGTGTCTATTCCTTCACTTGCATTGGCTGACACTGGAATCGTTCAGACTCATGCTTCCCTCTTTTCACTTGCTGGTGGGGTGATATTTTTCTTTCCATCCATAGCTTGGAGCCATAAGGTATACTTTTCACTTCCCAGGTGCACAGCATTTAGGAATCAGTGATGTACAGCCTGCACCTGCATCCACCAAACCAGAAATTCCTGGAGACATGTCCAACTGTTGCTATTGGATACAGGTTATGCACTTCACTCACTACATGCTTGTTCTCCCCCAGGGGCCCCTCTACATCTCTCTCTCTCTCTCCCCCATGACTTCCCTAGCTACGCTGTGCCACAGATCTGCTCCCAGGATGTGGGTAAGCCTAGGTTCACATATGTGCGGGTGGTGCTGCTGCGGATCCGCACAAAAATCCATGCAGCCGCACCACCCACAAGGAAGAATCCGGACCCGTGGACGGGTGCTATTAATTCTAATGGCACGCAACCCGCACTGGAATTCACAACCGCACTGGGAACCGAGGTTCCCGAGCGGGCTGCAGTTTCCAAAGAAATGAAGGGACATCTTCCCTTAATTTCCCGGGGCACGGGAGTCCATTCAAACGAATGGGCTCTCGTGTCCGCGCAAAACATAGCCCGCACGACCGCATATATGTGAACCAGGGCTTAGGTAGCTCATGAAGAAGCAAAGCATAACATCCCTTTCCTACCAGAGAAACCATCACCTTTTGCCAGTCACGCGTTCCCTGGCTGGTTGGCTTTCTTCAGCCAAGATACATACACGGTTGTCCCAAGCAATGGTCATATAGCCTACGCTAGACAGCAAACTACATTGCTGGACTAAAATGTACTGTATCTACCTCTTTAAAAGACTTCAGACCAGGAAAAATAAACAGTCTTTACTGAAATAGTTCAAAACATACAGGTTCTCTAAATGAGTCATATCTGAGTAGCAGCAAGTCCATAGTCCTTTAGAGACAAGAGTCCATTAAGGCAAATAATTCAGAAAGGTAGCAAGTATCCTTAAAGTCCATGCCTGGCAATTATCCATACAAGCAATAAGTCCAAAACTGTCAGCTAATAGTCCATTATGTCCTCAGGTTCCAAGCCCCTTAGGGAACCCCAACTGGGTGTACAGTCCAGCAGAGTAACATCCTACATCTTGGCAGTGATTTTGCAAGACCTCTCTAGGGCATGAACTGAGCCCTTTTTATATGGTATGACCAGTATGGGGCCGGTCACATTGCTAAAAATGGCAGGAAAACTGTTAACCCTTCCAAATCAGTTACTTCCAGCTCACAGGTAAACCTAAGGACACAGTTCAACATCAAGACATTGTAACAATTTGCACCTGGCTGGTTCAGTTAACTTGAAGACATCACTATGGACAGGAGAAACAGGAACACAGAAAGAAGAACACATTAACCCTTTTGTAGGCACTTGCCAACACACATCATTAGCAGGACTATGTTTCAGCTGTGCTGAAACAAGCCTGTAGTTTACAGAACTCTAAGGAGTCATCATGGGAACTCGTGCATGCACGGGAATGTGTGATAATGTACAGGAATGCACATGGTCCAACATGCACTTTCCAGTGTTAACTTGCCTTCAGTCATGTATTAAATGTTTATTTACAAAAAAAGGATTGTATAAACATTTTACAAAAAAAAAAAATTTACAAATTAATTTCTGGGGTATTGGTTTCACCTATATAGCCTTTAATCATTGAATAATGCAGATATACAGAATATTGTAGTTACTATCCACTGCCATTATCCCTAATGATTTTGTTTGATCTTGTATCGTGTTGCTGACTTATTGACCAAGATCTTTTCATTTTTTTTCTTTTATTTCCAGTTCTAAAATAAATAAGTAAAATTGCACAGAGTGAAAACATATAAACACATAGCCCTGGAGAAGAGATCAGTCTTTTGTATTTATTCCTTGGCAACAAGTTTACTGAACACAATTATAATGGCTTATACAGAATTTAGAATTCAACTAAATTACTAATAAGATGTTACACATTTTAATTATTTACCTTTGCCTACCTTAAAAGTATTAGTAATATGTTTTAGAGCAGCATATATTTATTTAGTGCATAAACCCCTACTTCTTTAATCACTTGGCCTCCAAAAGGTTTTAACCCCTTTCTGACCGGGGCAATTTTTTTGCTAATCAGCAATGCGCTTATTTAACTGGTAATTGCGCGGTCATGCAATGCTGTACCCAAACAAAAATGTACACAATTTTTTTTCACACAAATAGAGCTTTCTTTTGGTGGTATTTGATCACCACTTGGGTTTTTATTTTTTGTGATATAAATGAAAAAAGACTGAAAATTTGGAAAAAAAACTGTATTTTCTACTTTCTGTTATAAAAAAAATATCCAATAAACTACAATTTTGTTATAAATTTAGGCCAAAATGTATTCTGCTACATGTCTTTGGTAAAACAAAATCCCAATTAATTGGTTTGTGTGAAAGTTTTAGCATCTACAAACTATGGTATATATACTGGAATTAACGCAGCTTTTATTTTCTGACTGTCTCACATTTCTTGAGGTGTTAAAATGCCAGGGCAGTACAAACAACCACCAACTGACCCCTTTTCAGAAAGTAGACACCCTAAGCTACTTGCTGAGAGGCATATTGAGTCCATGGAAGATGTAATTTTTTTCACAAGTTTTTGAAAAATGGCAATTTTTTTTTACACAAAGTTGTAACTTAAATGATATATTGCCCACACATGCCATGGGTATATGTGGAATTAAACCCCAAAATATATTCTGCTACTTCCTTGTAAGTATACTTTTTGAAACTTTTTGGGTGCCTAGCTGCATACAGGAGACCGAAATTCAATGACCTCTTTGAAAGCCTGAAGGTGCGTAATTTCCTTATTTCACTTCCTCACTACCTAGTTTCAGAGGCTCTGAAATGCCAGGATAGCACAACCCCCCCTCCCTCCAAATAGCCACGGCAAAGAAACAAGCTGAGATTAGAAGCAGTCTCTTAAAAGGAGTGCTGCTAATTTCATTTTGTTACCTGTATAAAAGACACCTGTTCACAGGAGCACTCAAACAATCAGATACCAAACTCTCCACCATGGCAAAGACCAAAGAGCTGTCCAAGGATGTCAAGGACAAGACTGTAGACCTACACAAGGCTGGACTAGGCTACCAAACTATCGCCAAGCAGCTTGGTGAGAAGGTGCAACAGTTGGTGCAATCATTCGCAAATGGAAGAAACACAAGACAACTGTCAGTCTCCCTAGGTCTAGTGCACCATGCAAGATCTCACCTTGTGGAGTGTCAATGATCATGAGTACAGTGAGGAATCATCCCAGAACTACTTATGAGGATCTCCAGGCAGCTGGGACCAAAGTCACCAAGAAAACAATTGGTAACACATTACGCCGACTGAAATCCTGCAGTGCCCGCAAGGTCCCTCTGCTCAAGAAACCACATGTCCAGGCCCATCTGAATTTTGCCACTGAACATCTGAATGATGCAGAGGACGACTGGTTGAAAGTGTTGTGGTCAGATGAGACCAAAATCAAGCTCTTTGGCATAAACTCAACTCGCGTGTTTGGAGGAGGAGGAATGCTGCCTATGACTGCAAGAACACCATCCCAACTGTCAAACATGGTGATGGAAACATTCTGCTTTGGGAGTGTTTTTCTGCTAAGGGGACAGGACAACTGCACTGCATCAAAGGGACGATGGGTGGAGCAATGTACCATCAAATCGTGGATGAGAACCTCAGCCAGGGCATTGAAAATGGGTCATGGATGGGTGTTCCAGCATGACAATGACCCAAAACACACGGCCAAGGCAACAAAGGAGTGGCTCAAGAAGAAGCACATTAAGGTCCTGGAGTGGATTAGACAGTCTCCAGACCTTAATTCGATTGAAAATCTGTGGAAGGAGCTGAAAGTTTGAGTTGCCAAACGTCAGCCACCAAACCTTAAAGACTTGGAGGGGATCTTCCAAGAGGAGTGGGCCAAAATCCCTCATGAGATGTGTGCAAACCTGGTGGCCAACTACAGGAAACGTCTGACCTCTGTGATTGCCAACATTGGATTTGCCACCAAGTACTAAGCCATGTTTTGTGAAGGGGATCAAATACTTATTTCCTTCCTGAATATGCAAATCAGTGCATCATTTGTTAGACATGGATTTTTTTTTAATTTTTTGTTGCTATTCTGCCTCTCAGTGTTACAATACACCTACCATAAAATTTTTAGACTGATCATTTCTTTGTGAGTGGGCAAACATTCATAATCAGCAGGGGATCAAATACATATTTCCTTCACTGTATATACGTAATTTTGCATTTTTGGGTAGGGGCCGCGCAAGGTACGCGCGCACCCTACCCGTGCCGCCATTCCCAGATGTCAATCTCGGGTCCCAGCTGGTAATTACTTGCTGGTGCCCGATGATTACCGAGCATCTTCGACGGGGAGGAAGATTGTTTTGTTTTCAAACAATCTTCCCCTGTCAGCTCGAGCACACTGCTTGGAATGGCTGTGCACAGTACAGCTATCCCGATCATTGTGCTTACATTGAAGAACACGCCCACCGCCCCCCAGTAAAACACTCCCAGCACACAGTTAACCCTTTGATCGCCCCTCACATTAACCCCTTCCTTCCCATTGCCATTAGTACAGTGTCAGTGCTTTTTTTTTAGCACTGATCACTGTATTGGTGTCACTGGGGTGTCAGTGACACCAAGTTAGTTCCCCCTCCCCCTATGTCCCGTTAAATGTCGCTGATCACCTCCAATAGAAAAAAAAATGGCATTATTTATACCGCCATTTTTTTGTAAAACGGTATATTTTCCAGATTTTAGGGTCTCTCACAATGCGATAGCCAGTTTGACTACCAACATCTTTCAAGACTCTGTGTAAATATGTACCCTAGACTGTGCCGTGCTGTACCCTATACTAATGCTTCACTAGTGTCTGGTTGCAATGGAAGCAGTCCTTGAGGCAGAGACCAGGTTGGCTAGGACAGGAGGGACAAAAAATGTGGGTGTCACGTCTAGTTATGTGTCTCCTACAGACAAGACATCTTTTTTGGGGTGACTTTTAGGTTGGGGCATCAGGAATGGCATCAGAAAAATGCCTCTCATGCAGTTGGCTTAGTACAGCTGGGTTTGGGCCACAGCACCTTCTGGATACAAAAGGAGCATGATGATCTCTTCCTGAAATTTTAGGATCCACTTCATCCAGTTGCTTTGTAAAGCACAAAAGTGTTGTACAGAGCCAATTGAAATAAATATACAGACTCTTTTTTTGAGCCAGTGCCTGGCTTTAGGGGAAACTAAGTATGGCTCATACATAATCTAGTCCTTGAGGTCCACCCCTCTCATGTTAGGTTATAGTCATGGACACAGAGGGGCTTCTCAACAACACCAGTTGCTGTGCAAATACACTGTTATGTCTACGTGAATGGAAGACAGAGCAAGAACATCCCATTTTTCCTTCCACTTCACTGCGAGCAATTCATTATTTCTCAAGATGTTTTTCCCCTTTCTAAGTCGGGTATTTACAAGCTGTTGGGGAAGCCCAGCGATAAGGTTGCACGGCGCCATGGAGCCAGTTCCAAGATTGTGCAAATGTCTAAATATTGGCATGCTTGTATAAAAATTGTCCACATATGAGTGGTACCCCATAAGGAAAAAGGGTGACACCAATTCCCAAACTATCTTGTCACTGCTCCCATGTAGTCTGGGCACCCGGGGGGGCTCCATGTGACAATGTTTTCCCTCTTAAATTTGAATATTACATGTATAGCCTGTTGCCCCCTCACAGCACATATGCATTTTGACCCCATATCTGACACATTTGCTGGGGGAAAACTGTTTGAAGGCAAGGCGGCCAGAAAAATTAATGAAGGACTCATCAAAGCAGATGTTTTGATGGGGCAGATACACATCTGCAAATTTGTGGTTAAGGCAATTTACAAGGAGCTGAATTTTGTGGAGCCTATCATATAGAGCCTATTCAGGGTCTCCCTGAGGACAAAAGAGTGTATTGCCATTAAAATGCATATAATACATTATATTCTCATATCTATGCTGCCATGGCAGTAGAGAACATGGGCATATGATGAATCGGGTCTATGGACCAATATAACTGCAACTCATTCTTTTTAGTAATACCATGTTTAGGGTTAGGTCCATAAAAATGTAAAGTTTAAAACTGTAATAGGTTTCAATGCAAATGGTCTGGCGAGGTTTGAATTTGGGTTGGCGGCGATAAATTATTATGCATACAAATCAAGGGGAGTAGTTAAATTTGCTCTTTCCAAGTTAGTTCCAGGTTGAACAGTGAATGGGGAGAGTACAGATGCTGCAGAATTTGTGGGCTGCCAATCAGGATTTGCAAGCACATCCGGAAGGACGCTATGGGCTCTAAAGGCCTGTGTTCGAATTCTTGGTAGCTGCGGGACACTACTTGTGCCACCTCACCAGCTTGTGGGATTTGCCACATCACCAAATGATACTGCAGAGCTGGTATGTAAAAGACCAGGATGTACTAGGCCACTGGCGCTTGCCAGTTCACCAAAGGTAGTGAGGCACTAGTACTGGCACTCTGCTGCATATGAGAATCATCATGCAATTCTAACACCTCAGCAACCTGGGCATGGGGTCAGGTACACCTGACCTTAGCAGGGACCTATACTCCATCGTTTGAATTATCTGTCGGGGTGCCACTCTCTTTACAGGTTCATATTCTGAGCCTGATTTTGTCTGTAAGGCTTCCCATTGCTCTCATCTGACATGCTCAGAATCCTGTAAGCCTCTTCACCAGTGTACATTTGTGTCTAATGTATCAAGTGACAGTTATCTACTCTCACTGCACTTGCTGGAGGGGGGGGGGGGCAGAGGGGCTTAATGCAGGTGCTAGCAGGTGTTGGGGCTGAACCTGCCAACGCTGCATTTTTGGGGACACTATACTATTGTGAACGCTAGTATAGTTCTGATCTGATCAAAGATATTGATCTGTTCAGACACTATACTAGCAATGGAAGTTTATAGTGTGTATATGAGCGTGTTCCTGGCAATCAAAGGGTTAAATGTGATGGTAATGTAGTGGTGGGCAATCTGACGCTATCTGGGAGGGATGCTATTTGATGCTAATGCTATCTGAAGTTGCCTGTGACACTAATACAGGAGGTTAAATGTGACCTAACCATGCTTTTACTGTGTAAGTGTGCTGCTTTGACTCACATGGATGTGCTCTCTTCTCCCTCTGGAACGCAGTGTAAACACAGGCACAGGATGAGCTCTGATTAAGTACAACCAATCAGGAGGTCCAGCTCAAACATCATTGGCATGTATCTGGTGAGTGAACTTTGCTGTTCTGAATCCCAGCACCGCCGGGCAGGCGAGTGCATGTGCACGCTCCCCCTACCTGTGAACATGTTGGGAGTGTGGATCACATTTATACAGTTGTGTTCAAAATAATAGCAGTCAGACATCACTAACCTGATCAATCACTGTTTCTGGTAGAAATGATATTTCTACATGGCAAATAATTTACTAGCAGGTGTAGTAGAGTAATAGAAATCCAACAGACCCAACAGTCATGACATAAATGCTGCGGATTCTGTGTAATTGAATCACTAATTGAAAGGGGCATGTTCAAAATAATAGCAGTGTGGAGTTCTATTAGTGAGGTCATTCATTCTTTGAAAAACAGGTGGCAATTATTGCCCTTATTTAAGGAAGGAAGGCAGCAAATGTTGTACATGCTGGTTACAGTGCATTTCTCTCTGAAATTCTGAGGAAAATGGGTCGTTCCAGACATTGTTCATAAGAACAGCGTACCTTGATTAAAAAGTTGATTGGAGAGGGGAAACCATAAAGAAGTGCAGAAAATGATAGGCTGCTCAGCTAAAATGATCGCAAGTTCTTTAAAATGGCAACCAAAACCTGAAAGACGTGGAAGAAAGCGAAAAACTACAATTCAAATGGATAGAAGAATAGCCAAAATGGCAAGGATTCAGCCAACAATCAGCTCCAGGAAGATCAAAGAAGGTCTAAAATTACCTGTGAGTACTGTTACAATTAGAAGACGCCTATGTGAAGCCAAGTTATCTGCAAGAAGTCCCCCGCAAAGTCCCACTGTTGAAAAAAAGACATGTGGTGAAGAGGTTACAATTTGCCAAAGAGCACATTGACTGGCCTAAAGAGAAATGGCGCAAAATTTTGTGGACTGATGAAAGTAAGATAGTTCTTTTTGGGTCTAGTGGCCGGAGACAGTTTGTCAGACAACCCCCAAACACTGAATTCAAGCCCTAGTACACTGTGAAGAAAGTGAAGCATGGTTGCGCAAGCATCATGATATGGGTATGTTTCTCATACTACGGTGTTGGGCCTATTTATCGCATACCAGGGATCATGGATCAGTTTGAATACATCAGAATACTTGAAGAGGTCATGTTGCCTTATGCTGAAGAGGAAATACACTTAAAATGGGTGTTCCAACAAGACAACGACCTCAAACACACCAGTAAACGTGCAACATCTTGGTTCCAGACCAACAAGATTGACGTTATGGAGTGGCCAGCCCAATCCCCGGATCTTAATCCAATAGAAAACTTGTGGGGTGACATCAAAAATGCAGTTTCTTAGGCAAAACCAAGAAATAGAGAAGAACTGTGGAATGTAGTCCAATCATCCTGGGCTGAAATACCTGTTCACAGGTGCCAGAAGTTGGTTGACTCCATGCAACACAGATGTACAGCAGTTCTCAGAAACAGTGCGCATACAACTAAATATTAATTAAGTGATTCCAAGGAAAGCAAAATCTTCAAACATTTTTCAGTTTATATAGTAAATGTTTGAGTTTGTAAAGAAGAATACAAACACTGCTATTTTTTTGAACAGTCTAATATTCACTTTTCTTCAATTTTTTTTAGAGGAACAACACAAATTTGATATATTTTTCTTCATGTTTTGATTTGGAATAGAATGTGTAGTGTTCCCAATGCATTTGTGTGTATGGAAATACAAGCTATTAGAAGGATTTTGAGCTTTATTCACTTTTTTCAACACACTGCTATTATTTTGAACACAACTGTATACACGATTTTGCACAGAGAGTCTGCCTTGTAGTGGTAAAATTGCTATAGGGTGGACTTTAAGTGGTTAATTAGTTTATTTACAGATAGTTTATTTACAGATATGATTTACAGAAATATCATATTTCTATAAATTGCCTTAAAATAATTTGATATAATTTGCATTAAGAAAAAGAAGGAATAATCATAATCACTACAGTATACAGCTCCCGAAATATGTAATGAGCAAGAGTAGATATGGATGTCTATACATAAATGGTAACTAGGTCTAAACCATCTACAAGGTTCAGGTTCGCTGCCACCATAGGTTCAAGTTGAAGGTTCTTGGTCCTAGTGAATTTCTGCAGGAATTCGCCAGACTGAATTATTTGTGAACACAATGCACTGCCTGGCCTTTGGCTGTTTAAATCTGTATTAAACCACAAAAACTTAAAGCAAAGCCCTCCAGTGGTGCACTGTCACCACTGACAGGGCTTCCATCTTCACCCTGTCTTCCTTCTAGGTTCGTGGTCACCTGATGATGTCACTTCCACACATTCATGCAGGAGTCACAGCCATGGCACAGCTCTCTCAATGGACTACATGCCATCCATTGAGAGTCACCGCCTGCTACTAAAATAAATATTTCTTAAACAGTGCACATTTAGGAGATATTTACTGTACCTAGGTAGGTAGGTAAGTCTTCTTATAGGCTTACCTGTAGGTATAAATAAAAAGCAGAGTTTACTACCACTTTAAGTCAGCTGGGTTAAAAGTAGAGATGAGCGAATCGAAGTAGGCGAAGTGGAATTCGAGTCGCCGAATCCGAAAAATAGCCTACTTCGGACGCGCGAATCGAAATTTTTCCTAAAATGGCGGCGGACATGTGCGGCGACGGAGCGGGGATGTCTGGGAAGGCGCGCAGACAAGGCGCGCTGACCCATAATGCATTCCTTAATGACATGTGATCGCATTAGCCAATCAGCAGCCAGGCAGCCAGCACTGTGTAATGGTCGAGCTATAAATAGCGGCCATTTTAGAATTGTTCATTTGCCTCCAGTCATTCAAGAGAGGCAGACCGCTCTGTATTAGGGACAGAGTTAGGGCCACAGAAACGTTACTTGGGGACAGAGAAACGTTACTTAGGGACAGAGAAGCATTACTCAGGGACACAGAATTGTTAATGAGGGCCACAGAATCGTTACTTAGGGCCAAAGAAACGCTAGTTAGGGCCACAGAATTGTTACTCAGGGACAGACAGAATTGTTACTGAGTGCCAGAGAATTGTTACTTAGGGCCACAGAAACGTTAGTTAGGGCCACAGAATTGTTACTCAGGGACAGACACAGAATTGTTACTGAGGGCCACAGAACTGTTACTTAAGGCCACAGAAACGTTATTAGGGCCACAGAATTGTTACTCAGGGACAGACAGAATTGTTACTGAGTGCCAGAGAATTGTTACTTAGGGCCACAGAAACGTTAGTTAGGGCCACAGAATTGTTACTCAGGGACAGACACAGAATTGTTACTGAGGGCCACAGAACTGTTACTTAGGGCCACAGAAACGTTATTAGGGCCACAGAATTGTTACTCAGGGACAGACAGAATTGTTACTGAGTGCCAGAGAATTGTTACTTAGGGCCACAGAAACGTTAGTTAGGGCCACAGAATTGTTACTCAGGGACAGACACAGAATTGTTACTGAGGGCCACAGAACTGTTACTTAGGGCCACAGAAACGTTATTAGGGCCACAGAATTGTAACTCAGGGACAGACAGAATTGTTACTGAGTGCCAGAGAATTGTTACTTAGGGCCACAGAAACGTTAGTTAGGGCCACAGAATTGTTACTCAGGGACAGACACAGAATTGTTACTGAGGGCCACAGAACTGTTATTTAGGGCCACAGAAACGTTATTAGGGCCACAGAATTGTTACTCAGGGACAGACAGAATTGTTACTGAGTGCCAGAGAATTGTTACTTAGGGCCACAGTAACGTTACTTAGGGCCACAGAAACGTTACTCAGGGACACAGAATTGTTACTGAGGGCCACAGAACTGTTACTTAGGGCCACAGAAACGTTAGTTAGGGCCACAGAATTGTTACTCAGGGACAGACACAGAATTGTTACTGAGGGCCACAGAATTGTTACTTAGGGCCACAGAAACGTTACTCAGGGACACAGAATTGTTACTGAGGGCCACAGAACCGTTACTTAGGGCCACAGAACCGTTACTTAGGGCCACAGAATTGTTACTCAGGGACAGACACAGAATTGTTACTCAGGGACACAGAATTGTTACTGAGGGCCACAGAACCGTTACTTAGGGCCACAGAACCGTTACTCAGGGACACAGAATTGTTACTGAGGGCCACATAACCGTTACTTAGGGCCACATAATTGTTACTCAGGGACAGACACAGAATTGTTACTGAGGGACACAGAATTGTTACTGAGGGCCACAACCGTTACTTAGGGCCACAGAATTGTTACTCAGGGACACAGAATTGTTACTGAGGGCCACAGAACCGTTACTTAGGGCCACAGAATTGTTACTCAGGGACAGACACAGAATTGTTACTGAGGGACACAGAATTGTTACTGAGGGCCACAGAAACGTTAATCAGGGACACAGAATTGTTACTGAGGGCCACAGAACCGTTACTTAGGGCCACATAAACGTTAATCAGGGACACAGAATTGTTACTGAGGGCCACAGAACCGTTACTTAGGGCCACAGAATTGTTACTCACGGACAGACACAGAATTGTTTCTTGAGGGACACAGAATTGTTACTGAGGGCCACAGAACCGTTACTTAGGGCCACAGAAACGTTAATCAGGGACACAGAATTGTTACTGAGGGCCACAGAACCGTTACTTAGGGCCACGTAAACGTTAATCAGGGACAGACACAGAATTGTTACTGAGGGACACAGAATTGTTACTGAGGGACACAGAATTGTTACTGAGGGCCACAGAACCGTTACTTAGGGCCACAGAATTGTTACTTAGGGACACAGAATTGTTACTGAGGGCCACAACCGTTACTTAGGGCCACAGAATTGTTACTCAGGGACACAGAATTGTTACTGAGGGCCACAGAACCGTTACTTATGGCCACAGAATTGTTACTCAGGGACACAGAATTGTTACTGAGGGCCACAGAACCGTTACTTAGGGCCACAGAATTGTTACTCAGGGACAGACACAGAATTGTTACTGAGGGACACAGAATTGTTACTGAGGGCCACAGAAACGTTAATCAGGGACACAGAATTGTTACTGAGGGCCACAGAACCGTTACTTAGGGCCACATAAAAGTTAATCAGGGACACAGAATTGTTACTGAGGGCCACAGAACCGTTATTTAGGGCCACAGAATTGTTACTCAGGGACAGACACAGAATTGTTACTGAGGGACACAGAATTGTTACTGAGGGCCACAGAACCGTTACTTAGGGCCACAGAAACGTTAATCAGGGACACAGAATTGTTACTGAGGGCCACAGAACCGTTACTTAGGGCCACATAAACGTTAATCAGGGACACAGAATTGTTACTGAGGGCCACAGAACCGTTACTTAGGGCCACAGAATTGTTACTCACGGACAGACACAGAATTGTTTCTTGAGGGACACAGAATTGTTACTGAGGGCCACAGAACCGTTACTTAGGGCCACAGAAACGTTAAACAGGGACACAGAATTGTTACTGAGGGCCACAGAACCGTTACTTAGGGCCACGTAAACGTTAATCAGGGACAGACACAGAATTGTTACTGAGGGACACAGAATTGTTACTGAGGGACACAGAATTGTTACTGAGGGCCACAGAACCGTTACTTAGGGCCACAGAATTGTTACTTAGGGACACAGAATTGTTACTGAGGGCCACAGAACCGTTACTTAGGGCCACAGAATTGTTACTTAGGGACACAGAATTGTTACTGAGGGCCACAGAACCGTTACTTAGGGCCACAGATTTGTTACTTAGGGACACAGAATTGTTACTGAGGGCCACAGAACTGTTACTTAGGGCCACAGAATTGTTACTCGGACACAGAATTGTTACTCAGGGCCACAGAATTGTTACTGAGGGCCACAGAACCGTTACTTAGGGCCACAGAATTGTTACTCAGGGACACAGAATTGTTACTGAGGGCCACAGAACTGTTACTTAGGGCCACAGAATTGTTACTCAGGGACACAGAATTGTTACTGAGGGCCACAGAACTGTTACTTAGGGCCACAGAAAGGTTACTCAGGGACACAGAATTGTTACTGAGGGCCACAGAACTGTTACTTAGGGCCACAGAATTGTTACTCGGACAGACACAGAATTGTTACTCAGGGACACAGAACCGTTACTTAGGGCCACAGAATTGTTACTCAGGGACACAGAATTGTTACTGAGGGCCACAGAACCGTTACTTAGGGCCACAGAATTGTTACTCAGGGACAGACACAGAATTGTTACTGAGGGACACAGAATTGTTACTGAGGGCCACAGAACCGTTACTTAGGGCCACATAAAAGTTAATCAGGGACACAGAATTGTTACTGAGGGCCACAGAACCGTTACTTAGGGCCACAGAATTGTTACTCAGGGACAGACACAGAATTGTTACTGAGGGACACAGAATTGTTACTGAGGGCCACAGAACCGTTTCTTAGGGCCACAGAAACGTTAATCAGGGACACAGAATTGTTACTGAGGGCCACAGAACCGTTACTTAGGGCCACATAAACGTTAATCAGGGACACAGAATTGTTACTGAGGGCCACAGAACCGTTACTTAGGGCCACAGAATTGTTACTCAGGGACACAGAATTGTTACTGAGGGCCACAGAACTGTTACTTAGGGCCACAGAATTGTTACTCAGGGACACAGAATTGTTACTGAGGGCCACAGAACTGTTACTTAGGGCCACAGAAAGGTTACTCAGGGACACAGAATTGTTACTGAGGGCCACAGAACTGTTACTTAGGGCCACAGAATTGTTACTCGGACAGACACAGAATTGTTACTCAGGGACACAGAATTGTTACTGAGGGCCACAGAACCGTTACTTAGGGCCACATAAACGTTAATCAGGGACACAGAATTGTTACTGAGGGCCACAGAACCGTTACTTAGGGCCACATAATTGTTACTCAGGGACAGACACAGAATTGTTACTGAGGGACACAGAATTGTTACTGAGGGCCACAGAACCGTTACTTAGGGCCACAGAATTGTTACTCAGGGACAGACACAGAATTGTTACTCAGGGACACAGAATTGTTACTCAGGGACACAGAATCGTTGAATTAAAGAGTATGTTAGACAACATGCAGAGGAGTGGCAGAGGAGGCAATGTTTTAGGAGCGAGCAGACGTGGCAGCAGAGGAAGGGGTCGAGGCAGCACTATTTGCAGCCAGAGGCCAGTGCTCCCGGTGTCATCCAGCGGTCGTGTCTCCACCGACAACCCTGCCGTCGTCGATTGGTTGGCTCGGTCGTCTTCCTCTTCCCAGGTCACCTCTGACACCTACAGCCAACGGTCGGTGGGTACGTCAGACACAACCGTTAGTTGGCATGGCCCGGGACCAAGCCCACTGAAATCACGTGTCCTCTACCTGCCCCTGTCCTTTGGTGTTCCCTCACCAAGCGAAGTATCGCATGCTGTGCCTCAGCCCCACTGTACAGTGAGGAAGAGCTAACAGAGGGCGGTCAGGAACGGGGGGAGACATCCGCCTTTTCAGCAGCCAGGCGAAGAAGTAGTGGCGAGGAGAGTGGCTCGGTAGCCGGTCTAGAGACAGGTCTGTCTCCTGACCCAGACGCAGCCGAGGGGGCTAGTAGTGAGGCGGAGACCCTACTTGATGATGAGGAGGTTGATCGCACTTGGCAGCCTCGTCGTCATCAGGCAATTTCTTCCGCATCATCAGGAGAAGAGGGTGGCAGCTTGGCAGCGAGCAAAACAGTCGGTGGGTTGCCCAGGAGACAGCAGCAGGGTCGCAGCAGTGTCAATGGAGCCAAACGGCCACGGAGTAGAGCACCAGCTCCACTGCAGCCTACCACCACGGCCAGTAGTGGTGCCGGTGTGCACGGAGGAAGCAGCAGTCAGCCAGTGAGGAGTATCGGGGGCAAAGTTTCCTACTCGGCGGTGTGGCAATTTTTTGTCAAGCCGCCCGAGGAAGTAAACGTAGCCTTATGTCGACTATGTGGCCAGAAAGTCAAGCGTGGCCAGGGGGCCCATGTTGGGACTACAGCGTTGCGGCAGCATATGCAGCGTCGCCATTTGGTGGCCTGGGAAAACCGTGATAAAGATACGGCGGTTCTGCCCGCCCCAGCCCCCGCTCCGTTACTTGCTCCGTCACCTGACGTCAATCGCCCTCCATCAGCCAGTCAAGGCTCCAACACCTCTGCTGAGGGGAGTTGTCGCTCGTTGGCATCTTCCGCTCGTTCAGATGCTCCTTCTCCTGCTACTCCTCTTCACGGATTCCGTCAGCAGTCTTTCTTGGAATCCGTTTCCAAGAGACAACAGTTTGCGAGCACGCACCCGACGGTGCAAAAGCTGAACGTCCTCCTGTCCAAGTTGCTGGTGCTGCAGTCCCTCCCTTTCCAAGTGGTGGACTCAGCACCTTTCCGAGAAATTATGGCTTGTGCCGCGCCGCGGTGGAGAGTGCCAACCCGTCATTTCTTCGCCAAAAAGGCAGTGCCAGCCCTGCATTCACATGTAGAAGAGATGGTGGGCCAGTCTTTGAGCATGTCGGTCTCTGCCAAAGTGCACGGCAGCGCCGACGTGTGGAGCTGTAACTACGGTCAGGGACAGTACATGTCATTTACGGCCCACTGGGTGAACGTGGTGCCGTCACAGCCGCACCAGCAACTTGGACAGGTCACGCCGCTTTTGCCTCCACGTTTGCACGTCCTTGGTCCGGCAAAGATGTCCGCCTCTACCACCTCTTCTTCCGCCGTGTCCTCAGCCGCCACCCCCGTGCCAAGTCCCATTACCCGACCGGCATATCACATGTGCAGGGCGCAACGGTGTCACGCTGTGCTGCACCTGGTATGCCTTGGCGAACGTAGTCACACAGGGGAGGAACTTCTCAGTGTAATGAACAGAGAAATCGACAGATGGCTGTCTCCACGCAAACTCAAAATCGGAACCATGTTGACCGACAACGGAAAGAACATGTTGTCTGCTCTGCGTCAAGGAAGGTTGTGCCATGCGCCATGCATGGCTCACGTGTTCAATCTGGTTGTCAAGCGGTTCCTAAAATCCACCATCCCACTGCAAGACATCCTTAAAATGTCACGTAAACTTTGCATGCATTTCAGCCATTCCTACACCGCAAAGCACACCCTCCTTGAGCTGCAGCGGCAGAACGGAATTGCACAGCATCGCCTGATCTGCGACATTGCAACAAGGTGGAATTCAACCCTACACATGTTAGACCGCCTTTACAAACAGCGAAAGGCCATCACCGATTTCCTGATGTTACAAGCGGATAAAGGTACTCCCCTGTGTAACTTTGATGTCAGCCATTGGCAGCTCATGCGTGACACCTGCCGCTTGCTCAGGCCCTTTGAGGAGGCCACGCTATTCGTGAGTCGGCAGGACTATGGGATGAACGACGTCATTCCTCTGTTGCACGTCCTGGAACAAATGCTGTTAACAATGGCTGGTCAGGGTGCGGTAGACGTGGCGCACAGATCTCAACGCTACATGACCCCTGTGGGGGCAGGACAGGAAGAAGAGGAGGAGGAAGAGGAGGACATTTGTGCTCAGGAATTATTGAGTGAAATGGGTGGTTTTTCCACTCAGCGGACAGGAGTGGAGGAGCAGGAGCATCTGGTAGAGGAGGAGGAGGAGGAGACAGAGGACCCAGACGCACCGTGGCAGTATGCTGTGGAGATGGAGGCAGGGAGTCCCTCGCATTCCTTGGCACAAATGGCCCATAGCATGCTCGCTTGCTTGCGTAGCGACAGCCGAATAATAACCATCAGACAGAGGGATGACTTTTGGCTGTCCACCTTGTTGGACCCTCGCTACCGTTCAAAAATGGTGGCCTTTTTCACACCTGCTGAGAGGGAGGCCAAAATAACGTACTATAAAAACCACCTATGTAGTCAGTTGGTCTCTGCCTTTGTGCGCCAACGTCCATCCTCAGACACTGTGGGCCCTGTGCGCTCGCGTTCCGCTGCCATGGCAGCAGGGGAGGGGTGGGGTGGTAGGAGCAGTGGCAGCTCCACCAGCAGCGGCTGCCTCAGTCTGCAGTCGATGATGAGTAGCTTTCTTCACCAGCGCAGTGAGGAAACTACTAACCAGCCGCAGCAGCAGCAGCAGCAGCATCAGGTGGACCTGGAGCAGGACCTCAAACAACAGGCTTGGGCCTACTTGGACAGCACCCTGCCAACCGAGGTAGACAATCCCCTTGACTACTGGGCAACGAAACTTGACCTTTGGCCCCAACTAGCTGAATTTGCCCTTGAAAGGCTGTCATGCCCGGCCAGTAGCGTGGCATCGGAGCGCGTGTTTAGTGCGGCAGGAGGTATTGTAACTCCGCGGAGGACACGACTGTCCACCCAAAGTGTGGAGAGACTCACGTTTGTGAAAATGAATCAGGCGTGGATTAGTCTGGATTTCAAACCACCAGTTCCTGACACAACTGACTAAATCCGCCATGAATCATGCCTCAAACATGTGCCACTTTCAGGTCTCCTCACACACTGCTGGTGTGTTCCATTTTTTGTCATAGGGTGCTGGCAGATTACGGGCCTCCCATAGCTGCTGCCAGGCCCCTAATCTGCCATGGGCCCCTATATACCGCCTCCTCATGCTGCTGCCAAGTCCAGAGTCTGTCATGGGTCCCTGTACGGCCTCCCATTGCTGCTGTCTCCATCGCCACACTCTGCCATGTGCCACTTTCAGGTCTCCTCACACACTGCTGGTGTGTTCAATTTTTTGACATAGGGTGCTGGCAGATTACGGGCCTCCCATAGCTGCTGCCAGGCCCCTAATCTGCCATGGGCCCCTATATACCGCCTCCTCATGCTGCTGCCAAGTCCAGAGTCTGTCATGGGTCCCTGTACGGCCTCCCATTGCTGCTGTCTCCATCGCCACACTCTGCCATGTGCCACTTTCAGGACTCCTCACACTGCTGGTGTGTTGAATTTTTTGACATAGGGTGCTGGCAGATTACGGGCCTCCTATAGCTGCTGCCAGGCCCCTAATCTGCCATAGGCCCCTATATACCGCCTCCTCATGCTGCTGCCAGGTCCAGAGTCTGTCATGGGTCCCTGTACGGCCTCCCATTGCTGCTGTCTCCATCGCCACACTCTGCCATGTGCCACTTTCAGGTCTCCTCACACTGCTGGTGTGTTCAATTTTTTGACATAGGGTGCTGGCAGATTACGGGCCTCCCATTGCTGCTGCCAGGCCCCTAATCTGCCATGGGCCCCTATATACCGCCTCCTCATGCTGCTGCCAAGTCCAGAGTCTGTCATGGGTCCCTGTACGGCCTCCCATTGCTGCTGTCTCCATCGCCACACTCTGCCATGTGCCACTTTCAGGTCTCCTCACACTGCTGGTGTGTTGAATTTTTTGACATAGGGTGCTGGCAGATTACGGGCCTCCTATAGCTGCTGCCAGGCCCCTAATCTGCCAAAGGCCCCTATATACCGCCTCCTCATGCTGCTGCCAAGTCCAGAGTCTGTCATGGGTCCCTGTACGGCCTCCCATTGCTGCTGTCTCCATCGCCACACTCTGCCATGTGCCACTTTCAGGTCTCCTCACACACTGCTGGTGTGTTGAATTTTTTGACATAGGGTGCTGGCAGATTACGGGCCTCCTATAGCTGCTGCCAGGCCCCTAATCTGCCATAGGCCCCTATATACCGCCTCCTCATGCTGCTGCCAAGTCCAGAGTCTGTCATGGGTCCCTGTACGGCCTCCCATTGCTGCTGTCTCCATCGCCACACTCTGCCATGTGCCACTTTCAGGTCTCCTCACACTGCTGGTGTGTTGAATTTTTTGACATAGGGTGCTGGCAGATTACGGGCCTCCTATAGCTGCTGCCAGGCCCCTAATCTGCCATAGGCCCCTATATACCGCCTCCTCATGCTGCTGCCAGGTCCAGAGTCTCTCATGGGTCCCTGTACGGCCTCCCATTGCTGCTGTCTCCATCGCCACACTCTGCCATGTGCCACTTTCAGGTCTCCTCACACACTGCTGGTGTGTTGAATTTTTTGACATAGGGTGCTGGCAGATTACGGGCCTCCCATAGCTGCTGCCAGGCCCCTAATCTGCCATGGGCCCCTATATACCGCCTCCTCATGCTGCTGCCAAGTCCAGAGTCTGTCATGGGTCCCTGTACGGCCTCCCATTGCTGCTGTCTCCATCGCCACACTCTGCCATGTGCCACTTTCAGGTCTCCTCACACTGCTGGTGTGTTGAATTTTTTGACATAGGGTGCTGGCAGATTACGGGCCTCCTATAGCTGCTGCCAGGCCCCTAATCTGCCATAGGCCCCTATATACCGCCTCCTCATGCTGCTGCCAGGTCCAGAGTCTCTCATGGGTCCCTGTACGGCCTCCCATTGCTGCTGTCTCCATCGCCACACTCTGCCATGTGCCACTTTCAGGTCTCCTCACACACTGCTGTTGTGTTCAATTTTTTGACATAGGGTGCTGGCAGATTACGGGCCTCCCATAGCTGCTGCCAGGCCCCTAATCTGCCATGGGCCCCTATATACCGCCTCCTCATGCTGCTGCCAAGTCCAGAGTCTGTCATGGGTCCCTGTACGGCCTCCCATTGCTGCTGTCTCCATCGCCACACTCTGCCATGTGCCACTTTCAGGTCTCCTCACACTGCTGGTGTGTTGAATTTTTTGACATAGGGTGCTGGCAGATTACGGGCCTCCTATAGCTGCTGCCAGGCCCCTAATCTGCCATAGGCCCCTATATACCGCCTCCTCATGCTGCTGCCAGGTCCAGAGTCTCTCATGGGTCCCTGTACGGCCTCCCATTGCTGCTGTCTCCATCGCCACACTCTGCCATGTGCCACTTTCAGGTCTCCTCACACACTGCTGGTGTGTTCAATTTTTTGACATAGGGTGCTGGCAGATTACGGGCCTCCCATAGCTGCTGCCAGGCCCCTAATCTGCCATGGGCCCCTATATACCGCCTCCTCTTGCTGCTGCCAAGTCCAGAGTCTGTCATGGGTCCCTGTACGGCCTCCCATTGCTGCTGTCTCCATCGCCACACTCTGCCATGTGCCACTTTCAGGTCTCCTCACACTGCTGGTGTGTTGAATTTTTTGACATAGGGTGCTGGCAGATTACGGGCCTCCTATAGCTGCTGCCAGGCCCCTAATCTGCCATAGGCCCCTATATACCGCCTCCTCATGCTGCTGCCAGGTCCAGAGTCTCTCATGGGTCCCTGTACGGCCTCCCATTGCTGCTGTCTCCATCGCCACACTCTGCCATGTGCCACTTTCAGGTCTCCTCACACACTGCTGTTGTGTTCAATTTTTTGACATAGGGTGCTGGCAGATTACGGGCCTCCTATAGCTGCTGCCAGGCCCCTAATCTGCCATAGGCCCCTATATACCGCCTCCTCATGCTGCTGCCAGGTCCAGAGTCTCTCATGGGTCCCTGTACGGCCTCCCATTGCTGCTGTCTCCATCGCCACACTCTGCCATGTGCCACTTTCAGGTCTCCTCACACACTGCTGTTGTGTTCAATTTTTTGACATAGGGTGCTGGCAGATTACGGGCCTCCCATAGCTGCTGCCAGGCCCCTAATCTGCCATGGGCCCCTATATACCGCCTCCTCATGCTGCTGCCAAGTCCAGAGTCTGTCATGGGTCCCTGTACGGCCTCCCATTGCTGCTGTCTCCATCGCCACACTCTGCCATGTGCCACTTTCAGGTCTCCTCACACTGCTGGTGTGTTGAATTTTTTGACATAGGGTGCTGGCAGATTACGGGCCTCCTATAGCTGCTGCCAGGCCCCTAATCTGCCATAGGCCCCTATATACCGCCTCCTCATGCTGCTGCCAAGTCCAGAGTCTGTTTGGGTCCCTGTACGGCCTCCCATTGCTGCTGTCTCCATCGCCACACTCTGCCATGTGCCACTTTCAGGTCTCCTCACACACTGCTGGTGTGTTGAATTTTTTGACATAGGGTGCTGGCAGATTACGGGCCTCCTATAGCTGCTGCCAGGCCCCTAATCTGCCATAGGCCTCTATATACCGCCTCCTCATGCTGCTGCCAAGTCCAGAGTCTGTCATGGGTCCCTGTACGGCCTCCCATTGCTGCTGTCTCCATCGCCACACTCTGCCATGTGCCACTTTCAGGTCTCCTCACACTGCTGGTGTGTTGAATTTTTTGACATAGGGTGCTGGCAGATTACGGGCCTCCCATAGCTGCTGCCAGGCCCCTAATCTGCCATAGGCCCCTATATACCGCCTCCTCATGCTGCTGCCAAGTCCAGAGTCTGTCATGGGTCCCTGTACGGCCTCCCATTGCTGCTGTCTCCATCGCCACACTCTGCCATGTGCCACTTTCAGGTCTCCTCACACACTGCTGGTGTGTTGAATTTTTTGACATAGGGTGCTGGCAGATTACGGGCCTCCTATAGCTGCTGCCAGGCCCCTAATCTGCCATAGGCCCCTATATACCGCCTCCTCATGCTGCTGCCAAGTCCAGAGTCTGTCATGGGTACCTGTACGGCCTCCCATTGCTGCTGTCTCCATCGCCACAGTCTGCCATGTGCCACTTTCAGGTCTCCTCACACACTGCTGGTGTGTTCAATTTTTTGACATAGGGTGCTGGCAGATTACGGGCCTCCCATAGCTGCTGCCAGGCCCCTAATCTGCCATGGGCCCCTATATACCGCCTCCTCATGCTGCTGCCAAGTCCAGAGTCTGTCATGGGTCCCTGTACGGCCTCCCATTGCTGCTGTCTCCATCGCCACACTCTGCCATGTGCCACTTTCAGGTCTCCTCACACTGCTGGTGTGTTGAATTTTTTGACATAGGGTGCTGGCAGATTACGGGCCTCCTATAGCTGCTGCCAGGCCCCTAATCTGCCATAGGCCCCTATATACCGCCTCCTCATGCTGCTGCCAGGTCCAGAGTCTCTCATGGGTCCCTGTACGGCCTCCCATTGCTGCTGTCTCCATCGCCACACTCTGCCATGTGCCACTTTCAGGTCTCCTCACACACTGCTGGTGTGTTCAATTTTTTGACATAGGGTGCTGGCAGATTACGGGCCTCCCATAGCTGCTGCCAGGCCCCTAATCTGCCATGGGCCCCTATATACCGCCTCCTCTTGCTGCTGCCAAGTCCAGAGTCTGTCATGGGTCCCTGTACGGCCTCCCATTGCTGCTGTCTCCATCGCCACACTCTGCCATGTGCCACTTTCAGGTCTCCTCACACTGCTGGTGTGTTGAATTTTTTGACATAGGGTGCTGGCAGATTACGGGCCTCCTATAGCTGCTGCCAGGCCCCTAATCTGCCATAGGCCCCTATATACCGCCTCCTCATGCTGCTGCCAGGTCCAGAGTCTCTCATGGGTCCCTGTACGGCCTCCCATTGCTGCTGTCTCCATCGCCACACTCTGCCATGTGCCACTTTCAGGTCTCCTCACACACTGCTGTTGTGTTCAATTTTTTGACATAGGGTGCTGGCAGATTACGGGCCTCCTATAGCTGCTGCCAGGCCCCTAATCTGCCATAGGCCCCTATATACCGCCTCCTCATGCTGCTGCCAGGTCCAGAGTCTCTCATGGGTCCCTGTACGGCCTCCCATTGCTGCTGTCTCCATCGCCACACTCTGCCATGTGCCACTTTCAGGTCTCCTCACACACTGCTGTTGTGTTCAATTTTTTGACATAGGGTGCTGGCAGATTACGGGCCTCCCATAGCTGCTGCCAGGCCCCTAATCTGCCATGGGCCCCTATATACCGCCTCCTCATGCTGCTGCCAAGTCCAGAGTCTGTCATGGGTCCCTGTACGGCCTCCCATTGCTGCTGTCTCCATCGCCACACTCTGCCATGTGCCACTTTCAGGTCTCCTCACACTGCTGGTGTGTTGAATTTTTTGACATAGGGTGCTGGCAGATTACGGGCCTCCTATAGCTGCTGCCAGGCCCCTAATCTGCCATAGGCCCCTATATACCGCCTCCTCATGCTGCTGCCAAGTCCAGAGTCTGTTTGGGTCCCTGTACGGCCTCCCATTGCTGCTGTCTCCATCGCCACACTCTGCCATGTGCCACTTTCAGGTCTCCTCACACACTGCTGGTGTGTTGAATTTTTTGACATAGGGTGCTGGCAGATTACGGGCCTCCTATAGCTGCTGCCAGGCCCCTAATCTGCCATAGGCCTCTATATACCGCCTCCTCATGCTGCTGCCAAGTCCAGAGTCTGTCATGGGTCCCTGTACGGCCTCCCATTGCTGCTGTCTCCATCGCCACACTCTGCCATGTGCCACTTTCAGGTCTCCTCACACTGCTGGTGTGTTGAATTTTTTGACATAGGGTGCTGGCAGATTACGGGCCTCCCATAGCTGCTGCCAGGCCCCTAATCTGCCATAGGCCCCTATATACCGCCTCCTCATGCTGCTGCCAAGTCCAGAGTCTGTCATGGGTCCCTGTACGGCCTCCCATTGCTGCTGTCTCCATCGCCACACTCTGCCATGTGCCACTTTCAGGTCTCCTCACACACTGCTGGTGTGTTGAATTTTTTGACATAGGGTGCTGGCAGATTACGGGCCTCCTATAGCTGCTGCCAGGCCCCTAATCTGCCATAGGCCCCTATATACCGCCTCCTCATGCTGCTGCCAAGTCCAGAGTCTGTCATGGGTACCTGTACGGCCTCCCATTGCTGCTGTCTCCATCGCCACAGTCTGCCATGTGCCACTTTCAGGTCTCCTCACACACTGCTGGTGTGTTGAATTTTTTGACATAGGGTGCTGGCAGATTACGGGCCTCCTATAGCTGCTGCCAGGCCCCTAATCTGCCATAGGCCCCTATATACCGCCTCCTCATGCTGCTGCCAAGTCCAGAGTCTGTCATGGGTCCCTGTACGGCCTCCCATTGCTGCTGTCTCCATCGCCACACTCTGCCATGTGCCACTTTCAGGTCTCCTCACACACTGCTGGTGTGTTGAATTTTTTGACATAGGGTGCTGGCAGATTACGGGCCTCCTATAGCTGCTGCCAGGCCCCTAATCTGCCATAGGCCCCTATATACCGCCTCCTCATGCTGCTGCCAAGTCCAGAGTCTGTCATGGGTCCCTGTACGGCCTCCCATTGCTGCTGTCTCCATCGCCACACTCTGCCATGTGCCACTTTCAGGTCTCCTCACACACTGCTGGTGTGTTGAATTTTTTGACATAGGGTGCTGGCAGATTACGGGCCTCCTATAGCTGCTGCCAGGCCCCTAATCTGCCATAGGCCCCTATATACCGCCTCCTCATGCTGCTGCCAAGTCCAGAGTCTGTCATGGGTCCCTGTACGGCCTCCCATTGCTGCTGTCTCCATCGCCACACTCTGCCATGTGCCACTTTCAGGTCTCCTCACACACTGCTGGTGTGTTGAATTTTTTGACATAGGGTGCTGGCAGATTACGGGCCTCCTATAGCTGCTGCCAGGCCCCTAATCTGCCATAGGCCCCTATATACCGCCTCCTCATGCTGCTGCCAAGTCCAGAGTCTGTCATGGGTCCCTGTACGGCCTCCCATTGCTGCTGTCTCCATCGCCACACTCTGCCATGTGCCACTTTCAGGTCTCCTCACACTGCTGGTGTGTTGAATTTTTTGACATAGGGTGCTGGCAGATTACGGGCCTCCTATAGCTGCTGCCAGGCCCCTAATCTGCCATGGGCCCCTATATACCGCCTCCTCATGCTGCTGCCAAGTCCAGAGTCTGTCATGGGTCCCTGTACGGCCTCCCATTGCTGCTGTCTCCATCGCCACACTCTGCCATGTGCCACTTTCAGGTCTCCTCACACACTGCTGGTGTGTTGAATTTTTTGACATAGGGTGCTGGCAGATTACGGGCCTCCTATAGCTGCTGCCAGGCCCCTAATCTGCCATAGGCCCCTATATACCGCCTCCTCATGCTGCTGCCAAGTCCAGAGTCTGTCATGGGTCCCTGTACGGCCTCCCATTGCTGCTGTCTCCATCGCCACACTCTGCCATGTGCCACTTTCAGGTCTCCTCACACACTGCTGGTGTGTTGAATTTTTTGACATAGGGTGCTGGCAGATTACGGGCCTCCTATAGCTGCTGCCAGGCCCCTAATCTGCCATAGGCCCCTATATACCGCCTCCTCATGCTGCTGCCAAGTCCAGAGTCTGTCATGGGTCCCTGTACGGCCTCCCATTGCTGCTGTCTCCATCGCCACACTCTGCCATGTGCCACTTTCAGGTCTCCTCACACTGCTGGTGTGTTGAATTTTTTGACATAGGGTGCTGGCAGATTACGGGCCTCCTATAGCTGCTGCCAGGCCCCTAATCTGCCATGGGCCCCTATATACCGCCTCCTCATGCTGCTGCCAAGTCCAGAGTCTGTCATGGGTCCCTGTACGGCCTCCCATTGCTGCTGTCTCCATCGCCACACTCTGCCATGTGCCACTTTCAGGTCTCCTCACACTGCTGGTGTGTTGAATTTTTTGACATAGGGTGCTGGCAGATTACGGGCCTCCTATAGCTGCTGCCAGGCCCCTAATCTGCCATGGGCCCCTATATACCGCCTCCTCATGCTGCTGCCAAGTCCAGAGTCTGTCATGGGTCCCTGTACGGCCTCCCATTGCTGCTGTCTCCATCGCCACACTCTGCCATGTGCCACTTTCAGGTCTCCTCACACACTGCTGGTGTGTTGAATTTTTTGACATAGGGTGCTGGCAGATTACGGGCCTCCTATAGCTGCTGCCAGGCCCCTAATCTGCCATAGGCCCCTATATACCGCCTCCTCATGCTGCTGCCAAGTCCAGAGTCTGTCATGGGTCCCTGTACGGCCTCCCATTGCTGCTGTCTCCATCGCCACACTCTGCCATGTGCCACTTTCAGGTCTCCTCACACACTGCTGGTGTGTTGAATTTTTTGACATAGGGTGCTGGCAGATTACGGGCCTCCTATAGCTGCTGCCAGGCCCCTAATCTGCCATAGGCCCCTATATACCGCCTCCTCATGCTGCTGCCAAGTCCAGAGTCTGTCATGGGTCCCTGTACGGCCTCCCATTGCTGCTGTCTCCATCGCCACACTCTGCCATGTGCCACTTTCAGGTCTCCTCACACTGCTGGTGTGTTGAATTTTTTGACATAGGGTGCTGGCAGATTACGGGCCTCCTATAGCTGCTGCCAGGCCCCTAATCTGCCATGGGCCCCTATATACCGCCTCCTCATGCTGCTGCCAAGTCCAGAGTCTGTCATGGGTCCCTGTACGGCCTCCCATTGCTGCTGTCTCCATCGCCACACTCTGCCATGTGCCACTTTCAGGTCTCCTCACACTGCTGGTGTGTTGAATTTTTTGACATAGGGTGCTGGCAGATTACGGGCCTCCTATAGCTGCTGCCAGGCCCCTAATCTGCCATAGGCCCCTATATACCGCCTCCTCATGCTGCTGCCAAGTCCAGAGTCTGTCATGGGTCCCTGTACGGCCTCCCATTGCTGCTGTCTCCATCTCCACACTCTGCCATGTGCCATTTTCAGGTCTCCTCACACACTGCTGGTGTGTTGAATTTTTTGACATAGGGTGCTGGCAGATTACGGACCTCCTATAGCTGCTGCCAGGCCCCTAATCTGCCATAGGCCCCTATATACCGCCTCCTCATGCTGCTGCCAGGTCCAGAGTCTCTCATGGGTCCCTGTACGGCCTCCCATTGCTGCAGTCTCCATCGCCACACTCTGCCATGTGCCACTTTCAGGTCTCCTCACACTGCTGGTGTGTTCCATTTTTTGTCATAGGGTGCTGGCAGATTACGGGCCTCCCATAGCTGCTGCCAGGCCCCTAATCTGCCATGGGCCCCTATACCGACTCCTCATGCTGTGACGTTGCAACAAGGTGGAATTCAACCCTACATATGTTAGACCGCCTTTACGAACAGCAAAAGGCCATCACAGATTTCCTGATGTTAAAAGCGGATAAAGGTACTCCCTGTGTAACTTAGATGTCAGCCATTGGCAGCTCATGCGTGACACCTGCGCTTGCTCAGGCCCTTTGAGGAGGCCACGCTATTCATGAGTCGGCAGGACTATGGGATGAACGAGGTCATTCCTCTGTTGCACGTCCTGGAACAAATGCTGTTAACAATGGCTGGTCAGGGTGCGGTAGACGTGGCGCACAGATCTCAACGCCACATGACCCCTGTGGGGGCAGGACAGGAAGAAGAGGAGGAGGTAGAGGAGGACATTGGTGCTCAGGAATTATTGAGTGAAATGGGTGGTTTTTCCACTCAGCGGACAGGAGTGGAGGAGCAGGAGCATCTGGTAGAGGAGGAGGAAGAGGAGACAGAGGACCCAGACTCACCGTGGCAGTATGCTGTGGAGATGGAGGCAGGGAGTCCCTCGCATTCCTTGGCACAAATGGCCCATAGCATTCTCGCTTGCTTGCGTAGCGACAGCCGAATAATAACCATCAGACAGAGGGATGACTTTTGGCTGTCCACCTTGTTGGACCCTCGCTACCCTTCAAAAATGGTGGCCTTTTTCACACCTGCTGAGAGGGAGGCCAAAATAACGTACTATAAAAACCACCTATGTAGTCAGCTGGTCTCTGCCTGTCTGCGCCAACGTCCATCCTCAGACACTGTGGGCCCTGTGCGCTCGCGTTCCGCTGCCATGGCAGCAGGGGAGGGGTGGGGTGGTAGGAGCAGTGGCAGCTCCACCAGCAGCGGCTGCCTCAGTCTGCAGTCGATGATGAGTAGCTTTCTTCACCAGCGCAGTGAGGAAACTACTAACCAGCCGCAGCAGCAGCAGCAGCAGCATCAGGTGGACCTGGAGCAGGACCTCAAACAACAGGCTTAGGCCTACTTGGACAGCACCCTGCCAACCGAGGTAGACAATCCCCTTGACTACTGGGCAACGAAACTTGACCTTTGGCCCCAACTAGCTGAATTTGCCCTTGAAAGGCTGTCATGCCCGGCCAGTAGCGTGGCATCGGAGCGCGTGTTTAGTGCGGCAGGAGGTATTGCAACTCCGCGGACACGACTGTCCACCCAAAGTGTGGAGAGACTCACGTTTGTGAAAATGAATCAGGCGTGGATTAGTCTGGATTTCAAACCACCAGTTCCTGACACAACTGACTAAATCCGCCATGAATCATGCCCCAAACATGTGCCACTTTCAGGTCTCCTCACACTGCTGGTGTGTTCCATTTTTTGTCATAGGGTGCTGGCAGATTACGGGCCTCCCATAGCTGCTGCCAGGCCCCTAATCTGCCATGGGCCCCTATACCGCCTCCTCATGCTGCTGCCAGGTCCAGAGTCTCTCATGGGTCCCTGTACGGCCTCCCATTGCTGCTGTCTCCATCGCCACACTCTGCCATGTGCCACTTTCAGGTCTCCTCACACTGCTGGTGGGTTCCATTTTTTGTCATAGGGTGCTGGCAGATTACGGGCCTCCCATAGCTGCTGCCAGGCCCCTAATCTGCCATGGGCCCCCGTACCGACTCCTCATGCTGCTGCCAGGCCCGTAATCTGTCATGGGCCCCTGTTGTCGCTTGTTGGCATATTCCGTTCGTTCAGATGCTCCTTCTCCTGCTACTCCTCTTCACGGATTCCGTCAGCAGTCTTTCTTGGAATCCGTTTCCAAGAGACAACAGTTTGCGAGCACGCACCCGACGGTGCAGAAGCTGAACGTCCTCCTGTCCAAGTTGCTGCTGCCAGGCTCGTAATCTGTCATGCGCCCCTGTACCGCCTCCTCATGCTGCTGCCAGGTCCAGAGTGTGTCATGGGCCCCCGTACCGACTCCTCATGCTGCTGCCAGGCCCGTAATCTGTCATGGGCCCCTGTACCGCCTCCCCATGCTGCTGCCAGGTCCAGAGTGTGTCATGGGTCCCTGTACGGCCTCCCATTGCTGCTGCCAGGCCTGTAATCTGCCATGGGCCCCCGTACCAACTCCTCATGCTGCTGCCAGGCCCGTAATCTGTCATGGGCCCCTGTACCGCCTCCTCATGCTGCTGCCAGGTCCAGAGTGTGTCATGGGTCCCTGTACGGCCTCCCATTGCTGCTGTCTCTATCGCCACACTCTGCCATGTGCCACTTTCAGGTCTCCTCACACTGCTGGTGGTTTCCATTTTTGTCATAGGGTGCTGTATGGCCTCCCATTGCTGCTGCCTCCACCGCCACACTGTGGCTCCACACTCTGGTTTTGGCCCCGTGACTGCCCAAATGAGTGAAGTGTGCGGTGATTCTAAGATCGACGGCACTCATCTGCATGTCATACTGACTGACAGTATTATTTCTCTTCCCCAGCAGACTCCAAGGGCATTTAAATTAAAGGTACAGTGTTCTGCACTAATATTAAGTCTCTCTGAAGCCTAGAAACACCCTTTTTTAAGTTAAATTCACAGCGAATATATTCGACTCGAATCAAAATTTTTCCACGAATTCGCCGAATCAGTCGAATCGAATTTTTGAATACTTCGCTCATCTCTAGTTAGGAGGGCTAATAATGGGGGCTTTGTTATATGCCTACTTCTTCACTGTAAAAAGGTTAGGTTCCCAGCTGCCATTTGTTAGTGTGTATTGGAGCAATTAAGGGAGCGTTAACAAAGTTGTCTAAGAGAGGCTTTCCTCATCATACCAGGTTCTGCTACTAGCTACGTGATAGTCTTTTTTAACATATCTGTAGCTGAAAGCACTTTTGTGGTCTGTAGCTTCTGCCTTCAGCACATCAGTATTGGTAAAAGTAACAGCCATTTGGGTACCATCTGTATGAGGAAACAGCTTGGTGGGAGCAGCACCTCAAAGAAAGAAGTCAGCAGGCACTGCTCCTCCTTTCCATATCTCCACCCCTCTATAATATTCTCCTGTTGCGGCCACCACAGCATCTTTAGACTCTAGTGACATTGAGGATAGACTCAACAGGGATGTCAGAAGCTTAGGATACACTACATCAAGCAGGGGAGTCATGGAGCACACTGAACATGGTCAAGGATAGGCTTGAACCTCTGCAAACGTCTCCGACACCCACTTGTCTTCAACAACAGCATCCTTCTCAAGGATGGTGTCTCTTCTTCATCTGCTAGAGTGGAAGAAACATCATGTCCCCTTATCATTCTAGTGCCCAGCAGTGATGTGCTGAATGTACCTGGGTTTGGTTTGAGCAGGTTTCTGTGAACATTACTAAAGCTCGGGTGCCACATTTAAACCCTATTCAAGTCAATAGGAGAAAAATGCTAAAAAAAGTAATGGCCATTTTCTGGGCTAATAGTCAAGGGATTGTCAAAAAAATGGCATGGGGATGGCCCTGCTCTGGAGGATATGTAGCAAAAAAAAAAACATACAACAAAATTCTGTTTCGAAAGGAGCAACTATTTTAGTAATCCTTAAAGTGAAACATTAAAAATGCACAAGTCCATTATATAACATACCTGGGGGATGCTCTGACCATATCTGTGATGTATACAACCTACTACAGCAACACTGTCATTTAACTGTCAATTTGCTGGCTGGCCAGAATACGTTTACTGTGAGTGTGTGGCAGCTGCAGGCACTGCAATGTACTGGCATGCTGCGGCGCACATGCGCCGTGACTTGCCCCCTGATGTGACTGCTGTGTCTGGTGGACACAGTGGATCATAATGCTCAGTACTTGGCCCCTGTAAACAGCCATATGTGCCATTTGATTGCTCTGAACAATCACATGGCTACAATGTAATCAAAACTGTAATCAAAACTGTCATGAATGGTACCCTGTACCATGTTATTCGCTGTAGCCAATCACAGCATCACAATAGTAAGCAAGCTGTCATGACTGAAAGTCATTCATGAAAGTTAAAACTTTTGCTTATAACAGTGATCATCACTGTTATAAGCAATAATAGTGTAAAAAAAAAACTCCCTAGTCATCCCCCAGAATAGTACAGTGGCACTATGGTGACAGTGAACTACTCTGATGGCAGTATGTAAAAATTAGTAAAAAAATTAAAGAATGTTTAAAAAAGAAAAACATTTACAAAATGTGATAAAGGAGGGGCGCATGCACGACCGGCTCCTGGATGGACGCGAGTTGAATTCCACTCCGTCCACCCGCCAGAGTTGACACGGCCCTCACCCACACCGAGGGATACCAGTACCCCAGGGAGATAGTTAAGAGGTGTGCACACCTCAGCAAACATGCCATGTCTCCGCAAAACCCCTGGACCACCAGGGAAACTTACTAATTTCTTCCCTCCTATCACAGCCGGATCCCAAGATGGCACCGGCGGCAGCACGGGGAACTACAACAGCCATGAGGAGGATCATGCAGCTCAACTCATGGATACCAGGCTCCGTTATCCATTATATCATGGGGACCCTCCTCCTCTGTCCCCCACTACACGCAGCCCAGAAAAATCCAAACCACGTTTGGACATAGACCCCACAAATGATTACCAGACCCTCAACCAACCACCCCCTCAATTTTAACACTGACATACCAGTGATAGACTCATTTCCTGCATCAGACCAACCACTCACGGAAATATGCATGAAGAACATGCTACTATCGCTCAGGCAGACCCTGCATAACGACTTACAGTCATCGCTAGTTCAGATTACATCCATTGTCCAAAAGCAAGAGCGTAGATTACATCATATTGAATCCAAAATGGAAGACATAATTGTAGTGCATAACGACCTGATTGACGCGCACACTGACCACACAACCGACATTGAACAAATTAATCTGAAGCTAGTGGATCTTGAATATCGATCACGACGAAATAACATCAGATTCAGAGGTATTCCTGAAACCGTTCCTAATGAGGCATTACTATCCTATATACAGCAGTATGTAAAATACCTCATCCCAGCTATATCGGATTTGGAACTAGCCATAGACAGGGCTCACTGACTACCCAAACCATCATTTCTATCGGCAACTATCCCGAGAGATGTTCTGGCACGCATACATTTCTATCATATTAAAGAAAAAAATTATGTCGAGAGCCAGAAATCCGCCTTCACTCCCGCCATCGCACGCAAATATCCGGCTATTTGCTGACCTATCCAAGGCTACGCTCCTTAACCTTAAAAAGATGATCACTATCACCAAAGCTTTACGAAACCACGGTATAAGCTATCAATGGGGGTTCCCAACTAAACTCACCGTTAAACAACACGGTGAAGGCATGGAACATATTACCTGCTGATCCTCCACATTCCACTCACACTAATGCCCAACAAATGGAAGCAGAATGACTCTGACTCTTCACTCCCTATATATGTATCTTCAACGCTCCACCTCGGGTGCTATACTCCAATCCACTACTCTCTGGCGCTCGGTCCTGTCTAGAAAATGTTCAGGTTATCAGTTAATGTTTAGGATCCACTTTTCACATATCGTGTGCATGTAAATCGCTCAAATCTTACTGGAACAAAGTATTCCAACTGCTCCCATCAGTCACTGGTGCCCCAGTGACACCGAACCCAGCCCTTGCACTCCTACACATAGGAATAGATAAATTTCCTGCCGACTCCCACACCATCATCATCCATACATTAGCAGCCGCCAAAAACCAACATTACTAAATTGTGGAAATCATCCAAAACTCCCTCTCTTACAAATCTCCTTTCTGGCCTTAATCTCCAATGCGAGATGGAAAAAAGATCAGCTTTTCACAATTCCTCATATCAAAAATTCAAGTACCAATGGTCTCGATGGATACAAAACCCCAATTGTACTATAAATTGATACGCATATAACCATATCATACTAAAACTATGCAACTGACTGGTGTCCAGTTCTCCCCCCCCCCCCCCTAGTTACCCCCCCTCCTCCTTCCCCTCTTCCCCCTCTCCTATCCCTCACCCACTTTATGTACAATAGTTCACTTAACCCTGGTTCACACAACTCCAAGCATACCTCTCAGGTAAACAGGCCTACATCTCTGCTGCCCCCAGCCGAAGGGTGAGGAATCTACTATGTATATACCTTGTTGTACCGAACGTGAACCGCACTAACGTACCATAACTTGTCATGTTGAAAATCTTTCAATAAAAATATTTAAATATAAAAAATGTGATAAAAAAAGATTTATTTTTTTGTTTTTTAAATACTGTTACCAGTCAGTATCCTTAATCACTGCCACACCAGTCATATGATGACGCTGTACTGCACTGGTGAACATATGTAAAACAATTCTGAGAAAAAAAAGTATTCAGTTTCTTTGTGTTGTTACAAAAAATTATAACTTAAAAAAAACTTATCATGCCTCTTACTAAATACCTTGGACTGTCTACTCTTCAAAAAGGGGTCATTTGGGGGGGGGGGGGATATGTACTGTCCTGGTATTTTGGGGCCTCAAGAAATTACATGAGCTGTCAATATTAATACAGGTCCATTAAAGGGGACACGAGCCTTATATGACCCTACATGATATTACAAGGTCACAGATTTAAGGTGAGGGCACATTGGGAGGTGGTGTCATGGGAGAGTGAAATGTGAACAATGCACCATTTGGGTGCACATTAAGAAGCACTATAAGTGTTGTTTTTTAAAAAATTTTAAAGAAATATTCAAGATTTAGTTTGGACACAAACTATTTTAAAATATATTGTTTGAAAGAAAAACGGCATTTGTGTTATACTGTATATGCACAAATATAAGTGCTTAACCATTTGTAAGATATACTAGATATACTAATGGGTATATACTGTATGTGTATATATATAGCATATACACACACACCGAGATATATATATATATATATATATATATATATATATATATATATATATATATATATATGAGAGTGTGTAAAGGGGGAGCAGCTTGATTTGGTTGATTTACACAAATTTATTTGATAGCAACTCACAAGGTGCACCTATTTATTGGGTTTGATACTCTCATATTTACTGCCCTTCCTTCCTTCCTTGTTTCTTTCTATTTCCTGCCCTATTGAAGTGCTTGTGTACTGTCTTGATGCTAGCTAATTTCTACCACACATATATTTGAAGTCTATATTTTCAGTATTGTAGGTATAATTTGGGATACAGGAACTGGAAGGAGTTTGAAAATCAGAGGTTGTAGTTTGGAAGTGTTTTTTTTCACTCTCTTATGAAAGTTTATTAAACTTATACGACTTGTAAACTATACCATTATATTATTTTGCCCTAGGACAATTTGTACAAAGTTAAGGGCTTTAGTGTAATTTTTTTAAGAGTTAATTTTTTAGGTGTATAACTTTTAGATCTGTTGTTTTTGCTACTTCCACTGGTAAATTCAGTATTATTACCACCTAATAAAAAAAAGCCACAACTACTTAATAAAGCCTTTTTTTCAAGGTAAAATAAATTAGATTGAGATGCTGCTGTATTTAAGCCAAGCTAAATGTAAGTTAAAAAATCTTCCAAAATACGGGATGATGATGCTGTCTGTGCAAATCAGACTGTTCTGTAACACTATCTATAGCTTAAAGTGGACTCAAACAACATTGACTATTTTTAAACTTGCTGCAAATATTAGTAAATAGATAAAAAAAAAGTATATTAAATGTATTTGTTTTAAATTTTTTTCACATTTCTTTAGTAAATTGTTGGTCTCCAGGCCTAGTCAACTTATGTCATACATCCCAGGAGTTCTGGAGGGGAGGAGAGTTTTTCTAAGACAAGCACATTGTCCTGCCTGCATGCCTGAACTAAGGGCAGATGGATTCCAGGGAGTAAATGTTACATGAATCATTTTTTTCAAAGTGATTTCTCAGCAAAATAAAAAATAAAAATAAAATATGGAGACATGGATGGATGGGGGAGTTTGCTTTGAATATTAAAAATTAATTACATTTGCAGTTTTGGTTTGTGGTGCTCAGATGATCCCTGTTGAAAAAGTCCGGATGTGACGAAACGCGTCCGGGGCACGTGACATAGTGACGTATTGACGTTTCCGGAAGTGCCATGGTGGCCATCTTGGGTTCTGGAACACGCGGCTGTGCATATCCTTGGGACTTCCATCTACCACCTGGCTCTCCTTCAGAGTTGTAAGGCTATTAGCTTGAAGCTATCGCTAAGGAGTGATGTTGTCTTGGTTGTTTCACTATATGGATGCTGATCTCATCTGTTTTTAATGTAAGTTGCTACAATAAAATCTGTGTGTTATTTAATACAAACACTGACCCCTGAGGTCTATGGGAGGTGTATGGAGAAGATGAGTGATATATTGTTTGGAGGCAATCCCATCCTTACTATGGATCCTATGCTGGTTTTATCTACCTTAGGGTAATTATGCACTTTTACTATATTGTGTGCAGAGGGTTTTATTGTTGGAGTTTGAACATCTCATGATTGCTGTGGCACTTTAGTTTCTGCATGTGACACGTGTGGCACTATTATAAAGATCTAGGATAATACACTATGTTTAGATTTTTTCTTTGAGGTATATGAAGATTTTCTGGAGTTCATCAACAAATTTGCCCTAGGATCTGAATTATTTTGAAATCACCTGCAAGTGTGTTTTTTTTGGACTTTATCTGGACTTTATTTGGACATTGGGTTGTATTGATATTATTGATGTGTTTATTTATTTAAATCAAGTCTGCTATTAATTTTTTTATATTTAGTTCTAAGTACTTCAGGGGAAGGATTGTTTAGTGATTTGATTGGTTTTGGTTTGGGGTGTGGTGGGTGTGTGCTGTTTTTTTGTTATGTCAGATGCTCTATAGTTCCATTTTAAATGCATCTTCCAAGCACATAATTTAAGGGATTTGCCTTCTTTTCCTTTTGCCCTCAAAATAACATTAAAAAGACCCCCTCTTTGCTTTATGGTATTTAAAAAATGGTTTGCTTTGGTAAAACTCCTCTGGTAGTTCCCAGTTCCCCATGCCCTTTTCAGAAAATAGCTTAACTTTTAGTTTTGAAAATGTCCAAAATTTTGTATCAAGATTTACCCCTATAGACTTCAATGAGATTTGCAGCTAAATTTGTGTTGAGCAGATTTCAATGAATCAATTCCTGGTAGATTTGTTCATCCCTAGTCCAAACAATAACAGGTCTAAGCATACACTGAAAAAGATATGTACTTTGAGCTGATCACATTCACATGTTATACATTGTCTATAATGAGTTTTAAAGATTCCTTTATCCTTCAAATAAATGGCAGCATTGCTGAATAAAAGACTCAGTTGTTGATTATAAATGTACTAGTTTTAAGCTTCTCTATATTATTTCTGAAGAATACACTTGTTGTCAACATAAATGTGTGCAGCATCATGTTCTTGTGTTCCATGATGCATAATAAAAAAATGCAATGGCACACATCACAACTTAGGTTTTATTACCCTGGTCGATAAAGAAAAAGAAACACAATGTCATTGATAGACTGCAAACTTATTCAAAGGCTATGAGAGAAATACCAGCAGTGATTTCATGGTTGTTCCAGCCCCACAATTCATGTTTATGATGAGCTTTTGTCAAAGCTTCTACAGCATTGACATTAATGATTATCAGCACTGGCAGTGAATTTTATTCTAGACACGTTTCTTTCAATCCAAAATAACAAGAGATAGTGCAGGCTTAAAGTTTAAAGATGAAATTCAGTAAGCATTATTTGCATCTAAATTGGTTAAGTGGCATGCTCACAATATACGGTACTTTATTTTTATGCCTGTAACAGCCATATGAATGTACATGAATTAATGCAAATCTATGTGTGACCACCCTGTAAGGGGACTTCTGATTGTCCAACTGTTATTGCCAAATCACCTAAGCTTCCACTCTGTTTCTTCTAGGACAGGACAACAACCCACTGCTGGTAATTCTTAGCATTTGCCATATTGTTTTCAACTCATTGCCATATGCCTTCCATCGACATCCCTGGCCATGGAAAGGAATGTCCACACACGTAATAGGTTTTTCTGCACTTTACTGATGTTCCTCAAAGACAGCAGTGACACATCACATCACAGAGACATATTACCCACTGTCTCTGGCATACTATGTCAATCACATTTAGTGAATGGACTGTAGTAGTCAATTGTGAAAGCTACACATTGCACATCACTGATAAACCATCTTCACTTAGCATCTCTCTCCTCTCCTTGGGAGCACCACAGTGCTGGGACCCATTTCCTTTATAGTAGATCTGTAGCATTCGGCTCTAATCAAACCGGGATTCTCTAGGTGACTCATCCTGCCCTGTCACAAAGATTAACAAGGTGTCTTCTATAGTATCCCAGTCTTTCTTTCTTTGTCCCAGTCCATAGCTCTACCTAGCTGTGTTTACTCTGTGATGTTACTCTCTTACTTCCCAGGGTCATTAGTACTCACTCAGAGGCTTGCTCATTAGGCTTTATGTTTCATGTTGTTCAGAGACAGGACTGCTGCAGCTGCAACTCTAGATTCTGTAGACTTCTCCCAGGATCTCCAAGTGGATTAGAACTCATAACAAAAGACACTTAGCTTGTCCTAAAAGGCCTTTTGCATCCTGCTCCCAGTCCAGTTAGACCATATTCCTAGCCTACTTAGACCTTGATTCATGAGACAGGATGACTACAGCTGGCTGTTCTGGGTGTAGACTGATATCACCCTGACCTTCTGCCCTGTCCAGGGCCTTTGCATTAGCTGAATACATCTGCATGAATGTGGTATGTCCCCAACTGCAGTAGGCTCCTCCGAACCTGGCATGTATATGGGCACTAACTTTACCCATTATATCACTGTCCTGCCAAAAAGAACTAACACAAAATTACATAATTCCCTATTACCACACTTTTTTGAGACAGAGCCACCTATTGGAAGACTAGCTTACTGCAAATACTTACTTCTCCTTCCCACTCTAACTTTGGATTAGCCAAATTAAGACTGTTTTCTTTAAAGACTTATCATAGTCCTGTAACAACCATGGCATGATTTTTAACTGATTTTTGCTTGGAAATGCCTTAAATACTCTTTTCTCAGAGGAAATTCTGTTCTCTTCCTCCCACTTGAGTACTCTGTGCTAGCATGGCTAAGTAACAACCACACCTCTCAGCTCTAGTACCCTAACACAGACTTGTGTAGTAGCCCATCACCCCCTGGAGCCTAGTGTTAGCCCAAGGGTAGGCTATTGTTTCACCCTAGGGCTGTGTCCTTGGCACCAGTCATTTTAGCCATGGTTTAGTCTGCACCAATTCAATAATATTAATTTCAGATACCTTGCATAACTGCTGTTCCAGCAAGTTAAAGCTGTTAGTGTGATGCCTACCTGTCCGACTATCATTTTCTTTTTACTGGGCTTTTATATCTACCTATCTCATCCTGAAATCTAACATCAACCTGTGAAGCAGAAGCTAAAAAGAGTCTTCCTGCACTTCAGGTAACTTGCATGTGTAAACCCCACTTTCTTATGGCCTATAAGAGGACTAAAATGTAAAAAATAAAATTAAAAATGATTAAAAAGGCCATGTAAATATGAGATTTTAAATATGTATACAGTATATATATACTGTATAAACTATAGTACAGTACAGTGCAGTACTATGTAGTCTCTTTGATGGATTACTGATACCACTTTTATTTTTATGTAATCAGTTGGCAGAAAATAAAGCGCCACGATCACGTGGCTTCTTCAGGATCCTGAAGAAGCCACGTGATCGTGGCGCAACACGTCGACGTATTTCCGGTCATAGGGGTGACGTACTTGCGGTTCCGGGTTCGGACGCCATCTTTGTACACCTGAATATACCCATAGCACATGGGGAACTGCTTCTCTCTGTTGGAGGATATGTGAGTGCGTTTTTGTTATATATCTCTGAGTGCATTAAAACAGTGTTGCACTATGGAGGTCTGCTTTTTCTTGCATATGCGCCCTGTGTCTGAGTCCGTATTGTGAGGGGAGTTATTTGAGTGGAACTCATTGCCTGGAGGAGGATCTTGATTAAGTCGGTGGAGGCAGTGGAGGAGGAAAAACCTGGCAGAGATATATAATATATATAAAGCTTTGTGACCCGCAAGGGTCGAATGTGGAAGGTGAGGGGGCACTTTGGCTATTATTGAGGGGAGTCACATCAAGATTATCACGAAGAGCACAATTGCAGCATGGAGTGAAGTCATTGAACACTTTTATTATTTTGCACAGTGTGGCATCACAAATAATTTTGAATTGATTTTTCATCTAATTGTTTTTATTTAATTGGATATACAGTATGTATCACTTTGCACAGTTTAAGAGGCATTAGTTGATCATCACTATACCACCAGGGGGCGTATAATTTATATGTGGGGATGTTGCACTAGACATTTTCGTTTAGATTTGTTTGCACATTTGGAATTTATTATTTAGGCAGGAGATAATTTTTCATAATTTTTCATTTTTTTATATAAGTTGAGCGCTTCACCATTAATATAATTTGTTTGCACATATCTTGAGGTATAAAGAATATGTGATAGCAGCTAACTTTTGGTCACTAGGTTCTGTGGAGCACAGGGGGATTTTTGTAAATTCATTTTCTTCACCAGGCTTTCCTTCTTGCCTGGAGCCCACGACTGCCTTAATCCACATTCTAGGACAAATATCCCATCCACAACCCTCTCTGCCATTTTACTCCACAATATATGCGTGTGCACATGTGTGAATTCTTTTACCCAGCAGATAGAGTGCTTGGCTCCTTTTAACATTTTTGCTTATTGGCTAAAGCCTTTTGTGTCTGTCATGCTACCATTACCGCCACTAAATGACACATCTCCATTTGCTGGAATACCAGGTCCATTGCTGGTACAGTGAACCTCCTGATGGATTCAGCAATGAACAGCAAACCAAATTTGCCAATTTTGCTTATTATTATCCATATAAACAAATAAAATAACAATGACCCCAAACCACTATAGCTTCCTTTTAACATTTACTTGAAAACAATCATAGTGCACCTAGAGACTTGCAGTCAGTTTTTTTTTTCTAGGCTTTAAAGCATGATTTATATTTTTTGAATGTACTGTATTTTTAGTATTGCACACACCAAGTAGGGGGGATAGTACTGGCATGCAAGCACATACATATCTGCTAAGAAAATTCAACCTATGCACTTTCCAGTTTGATAAAGATGACTTGCATATCAAGAATACAAATGAATCTCATTTATATGTTATCTTTAAGAATGAAAAAGACCAAATCAATGAAGATGCAGTGTCCTCCAATCCTTTTTCTAACCCCTGTAATGACTATATACAGAAGGTCAAAAGACCTTGTGGTAAGAAAAGAGATTGAGGTCATGCTGAAGGTGTCACCTGAATACAGATGAGGAAAACAAGAAGCGTATGGGTAATTTTCACTGCACACATTACTATTTTTCAACTATAACTATAAATTTTAAGTCACAATGAAGAAAGATGCATGAGTGTTTATTGGTTGTGCTAATGCTCTGTTAATATCTACTAAACTCTCAGTTCACGTTAACCTCACTCTAATTACAAAACACGTTTGGGTATAGTCACACTTACAATTTTTATTGATAATGATGGCATGAATAATAGTTCTAGCAGTTCTATGTTTTTCTCATATTAAAGGATTATATATATATATATATATATATATACATATATATATATATATATATATATATACATACGAAGGAAATTGAATGTTTGCCCACTCACAAAGAAATGAGTCTAAAAATCAAATGTTCGGTGTATTGTAACACTGAGAGACAGCATAGCAACAAAAAATTCAAAAGAAATGCATATCTAACAAATTATGCACTGATTTGCATGTTCATGAGGGAAATAAGTATTTGATCCCTATCATTCAGCAAGATTTCTGGCTACCAGGTGTCTTTCATACAGTTAACAAGCTGAGATTAGAAGCAGTCTCTTAAAGGGAGTGCTGCTAATCTCATTTTGTTACCTGTATAAAAGACACCTGTCCACAAGAACAATCAAACAATCAGATTCCAAACTCTCCACAATGGCAAAGACCAAAGAGCTGTCCAAGGATGTCAGGGACAAGATTGTAGACCTACACAAGGCTGAATTGGGCTACCAAACTATCGCCAAGCGGTTTGGTGAGAAGTTGACAACAGTTGGTGTAATCATTCGCAAATGGAAGCAACACAAAATAACTGTCAGTCTCCCTAGGTCTGGTGCACCATGCAAGATCTCACCTCGTGGATTGTCAATGATCATGAGAACAGTGAGGAATCATCCCAGAACTACACGTGAGGATCTTGTAAATGATCTCCAGGCAATTGGGACCACAATCACCAAGAAAACAATTGGTAACACACTACGCAGACAAGGATTGAAATCCTGCAGTACCCGCAAGGTCCCTCTGCTCAAGAAAGCACATGTTCAGGCCCATCTGAAGTTTGCCACTAACATCTGAATGATGCAGAGGAGGACTGGTTGAAAGTGTTGTGGTCAGATGAGACCAAAATCGAGTTCTTTGGCATCAACTCGCCATGTTTGGAGGAGGAGGAATGCTGCCTATGACCCCAAGAACACCATCCCAACTGTCAAACATGGTGGTGGAAACATTCTGTTTTGGGGGCGTTTTTTTACTAAGGGGACAGGACAACTGCACCGCATCAAAGGGACGATGGACGGGGCAATGTACCGTAAAATCATGGGTGAGAACCTTCTTCCCTCAGCCAGGGCATTAAAAATGGGTCGTGGATGGGTGTTCCAGCATGACAATGACCCAAAACACAGGGCCAAGACAACAAAGGAGTGGCTGTCATGAACTCTATAATGGTATCTCTATGGGTCCACAGTCTGGGATTCCCCAGGGCACGGGGTCTGTCTGCTTGTCTGCTTGTTCACCAGAAAAAATGAGGAAGGGTTGTAACAGCGCAAACACTGCAAAGTCCTGGGAAATGGTAGTATGGGGTGATGGTGGTATTAGTGGCTACTGTATGAAGAGCATAGGATTCCGTGTGGCACTGAGGGCAAGGCTTCCAAATAAGCTGTAGCAACTTGAAAAAGGAGTGCACTTTCGCCTTCCACGGCCAGTGCATGCTCCGAAACGCGTTGTATTGCACCCTGGGATCTGACGTCATCACGGCCACGCCGCCGCTACGTTCCAGCGTGCGTTCCATCCGGCTCTGAGGGAGGATGTGCATGAAGGCCGGCCTCACCGCTGTTCCCCCTTCAGCCACCACGCTGTTCCAGCCGAGAGCTGACCTCCCCACATCGCAGTAAGGTGACGGCTCTTCACCCGGGTTACCACCCCACCGTTAACTATTGTTAACCACGGTTTTTATGCTTATGATTACTTCACACATGTGAGTGTTTCTACATTTAGACTTGAATTAAAAGACTTATTGCACTTAGAGGCGCTTCTCTCCTTTTTCTCATCTACAGAAGCTGCTTGTTCACCAGAGCCCCTGATGGTGGGGATGGACTTGGAGCAAGCTGAGACCAGGTTGCGGCCCCCGGGTACACCCAACCGTGGTAGAGAGGACCGCTAGTGGAACGTAGCTTGGTAAGAGCCTGATGTGAAGAGGCAGGGAAGACCTGAGCAGTAAACGGATAGATCCCTGCAGGATGGATGGATGCGGACACACCGTGAAGCAAGCAGCGGAGTCAGACAGGCCGGGTTGGTAACCGTGGAGGCAGAACGGAATCAGAGCAGCAGGCAAAGGATAGTCGGGTCACAGGCCAAGTTCAGCAACAGGAGGTCAAAAGATCAGGAGCAGGCAGAAGAATATCCAGAGACAAGCCAGGGGTCCGGGCAGGAGAAGTTCATGATAGTCAGGAGCAGTCTGGGTTCGGCAACAGGAAACAACTTAGGATCAGGAATCACAGGCAGAGGAATAAGACCATACGGCAATTTGGATCCTGCAGTGGCCCGTTTAAATAGCCCGCCTGGCGCAGACAGATGCGCCTGGGTCCTAGTGCCTGCTTGTGCTTTCATTGGTGACAGTCACGCCTCGGTCCCAGTGCCCGCCTGCCTGTATGCCTTGTCGGGATCCTGCGCATGGGCAGATTCATGCGCCACGGCGATCTTCTTGTTCCCTGACAGTGGCTCAAGAAGAAGCACCTTAAGGTCCTAGAGTGGCCTAGCTAGTCCCCAGACCTTAATCCAAAAATCTGTGGAGGGAGCTGAAAGTTCGAGTGGCCAAATGTCAGCCACCAAACCTTAATGACTTGGAGAGGATCTGCCAAGAGGAGTGGGCCATCCCACTCATGAGATGTGTGCAAACCTGGTGGCCAACTACAAGAAACGTCTGACCTCTGTGATTGCCAACAAGGGATTTGCCACCAAGTACTAAGCCATGTTTTGTGAAGGGGATCAAATACTTATTTCCCTCATGAACATGCAAATCAGTGTATCATTTGTTAGACATGCATTTCTTTTGAATTTTTTGTTGCTATTCTGTCTGTTACAATACACCTACCATTTGATTTTTAGACTGATCATTTCTTTGTGAGTGGGAAAACATTTAAAATCAGCAGGGGATGAAATACTTATTTTCTTCATTGTATATATATATATATATATATATATATATATATATATACACACGGACACACTATATACTGTAAATTCACAGATTATTATATATATAAATATATTATAATTTTAATTATGTATTCCTTGTACCTATAAGTCTTGGTTCTGTTCATTTACATTTTGCCTAGACAAAGGTTGATTTACAAAAGGCAAATAGGCTGTTAACTTTCCTTTAGTGAATGATAATGAATCTCTACTGGCTTCCATCATCCAGTCATGTACAAAAATATTTTTTTTTGTACAATAATATTTTTATTGAGTCTAAAGGCAACAGACAAAGGCAATGAAACAATGTCCATCATTTACACAAAAAAGTGTAAATAATTCTCAGCTTATAATACAATAAAAAAAGTTAGACATATCTGATGAGAACAAATCAACATTGTCCATGCATTCTAAGAGCGTAAACCATGGCAATACATCCATATATTGCACAGGCATATTAACAAACTGAACAAAATGGACCCCAGTTGCGGGATGTGACTATGTGGGAACTGTGCTTGAAACCATGGGAACAGTAAAGCCTTTTGAGGTGAATTAAGGCTAGAGAAGTGGAGCCAGTGTAGTGAATGTACTGTAGAAATGCCAGGACGAGCCTGGAACTTCTGCTCACCATTCCTGAAAAGCTACTGTAGCCTTGGGCTCGTGTGTCCGGGAACTGGCTTAACATCCAAGACATTAGGGGGCCCTCTGACAAGGGAGCACTAAGCTGCAAAGAAATAAAAACATGAACATTCAGGTACAAACCTGACCCTGGTTGCAAGTTGTGTGTACATAAAGAGAAGATCAGTAGAATTTTTATAAAATAAGGTTGAAATGGTTTTACTCCATGAGATTTCTTTCCTCCCCTGACACGGTTTGTATAGTTGAATGATCATTGTGGGAAAGCCTGTGACAGCTCTGAGGAGAGATTCCCCACACCTTTGGGAGAGTTAGATCAGCCTTTCTCAATCAGGGTACCCAGGCACCCTGGGGTGCCTTGAGGTTTCTTCAGGGGTGCCTTGGCAAAATTTCAAAAAAATTTACCAAAACTTGTATACAAGCCAGCGGGTGGAACAAACCTGCTTTTTAGTTACACAAACCCACAGGTTTTCATTGTGCACCATTACGACCTTCTAGCCACCAGCATCCTGACAACCAATGACATCATCAGCTGATAAGGAGGATGTGAGCTGTGTGCATAGCGTCCTAGCTGACCCTCCCCTGCCCCTCTCCATCAGTGCTGGGGACACATTAGCTCAGTGATGGAGAAAAAATGAGGGAGAAGAGAAACACTGGAATACTAATCAGTACCAGTGTGCAAAAGTGTATTTGCTGTGGAAGAATAAATCACCTCTAATGTTGGGTGTTCTATGTGTGTGGAAATTGCTGTGTTATATAAACTATTAGAATAGTTTTTCACATTCTATTTTACAATGGGGTGCCTGAAGACTGTCCATAGTTTTAAAGGGTGCCTCAGGACTGCCCATAATTTTAAAGGGTGCCTTGACCGAAAAAAGGTTGAGAAACACTGAGTTAGATCATGTATCCAAATGTGCATATGCTGGTTGTTTAATAGCGCCAGCCTTTATTTCTGGTAAGTGATCTAGGAAGGTTGATGTGGCTATTGAACAGAAGGTGGAGCATGCATGAGAAATTAGATCTTTTCACATCATGATTTTTTAGATTTGAGGATTTTCTTTGCATGGGACACTTTATCATACTTGAAGAGTAGAAATATATATGGATTGTTTTGGAATTAATTATTTTTTAATATATTTTTTGAACTTTGAAAAGCACACTTTTTGAGTGATACTTCACTTATATTTTTTGCACCTATTGCACGTAGGCATTTTGCACTTTGTATTTATTTATTTAGTGATATTTGTATATATTATGATACGTTGCATTGGGAGGTGATAGCGCTGTCTTCTCACATTCATTACAAACCTGACCCTAACAAATTTACCATAGGTTGAATCACACTTTTATAAGGAGTAATTCAGTGCAACAGTTACATAGTTAATAAGATTAAAAAATACCAATTTCCATCATCATCATAACTACAATAGGTTTGGTCCAGAGGATGGTAAAACAAAACCTAGTGGGTAACCAGTTTACCAAACAAGAATAAAAAATATTTGTGACCCTACAAAGGCAGCTAGATCAAAATGGGGCCTTTAGTAATTAGAACTTTAAATAATATGATCCTGCAAAATATGATCCAGTCCTGCTTGTTTAATTGTAATATTGTATATTGATTTTACGCTTACCATCTTATAGTTAAAACATTCTACAGTATTATTTTTGTGTAACCCCTTCCTAATTTGAAACTAAAATAGTCTTTCTCCCATATGTAGTGGATCTGCATAAGGGCCGATGGTTGACGATGATAACAAAGCACACTCACCACACATTTCCTGATAGAAGCAGCCTAGATGATGATAATGACCAGAGTTCTCCCTCAGTAGTGTAGGGGCTGTCAGTACATACAGAGGACAGTTCCCCAAGGATTGGCTGCAGCACCATAAATATGTGTGCTACCCATTTGCCTTGCTCTAAGACTTTCTAGAAGGCAGGGGAGAGCAATCAAACGTGAATACTGTAAAGTCCAGAACAGCTAAAGGAAATTAACAACTGCTCCACTGATTACAGGGGAGCCAAAAAGAACACAATTTGCCTAACTTCCTAGCAACCTAATTAGGAGGGTGCTACACATACGCTACTAATGTTCCCTTGTGTCCAATGACACAGCTCATCATGCACATCAGTGAAGGAGAAAAATTACCTGCTTGCAAAATTTTATAATTTATATAATTTTTTATGTTTATAGCGCAAAAAATAAAACATCCAGTGGCGATTAAATACCACCAAAAGAAAGCTGTATTTGTGTGGAAAAAATAACAAAAATGTCATATAGATAGTGTTTTATGACTGCGCGATTGTTATTCAAAGTGTGATAGCGCTGAAAGCTGAAAATTGGCCTGTGCAGGAAGGAGGTATAAGTGGTTAATTGGTTTGTGTCAAAGTTATATATATATATATATATATGAAAATTGATCATTCTTGATATACTGAAATCTTATTTATTGAGGCCCTAAAATGTCAGGACAGTACATATACCCCTCAAATGACCCCTTTTTGGAAAGCATACAGCCTGAGGTATTTAGTAAGAGGCATGACAAATTTTTTTAAGTTGTCATTTTTTGTAGCATTTTTTGGAAAATGAAAAAAGTTAAATACAATTTTTTTCACTTTTTTTTTTACATACTGTCACTAGTGCAGTACAGCGTCATCCTATGACTGGTGTGGCCATCATCAGGCATATTGACTGGTGACAGTATGTAAAAAAAAAAAAAAATCTTTCATTCCTTTTTTTAAACATCTTTCATTTTTAACATTTTCTTTTTTGTACAATTGTTTTTACATACTGTCATCAGAGTAGTTCAGTGTCACCTTAGTGAAACTGTACAACTCTGGGGGGGGGGGGTTAACAGGGATTTTCTTTTTTTACACTTTGATTGCTGTTACAGTGAGGGTCACTGTAACAGAAATCCTTTGAACTGTCATACATGAATTTCATTCACAGCAGCTGTGCTTACACTAGTGATGCTGTGATTAGCCCACAGCTATCACATGGTACATGGTGCTGTGATTGGCCTGCCTCTGTTACCTTTCCCTCTCTGCTTCCGTCCACCCCTAATGACATTAACTCTTCCAAAGCATGACTGAATCCAATCGGTGGCTGTGAGAAATGTCTTACTTAGTACAGAGGGCTTTCTGTATGATATATGCAGAAAAAAAGACTATAGTAACAACTGTTCTGTATATAAAAAAGAAGACTGCAGTAACTGCGTCTAGGAACTAATTGGCCATATTACAAACATGGGGTCACAGATATCAACCAAAAGGGAATGGGGTGGACAAGTGCACCACAGCAGTGGTGAATGAAAAGCTGAAGTGCTGAGAATGTTGGCTGTGCGCCCTGTGTGCATCTTAAGATTACAGTAGTACTAAAGCTGTTTTTATCTTTTTTATCAACAGCATATTCAAGCAGATACATTTGCACAGAACAATAAACAATACCTTTCAAAACACTGCATAAACACTCACATTGCATTCATATTGTATCCTCATCCTCCAACTTTTGATGCTTTCCTGTACTTCCGATAAGTGAAGGAGCACTCAAAATGTGTTGGGAGGATGCTGCCTGTGCCGACACACACAGGTAAGCTGAAAGGACAACAAGAAGAACAAACAGGCAAGCTGAAAAGATAACAAAAATAATCATGCCTATGCTCTTCCTCAGTGAAAGCGCTGCCTCATGAACTGTCAATCACTTTTTTGGAGGAAGAGCAAAGGCATACCTTCTGTTTGGTGTACTGTAAGGTTGTCTGTGCATGTTGTTGTGAACAGCACCCTTATGTAGGGCTGTAGTCCTCTTCCCGGGAGCACACACAAAAGGGTGGCACTGGTGGGACCCAGCAAGCCAAGGAGCCATCCCTACAATGGAAATAGGGACCAGTGATTGGGGGACTGGATGAAAAGAGAGAAAAGACCAGCATAAACTAAAAGAAGCAGCACACAGTTCTAACATCAACATCTTATATAGTATACAAAAAATAGGGTTTAATATGATTTAAAACCTTTAGTTTATATATCTGTGTACTTTTTTAACTAGACGAATATGGAAACTGAAAACTGTCCCAACCTGACTAATAACAGTAAGATATCAGCAAGTAATCAAACCAGTTCAAAGAAAAGATAAATAAATAATGCCTGAGGTTCAGAATTATTATTTGAAATAACATCTCCAGGGTTAAAGTTATCCCAGATTTTCTTTGCTCCTTTTTATATACATCTCACAGCAGTCAGGTATGGTATTGGTGCACTGACAAGCTAATTACTCCTGTGCTTTCCTAATAGATGTAACTGATTAAGTTGTCTCTTCCCAATTTTTATTTTAAAGCCACATGACAAAACCAAATGCATAATGTGTCATAATAAATATTTCTGTTTCAACGGTGACAGTGCCTAAGTGGTTTCTAAGTGTATGATCAAACCTTATAGCTTGTTTATGAGGTGTAGAATAATATCATTTGCATAATCATATTTGAGCAATAATAGCTGGAGTACAGATTGGATGGACCAATGTTCTGTATTAATAATGTTGCATTTTATGTTTATTTGATAACATGTTTGAATGAGCAATCATACACAAACCCACAGCAGCCAAATTATTAAATTATTTGTTAGGGTCACTGCACATGCAGATTGCGCTTTAACCCTCACACTACCTGGCCCTGCTATTCACTTTTAAACTTAGGTGGCCAGACTATTTTTGCTATTTTTCCATTGCTTTTTTTACTTTTCCCTTACAGCTTCAGAGTTTGTGAAAGACCCCAAACCATAAATTTTATGAAAGCATAGGACCAGTAGAATAAAAGGAATTTTTTAAGCCCTGTGATATTTTCGCAAATGTTCATCAAATGGCTATTTTCACTAAAAATACACTAAAATCATTATTAGTGAATGCATACGTAGCACAATTTACAAACTTCCTGCCAAATTCCTACTACTGTATATGTAAAAGTTAAAACTGTATTGTGTTAGCACATAACAAATATTTGCAAATTTTGAAGTGTGCCTTTTTGTGAAATGGTGAAAGTTGAAGGTGCACTAAACTGTAAATACTGTATAGTAAGCACAATTTACTCTAAAAATTTGAGGTTATCATTTTTCCCCTACATCTTTCAGAGTTTATAAAATACCCCCTAAACCATATATTTTCTGAAAGCAAAGGACCTATAGAAAAAAAAAATGTGCTACTGATTTCAAATGTTCATGAAATTGCTATTTTTACTAAAATACACTAAAATCATTATTAGTGGATATATACATGTCAAAATGTACCTGTATTGAGTTAGTACCAAACAAATATGTGTACATTTTGAATTGTGCCTGTTTTTGAAATGGTGAAAAGACCTATAGAAAAAAAAAAACTACAGAATTTTTAGGCCTCGCAATAGTTGCGCAAATGTTCATCAAATCGCTGTTTTTACTACAAATACACTACAATCATTATTAGTGCACACAAACACAACATAACTTACAAAATTCCTCCTAAATTGCTGCTAAGACCTCGTTCACATGGGGCGTACTAAGGTGTATTCCCGTGGAGGGCCATGTTTACCTGCATATGGATGCCCAGGCATTTTGTGCCAATTGAATGACAAAATTCAATCTGACATCCATGTGTGTTTGGGTGTACAACCCCAAACACAGACAGTGTGAGCTCAGGGACATGCAACCAGCCTACATGGATGTCAATTTGGGAGCAACAGCTGTGTTCGTGCAGTTGCTACATCCCAAATGACATCAATGGGACTGAATGCTCAGGGGTGTACACTGAAGTATACCTGCATAAACAAGGATTTTATTTTTTTGTTTTTTGTTTTTGTTTTTTTATTTGATTGATTTATTTTTTTTTATAATTTATTTTTTTTATATTTTGTGCTTTTTTTGGGGGGGGGGGCTTTGGTGAGATATCAGATGTCTAAGCAGACCTCTGATGTTTATTTTTTGAGATAGAGAAGGGACTGAAGACAGTCCCTTTCTCTGCAGCCTGAGCTGCACTGTACATGAATGCATAGGAGTCTGTATAGAAACTCCTATGCATTCACAAAACTGCAGTATAGTAAACAGTGATGAATGAATAGAGGAGCAATCACTACTGAATTCATGGAAAGGAAGGGGGCTAGTAAACACAAAATGTTTGCCAACCCCCCAGCTCTCCATCCTGATGACAGCTTTCCCCGTATGTGCCATCAGAAGCTGCCTCCGGTGCTAGGGGATTCCCAGGGGACAGATTGCTGGAGCCCCAGGGGAGAGATGGTGGAGCAAAGGGATCTGTGGAGCTGCAAAGGAACGAAGAAAAGAATTGGTGAGTGGGACGGTCAGATTGGGGGGAGAAAGTACGTTTTTAAAAAGCTCCTGCGTCTGTGGTCAATGATAAATGTTTCTGCATCTGTGGTATATTAGAAAATAATGCCCCAGTATCAGTGGAAGGAATGGTGCACCAGTATTGGTGTCAGTAATCAGAGGGAGAAATGGTGCCCCAGCATTGGTGTCAATGATGAGTGAGAGTAATTGCATCATAGAAATGGTGTTAGTGGTATGGAAGGTACCCCAGCATTAGTGTCAGTGGGAGGAATGGTGAACAATCAATGGAGTTCAGTGGCATTTACATCTGTATAGGCTCCATGTTCCATGCCTCTCTTTGTGGTGATGTCATGATTGGGACTATATAGGCACCCTCTGGCAGGAGATCACTTCATCCAATAATGGCTATGATAGATTGCTAGGTGCTAGTATGCTCTAAATAAATGCTCTAAATAAATAATAGGCAGCACTCCAAATAGCTAGCATCTCATATGTCATATATTTATGAAAAGAGGCTGGTATATTCTGCCACTCTGAATAGAGTAGTTCCCACTCTTCAGCTTGCAAGAAGAAAGCCCAGCCCTTGTAATTGTGTTAGGGAATGGCTGCTTTACCATTTATAATTTATTCCTATGAGCTCTGTTCCTTCCTCCCTCCTTCTAACCTTCTCCATCCAGATCTGCAGACCTGTTACGTTTTTGTGAATATGTAATGGTACTGTGTACACCTTACTCATTCATGTGTGGGGGGTGGTATCTGGGTGCTCCCTTATTGTTAAAGAGGCTTTAAGATTCTGATAAGCCCCCTTCGTGTAGACTCCCACATCAACTTAGTCAGGGTTGTGAGTTCCTTGTCCTCATCAACATAGGGACAAGGTGCTTTGCCAGGAGGTCAGAAGCATTTAAGCCAGGTTAAGTCAGAGAAAGAGACTAATGGCCTGTACACAGGATAAGAAAATCATACGAACATTTCCATACAAGGAACAATTGGTCAATTATCTGATCATTAGTATAGTGCTTTTGAAAGCCCATTGTGACTTTTCAGACAACAAAAACCGAGGATGCAAGCTAGAAAATGTTTATCATAAGCGGACACAACGTCATTTTCATTTAATGTGTACAGTAATCGTACAGAAATAATAAAATAAGAAAAAATGTGCATGATCAGTAGCATAGAGCAGCCCTACACTTCCTCTTCTACTATACTAGTACATAGCTGTTAGCCTTTGTCAGACAAGAATTTTCTTACAAGTCAATAACATTCTAACCAGGGGCGGACTGACCATTTGGGAACTAGGGCACTGCCCGAGGTCAGTAGGGGACCCCATGAGATGCCCCTGGTACCTTTTTCATAGGCTTTTTTGAGTTTAGGCAAGGACACAGGGGCCCCATGATCCCCTATTGCCTGGGGCCCCATGAGTTGTCAGTCCGCCCCTGATTCTAACTACATCATGATATGCACTCAGACGATCTGAGAGGAACACAAGGGGGTGCCACTAAATGTAGTAATAAAAACAATTTTAATAGACCTTGGATATTGCACTCACATGATTCCAGAAGTAAAAAGCATTATGATACATGGATAACTCCAGCATTGAGGATCACAACCACTCCTTGATATATCCGTAGTGGCATGGGGGACAAGACACAGTCAAAGGGCAAGGCAGACTTCCGCGCTTTAAAGGATGCACCAACTTCCAAAATCGTCATAAGGCGTGGAACCAGAAGTGGCGTCAAAAAACGCTGTGGACTGCACAAATGAAAGTGGCGTCAGGAGAGGGTGGATCGATAGTCTTTGTCGCTTAGGCGACGGGTTTTGGAGCACCAATCAGCTCTTATATCAAACCGCTTATTTTATCAAACCTCTTACTAAACCTCTGTGGTCTATTAAAATAGTTTTTAATACTGCACTTAGTAGCGCCCCCTTGTGTTCTTCTTTGTTTTTTACAGAGATACATTCCAGTCCCTAGGTAGAGCTGCCTACTGGGTGCTTTTTATCGATTATGGACTCCTATAATAATATGGACTATATGGACTCATAATTGCTTGCTCCACTGCTAGTTTTACTCACTTAATTTTTTTGCATTGTTTTTGCACTTGAGGTTTGCATCATATAATTTCTATATATTACTCAGACGATTGGTTGTCTGATTTTCTCATAGTGTGTACGAGGCTTTAGACTTTCACCTTGATCCCACAAATCTCTGGAAGGGTAAACAAATAGGCTGTCATAGAAAATACCATTCTAAATCTCTATTCATGCCTTTGTGTGTTCAGGGAGGCATGTATTAACACATTTTTTTCTCACATGTTGCCAAACAAAACACATTACACACAGTAAATTCACATCTGTGGTGCATATTTATAAAGCAGTGAATGTGACATTCACCAAATGTTCACAGGTGATTAGTCAGTCTATAATGTATTACACATGCCCCATGAAGATTCACCTTCAGAGAATATTTGGTCAGTAAAAAAATGGAATCCTTAGGACATGCTATAAGGTTAATTGCCTGCTGTCTAAATTGACCCTAGGGTATATATGTGAGAGAGGAACCATTAACTGTAAGCTCCTCGAGGGCGTGGACTGATGTGAATGAGCAATATGTAAAGTACTGTGTAAATTGTCAGGGTCATATAAACACCTGTAATAAAAAAATAATAAATTATGTTTATTTGACTAATGTTCAATGACCATGTAGAAAACAGAGCTTTCATACGCTGTGTGCAAAGAATAATAAAAGTACAAAAACTATTTTAGTCATAAAAGTAACAGTGATAACTATTTAAATATAATGATAAAAACAAATTTAAGCGCAATGTTGTTTTGTAACATGTTCTCTGTAGTATAGCAAGTGGAAGCATTCAAACACTAGAAAAACATAAAGACATAAAAAGAATGCCGCTGTTCACTGGCATAGTGTAGCACAAAATTTTAATGTTAAAATGGTAATGTACCCACATAAGTGTAATAGAAACAGCATATCTGGCTCCAGGAGATTTTATGCAGGTATAACTTGCCTTGGCCAGTGCAGAAAAACACAGACTCAGGTGCTTATATAATGACTAGCTCTAGTTCGTTGCTGAGACCATTTGGTGACAGTGTATAAAGATTAAACTGGATTTTTAGTTTTTAAAGTGGAACTGTTTCATCCAAAGCCAGACTATAAAGGGTCAAGAAAACTGTTATCACCAAGGTAGAAATTCAGACAGTTGTAGCCTAGGCTTTCTAGACGTCTGGAGGAAAAAGGTAGCAAGGAGTATTTCAGAAGAGTGGGCTCCAGGCTTTTAAGTATAGGGGTGACCAGTGCTTTTTTTTTTAGGGAGGAGGAAAACATGCCAGTAGAAAAAAGAAACTGAGGATGGAATTTAAAGCGCAAAAGGGTGACTGGAGTAGCTGTGAGGGATCAGGGTGCAGAGGGCAGGTGGATAGGTGGATGGGAGTCAGTGAAAATTTTAATAACCTCCTGTGTAGTATTTGGGTTAAAAGAGGAAAGTATGGAATGCTGTGGTAGATATGACTTATTAAATGGATGAATATCTTAACAGTGGAGATTTTATCATGACCAGTTGTCGTGGTCAGTACACTAATTCTGTATGTAGTAAGGAGAGTAAGTGTGTCCAGGGAAGATGAGAGCAAGCTGTTTTAAGTAGAATTGGCCAGGATAGGAGTAAGATAGGGGTGAGTTTTTTTGTAGAGGCAGTCTGCAGTGCAATAGAGAAGAGTCATGTTCAAGTGGTGAAAGTTTCCGTAGGTAAAGGTTTTCCGGTTGGAGGGATAGAGGACTGAAGACACACAAAGTGTAAAACTGATAAGGCTGTGGTGAGAGAGAGGAAAATGGTGCTGCAGAGGTTGCAAGGAGTGCAGAAAGAGGAGAATACAAGGCCCGGGGTACGATACTGCATACAAGTATCACTGCACACTGTATTCAACTCCGGTGTGAAGTTAGTGAAAGACAGGCTTCAGCTCAAATCCTTACCCATCGATCATGCCCCTTTGACATTTTTCACCCACAATGGGCACATGATTAGGCAGAATGTTGGTGAAACATGTCAGAGGGGCATGACCAATGAACAGGGATTTATGCTGAAGCCTGTGTTTCACTTACTTCACACCGGAGTTGAATACAGTTTGCAATACTTGTATGCTATATTGTACCTTAGAGCAAGATGTTCTCTGCTTTTGCCAGCATAAGAATACAGAGTGTAAGCCTGGGAGACTGACACTGAGGGATTGGAGCAGCACCAATCTGTTATGGTACAAGGTCAAGGGTATTGTCATCAAAGTGAGTAGGAGTGTGTGGCCATTGTGTTAGGTCAAAAGATAAGGTTAGGTTGGGTTGAGAAGGTAGTTTGGGTGTTTTTTATTAAGAGGGATGTTAAATTCACCAAGGTGAACCATACAGTATTCTGAGAACCTCTTTAATACAAACTTTAACCACCTATGTGGACAATATTGACCTTTTCCATACTTAGGCCCATGTCATACTAGTGACAACTCAGTAGCAACAGAATTGCTAAGAATCCACTGATCTGCTCCTATGGTCATCCTCCCTCTCTCATCGAACAAGCAAAATGTTGATCCATCACTGCTTCCTAATTAGCAATCAAAATAAAGTGGTAGGTGCACCTCGTTGGCTCCATCACTGACCATTTGTTTTGTTTATAAGAGCATTCTCCCCTTATGGATTATTTTTGAGCTCTTTTTTTATTATTTCTATTTGTTATAAATGAATATTTAAACTTGCTTTTCTTGTTCATCTGTCCTGTATAAATATTTTTTACAAAACAAATTACACATTTATTTAAAAAGTCAGGACTGATTTAATCTGCAATAACGCTAGCTGTTTTACAATTGAGACTGGTAAAGTGGAAAAAGTGCATCTGTTTAGTTTTGCTAATTTTTTTGTCTAGAGATTGCTTTAAAAAAAATTTTTTCAAATGTAATATCACCAAAAGAGTGCCTTGATTTCCCCAGAAAAAAAGCAGTATACAGTATGTATTATTTTGTTATTTTAAATAATTACAAAGTTATTGTTGAATCAGATGGCCCTCTCGTCCATATGGGGTATAATAGGTGTAGGAGTTGAATTGATTAAATATGCAGATTAAAAAAACCCTTGGTTATGTAGTCATGTGCTTGGCTAAGAATGGAGAGTGAAAAAACACTGGTTGTAGCCAGGGGCAGACTGACAACTCATGGGGCCCCCGGCAATAGGGGATCTTGGGGCCCCTGTGTCCTTGTACAAACTCAAAAAAGCCTATGAAAAAGGTACCAGGGGCATCTCATGGGGCCCCCTACTGACCCTGGGCCCTCGGCAGTGCCCAAGTTTCCAAATGCTCAGTCCACCCCTGGTTGTAGCTAGTCTCTGTAGCTGGTGCCCTGCGGTGTTGAACTGGTTAACAGACACATCAGCAAGAGGAGGCAGTTACTGAGCAGGAAGAGTTCAATAGATTGAGTCAGGCAGTACTGCACTGAGGGATCTGTAGTCCAGAGGAGAGACTCTACTGTAATCAAGAGCTTTTAAATTACATTTCCCAGAGATAATATTGAGGGGAAAGAGCTACATTTTCTCAGGCTGTACAGGACACAGCTTCCTCTTGCTGTGAGGGAGACCAGAGAGTGCACATCGCTGTTCCATGTGCACCATAATTGCTGCATATCCATGGCCTGAACAGGATCTGGAGTTGGGGGGTGCCAACAGCCAGAGTCACCTGGGTTCAGAGCAGAGAGTGGACCAATCTTTGTGCATGACAGGATGGTGAGCTGAAATATCACTGGGATTGGTGAGCTGCTGCTGTGGTTTACTATCTGCTGCTAGAAAGACTGAACCCTTTAGGAACTGACCATACACCCATCTAGTAGCCTTATTGCTGCCTGAAGACTTGACTGAGACGATTCTCACATGCCCAGTGGTACAACTGGGCCCTAATGCTAGCCAGCTGAAGAATTAGGACTAAAGACTGACCCTTTACAGCTGCTACACAGAGACCTTCACCGATCTCTTATGCTAAGAGGTGCCTCTTAGGGGACATTGCTGCATATCAAAGCCATTCTCTTAGAGTACACTCTAGACTAGTTATAGTATTAATATTCACATTACAGTTTATGCTTACATTCACCGTTTATTGCTGACTTTGTTGATTCATGTGTTCATTTCAGTCTAGTGGTACAGAACTCCATTCTGAGTTACTTTAGCATAGTGAATATACTGTCGAGCAGACTGTGTCTGAACCTTTCTTCTGCGTGTTCATTTATGCTCAAACCAACATTTAATCTAACCTGTTCCAATACATTAAGTTCATTTATCACCAAATGGTCTTGTGTCTATTTCCTGATGCTAATTCACAGTCGAATTAAATGTATCTATACCAGGGGCGGACTGACCATTTGGAAACTCAGGCACTGCCCGAGGTCAGTAGGGGGCCCCATGAGGTGCCCCTGGTACCTTTTTCATAGGCTTTTTTGAGTTTGGGCAAGGACACAGGGGCCCCATGATCCCCTATTGCCCAGGGGCCCCATGAGTTGTCAGTCCACCCCTGATCTATACTCATGTTCTTATAAGTGCTTGCAATAACTTTCATTCAACTGGGTGTGTCAGGGGGGTTGAGGGTGTTCCTGGAGTCAAGGCACAGAACAGAGAACCCAAATTAGCAAGCTGCTTCTGCGGAGGTAGCACTGCAGTTATATAACCATGAATGTCCTTGTTTAGGCACCTGTATAAGGTGCCACTTTGTGCTTCTGTGTTATAATGCTGTCACATATAGACATGTGCTTTTTGTTTTGTTACGAATTGAAAATTTGGATGAAACTTTCATTATTTGGAGATTCGGATGTACCCGTATCTCCATATCACAAAAGTAGTACATTTCAACAAATCTGAAAGAAATTAGAATGAAAACAATCATTCATATTCATTTGTTTCATTCTTTTGCGACTTCAGAAGGTTCACTGTCACACTCTCGTGTTGTTATGACTGGCCAAAGTCACAAAACATCAAAGACGCAAGAAAGTCTCATTAAAATTGCAAGCAAGTCACAAGCCATCCAAGTTGCATCAAAGTTGCAAGTCTCAATCAAATGGCAATGCAAATTGATTCAGAACAACAAATACACAAAATTAATCCAAATATAAGAAACAAATTCCAAAAATGAATCATTCTAACCTAATGAATATGACTAAACATAATGACTGACTTAACGAATTAATTTTAAATGAAACAGAACAGATCTTTGTCATGCACATCTCCAGTCACATATCCCTGATGGAGACTACAGCTTTCCATGCCAGGACACATTGCCCAGTTATGGTTCACTAAGTAAACCAGTCCAAAGCAATGATGTGCAGCATACACTGGAGCAAGTGCATGTATACCGGAAATGGATGAAAAAAGCTGGAAAAGATCAACATCACTTTGGGGCCAAAAAGAATAAAAAAGTAAAAACTATTTTATTTTTATTTATGATGCACAGTGTTTTACAAAGCTAAATGTATTCATTTAGAGTTTACAGTAGATCTACCTTAGTCTATCAATCTAGACTGCAACTTTTCCACCCACACTGACACGACTCCAAGCTAGAAACAATCTAACAACCTTTTACTAAAGTTTGCATTTACTGTATATAAAAAGAGTTCTCATTTTATTTTTCAGAGGTTAGTTTTCAAATATTTTCATCATAAGCTCCAAGCATAATGAAGAGACACTTGAGATGTTAAGCTAGGAGTGATAAAAAAACAGTATCAAGCATACTTGAATCATACAGACACTAAAATCAATTCAAACAAACTTTGAATATAGTGACTGTGACAGCAGTCTTATCATATGTATAGTGATAGGAGAATGTTTTTCACATTTAAATTTCTCATTTGAGAATAACTGTCTGGGGGAGATTTACTAAAACAGGAGCACTCAGAATCTGGTACAGCTGTACATGGCAGCCAATCAGCTTCTAACTTCAGCTTGTTCAGTTAAGCTTTGATAATAAAACCTGCAAGCTGATTGTTTTCTGTTCACACCTGCCTCAGATTTTGCACTGTCCGATTTTAGGAAATCAACCCCTCTATGTTTCTGTTCTGTGCAAAGATTCTAACTCATAATACACTTTTCATAATTCCTCTAACACTTCACCCCACTGAGGATATTCTACCAGCTATAAAAGGAAAAAATGGTGTATTGTCAGTGAATATTGTCTTTTTGATTTTAACTGTTAAACACCTTATACTGTATATTGCCTGCTGAAACTCAACACTTCACATCTTTTCTGTTATAAAATCCATTGTCCATAGCCCTAAGTATAACTTTATTAGGTACACCTGTTCAATTGCTTGGTAACACAAATTTCTAATTGGCCATTCACATGGCAGCAACTCAATGCATTCAGGCATCTAGACGTGGTGAAGATTAATTGCTGAAGTTAAAACCGAGCATCAAAATGGGGAAGAAAGGGGATTTAACTGACTTTGACCATGGTGCCGATCAACTGGAATTTTCACACACAACCATCTCCAGGGTTTACAGAGAATGGTCTAAAAAAGAGAAAATATCCAGTGAGTGGCAGTTGTGTGGGTGAAAATGCCTTGCTGATGTCAGAGGAGAATGGGCAGACTGGTTTGAAATGACAAATCAGTGGTCAGGGCTGCTTCTTTAAGAGGCAGGGCACATCTGCCTTTTCTTTTTGGCAGAGTGCATGCTATACGGTCATATTATGTGAAGCAGTTCTTGGAGTGGATAGCCAAGCCTTATCCACAGCATCACAACCAGTTGCTGGAGGAAGCACAGGATATACAGGAATTCATTTTATCTAATGCTGTGGAAAAGAGCAAAAAGAGCATAGTGGGAGGGGACAACAGGTAGGAAGCAGCAAATGTCATTTTCCTGCAGTTTCAACTGACTGATGAGTGAGCTTGAGTGATAAAAAGGGTGGGGATAACAAGGTGGCAGAACATACCTGGGTGCCTGAGATTGTAGAGGAGGAAAGTAAGGAGGAGGTATGATAGCAGCAAGGTAGGATGTTGTCCAGGGTTGGAGGCAGCTGGCAGAGATGTGGATGGAGGAGCCATCTTTTTTCAGGATGGCACTTTCCCAAAATTGCAGGTAAATGCTATCCTCAGGGATGCTACATTTAGCTCAGCCGTCCATAGCTCTATAGTGGTCTGCAGCCTTTGCCTGTATCTGCAATGTATTGTAAATCTGCCAGTCATTTGGGTATGATATGCATGCGGCACATGAATGATACTGCTCAGCAGCAAAGGGCTCCCACTTCTCCACCTCTCTCCTCCCTTTCCACCTCTCCCCCATTCCACAAGAATTTCTATCTTCAACCTCAAGCAATAGAGATAGAAGTCTGAAAAGGAGTTTGAGAGGCTTACCTAACAGCACAACAGGGAAGATGGTAAACATTGGGGAGAGTTAGACCATGAATAATCTTGAAATTTACCCTCAGCCTCATAGTCCCACCACACCTTGTCCAGCAGCATCCTTGATCAAGCAGGTGTCTCTACCTCAGCTTCTGGATCAGAAGAAACATTCTCACCCAATGAACCCATTTTTTATTAAAAGCTGTCCAGGGGTCTCTCCTATTTAAAATGCCTCCAAGTAAAACTTTTTTATATACTGTGTATGACGTCACTACAATATTTAGCTCTCATTTCTCTATGAAATATATACACTCTAAAGTTGTTTTTTGGATTTAAAGCAGACTGTTGTCACTCCTGTTCAAAATACAATCCACTAATAATAAATAATTACAATCTAATGCTGACATCTTCATTAAAAACCACCCGGTGTCTTCCTACAAAAAGCATCCTAGTAAAAGTGCCCAAGCATTCTTAATGTAGTCAGCACTATATTTTGATGGCTTTATTCTATGAAATAATAATCTCAAATGTTGATTTTTGGATTCAAATTGCATCCTTGTATAAGTGCTTTAATACTGTGCATGGACTCGCTACAATTATTTGGTATTCTATTTCTGTGAAATAAATGCAATCTAATGCTAATTTTTGCATGATAGAGTGACTGTTGTATCTCCTGTTCAAAACGTAGCCTAACAAAAATGTTAAAATATTGTCTAAGGAGTCAGTAAAATATTTCTTTTTTTCTGTAAAATGTGTACATTTATATGTGAGCTTTTGGGTCAAAAACCTGCATGAGGTATGTTATTTTTAGGTATGATATGAGATATGATATTCTTCCAGAAACTCAGAGAGAATGTAACTTTTTTTGTGGAGTGGAGACATTCAAATGTTTTCATTGGATAGACACAGAGCCATGAACTATAGCAAGAAATGCTGTCAATTGGGTACAAATTAGCCAGTGGGTGACTAAATCCAGCAGTACCAATCCTATAACTAAAATATCACTTTGGGTGGGTTTGCCTTTTAGGCCAGTGAGTTGTTTCCCCTTTTCCTTATTTTTAGCTATTACCATTTTCTGGACTCTGTTGAATTCTACAAGAAATGACAAAAGTTCCATTCTTTATTCAAGGAATTTCTAAGGGTTATTCAATATATTCCAAATTTCTTATTCTGTTCATTCCATGTTTATATCTTTTTAATGCAGCCATACATTATTTGAAATTTAAAAGAAAATTTTTAAATTTGTATACCTATGCTATTTCATATATTTCCAAAAGTGAACAGTAGAAAACAGTATGATATTATGACACCATGCACAGAGTTCAGTACATTATATGACAATAAATGTACAATTTATCCTTTAACTATTTGAAGCATTTCTTTTTAAATTGTTTCAGTATAAATAATAAACAGACACCTTTCTGTCATATAGCATTATATCTTTGCTGTATTGTATTCATGTATTTAAATGGCATAAAAAGACTATTAAGGTTAAGTTTATAGCCGCCTTTAGAAGTGTTTTGTTCTCTGTTGCTATACTTTCCTTTTGCCCCTTATTTTCATACAGTTAAAACAAATGTCTTAGTAGCATTGGGGAACTTGTTACCACTTACCATCTGTGACTTGCCATCTGGACAGTCTCTTAAGCATTGGCAAGTCCAATCACACACAGATATATGTCTCTGGAATTAGGCAAACAGCTAAGTTTTTATAATATAGTCAAAAAAAGAAAACAGAAATGTTCTATCCAAGCCACATGTTTCCTTTGGACTTCAAATGACCACTAAGTCCCTAAGAGACACATTTAGATTTGTGATTTATCCATAAGACGAGTGAAGAGTTTCATGAACTGAAAATCTTTTAAAACTGAAAATCTGAAAACATCCATAAACATCATTGTTCAATATCTTTGGTCATACTGGTACCAGTTCTCAAATAATCTAAATATTAATATGGAGAAGAAATACTGCTTGAAGTAATATATCATAGAAAATAAAATAAAATCTCAAAGAAATCTCATGTAATTTTTTAAGGTTATGGCTATATGCAGGGCCATATGTAAATGCTCTCCAAAGCATACAAGGCATTATATTGTAATACTATTATATAGCTAGCAAAAAACTTGGGGGTCAATTTATAAAAAAAAGTTGTAAATGGAAGTCGTTCCTACATTTTTGGAGTGAGTCAACAGAGGTAAAATTGAGAATATTTAGAAGTTCTTTTAACTAGTGGAAAATATATTATATCACACCCCAAACCCCTATGCAAGGCTGTTGGCTCCAAATTCCTATGCCTCTGAAGCGGTACTAGAATGAAGACAGATCACACTTCTGAGGATTCACACAAAGTGCCATTCATGCTCTAGAATTAGCATCACTTCCAAAAGTCAGACAATGGGGACATTCAGTTGGATCCAAATAAGTGACAGATAACAGACAATCTGACAGCTTTCATTTAGATAATTGTAAGAAGAGGATTCAACTTATGCCTACAGTGGTAATGTATAGGATCAGAAAAAAATGGGGATTTCCATTTTAACAAGAAATTAAAATTATTATTATTATTATACAGGATTTATATAGTGCCAACAGTTTGCTCAGCGCTTTACAATATAACGGGAGACAACACAACAATACAGTTCAATACAAGAGGGAAAGGAGGGCCCTGCTCCTTGGAGATGTTGCGGAGGTGAAGTCTACAAGATTTTGACAGTGATTGGATTTGGGGGTGAAAGGACAGATGGGGGTCTAGGAGTACACCTAGTACCCTGGCATGAGGGGAGGGAATGATGATTGTGTTATTGATCTTGATGGAGAAGTCAGGGGAGGGGGCATGGGCTGGGGGGAATACTAAGAGCTCTGTTTTGGAAAGATTGAGTTTGAGGAAGTGAAGTGACATCCATGCCGATATGTCGCTTAGTAGGTTAGTAATGCGAGAGGAGACTGAAGGGGTGAGGTGAGGGGTAGAAAGATAGATTTGTGTGTCATCAGCATAGAGATGGTAAATAAAGCCATGGGAGTTTATCAAGTGACCAAGGGAGGAGGTGTAGATGGAGAAAAGAAGGGGTCCAAGGACAGGACCTTGAGGGACCCCTACAGAGAGAGGGAGTGAAGAGGAGGAGGCAGCGTTATAGGTAACGCTGAAGGAGTGCTGCGATAGGTAGGAGGAGAACCAGGAGAGAGCAGAGTCTCTGAGACTAAGAGAGTGGAGTTTTTTGAGGAGGAGGGGATGGTCAACCGTATCAAAAACCGCAGAGAGGTCAAGTAGTAAGAGTACGGAGTAGTGGCCATTGGTTTTAGCTGTTACTAGATCATTAGAGAGTTTTAGTAGGGCAGTTTCAGTGGAGTGGAATGAGCGAAAGCCAGACTGTAAAGGTCAAGAAGGTTGTGGTCGGTGAGGTGGGAGCTCAGGCGATTGTAGACTAAGCGTTCTAGGAGTTTAGAGGTAAATGGCAGCAGGGAGATGGGTCTTAGGTTGTTCAGGTTGGTGGGGTCCAGGGAGGGCTTTTTAAGTATGGGAGTGATGTGCGCATGCTTTAGAGGGGAGGGGAAGGCACCATTAGAGAGGGAAAGATTGAAGATGTGAGTGAGGGAGCATAGGATGGAAGGAGAGGCCTCCATAGGAAAGTGCTGCGGGGTAAGCAGAATCTGCTGCTTGGAGCCAAGTTTTTGTAATTGCTAGTAAGTTAAGGGAGCGGGAGACAAAAAGGTCATGGGGAGAGGTGACCTTATTACAGAGAGAGCGGGCATTCCAGAGCGCACATGAAAAAGGGGGGGTGGTTTTTGGGAGCACGGGGAATGATATTAAATTGAGGGGATTGCGGCTATTCCAGGAAGAAGGAGGATGCCTGGTGTGTGGGTGAAATACTGGAGGACCAGGGTTTGGGGAGATATCCCCAGAGGTTAGGAGAAGAAGATGGGTGAGGAAAGTAACATAGGAGTAGGATGTACACGAGTGCACATGCCTTCCAGTCCTGGTGTTTGGGTCAGCAGGAGAGTGAAGTATCAGCAGGAGATGATGAGAGCAGTAGTAGGGAGATGGTAGCAGTGAGGATGAGATGTACAAGTTTTGGGGTGGAGCAGAGGGGTAAAGAAGTGAGATCTTGGGAACGCAGGAAAGTAATATGAAAAGGAGCAGTGGAGGGGACATATTTAAAGGTACACAGAGTGGGACTCATACTTGTAAGAGATGTTTCCCAGGGTGTTTGCTTGCAGTCTGTCCAGCATGAAGTAGAGTTTCTTGCTGTTGTTGTATCTTCCTGCTGCTTGAGTTCTCCTGCTTTAGTTCAACTGCTGTGTTTAACTGCTTCTTAGCACTCCATCAACGCAGCACTCACGCAAACTCAGCACCCCATCAGTGACTGTGCCCCCCCATCAGTGATCTCCCCCCATAAGCTGTTCTAAATTTATAGGGAGATGGCCAAATGAGCACTCTTCTCCACCACAATTAGGAACTGATAAGGATCACATGAATAGGGGGGGATGTTTCACAAACACACCAGACACAGACTACAGTCATAAAACGAGTGCAGCTAGAGGTGAGAACTAAACAACATATACAAGAATATATATACACTAGTTGTTCTGAAATTAAGAGGAGTCAATGCGTTATTGTAGTTAAGAGTGGAGTGAAGATAGGAGCATTTACCCAGTGAAAGCAGCAGTCAATGCGTTATTGTAGTTAAAAGTGGAGTGAAGATAGGAGCATTTACCTGTGAAAAGCAGAGAACGCATGATTAGATTGCTGTATTTAACTGCTTCTTGCACTCCATCAACGCAGCACTCACGCAAACGCAGCACCCCATCAGTGACTGTGCCCCTATTGCTTATACATCTTTAATCTAGTGCTCAGAAGGAAGAGTTGTTTCTTTTTTATGTTATCCGCTATCACAGTATCAGAAATCCTCCAACAGTATGTAAAACTAGGATTGGAAATATTGATTATACTCAATAAACATTTTACTTTTAAGAATAATGGAAATACAATACACAAGACACTGCAGAAGGCAGGCTGTTTGGCAAGAAGCTCTAAAATGTATTCTTATTTATTTCTTTGCAGTTGACACTTTCCATCATAAGTGATGTTACTTTGACTTTGGCCTGCGTTAAGAAATACAACAACCCATGAACTTTTATTACAGAACTTGAGAAGTGAAAAAGAGCAAAATTAAGAGATTTACCTTCTGTAACATTTCCTGACAGTGCTCTTAAACCAAACACAGAGAGGTTTGTGTTTTGGGCTCTTAGTCAATGAACAAAGCTCCTTTTATCTGTCATCCAGACATCCAATGAGTTTTTCTCCAGCATCATTGAAGCCTAAGGGAACAATCATTAGCTGTGATATTAATCAACATGGAAATAGCTTCCTCTCCTACAGGAATGCTTATGCTTTGCCTGCCTTTGATGGCAGACGAAATTTGCAAGTGTCCCAGATTTCACCTCACTTTAAAATGTAATTTGTATTAGACGGCACACAGCTAATCTATTAATTAATATTTAAGATGAATATCCTGCTTGCATGCTTGATACTTAATAGCATAACTCATTGTGTTGATAAGATACTGATCAAAATGTTTATGTATTCTTTTACGGCTGATAGACAGTATGCACTTTTGCCTGCGTAAATGTATGTCCCCACAGGCAAGAGAGGGCTCTTTAGAATTATTCCTAGGTAAAAGTCAAATGTAGTGATTTATCAAAGTTTTATTACAGTGCCGTGCTCAGATATAAAGCTGCCTACCCATTTTAGTTGACATATTCTACCATATTATCATGTTATGCCCCTAAGGTAGAGAATGGCTTGCAAGTTATGAGAACTGGGAAAAATTAAAAAGCTGAAGTCTAGGTAGAAATAAAAACCCACCAATTAAAAGTACATCTTAAGTCTTTAAAAAAATCAATAAGAGCGCTGGAATTGCCAGACTTTCCTCTGGACTTGATTTTAGATTGCTGCCTTAGTTGGGTCTGTGATCCTCCACTTTTGTTGTTTATATAGGTAATATATGGGTTTTCAAAGGCGCTGGAGCACATAAAATGGATTTTTGTTATTTGTGGCTATTGAAGAATGTATATAAATGAACGTTTTTGTGCTCAGGTGTCAGCTTTAAATGTGACAGTAGAGGGACAAAGCTCTAAGTCATTCAAATAGTCTTGCATGCACGTAGTCCCAGCACCACCTTTCTATGCAGAACATATCAAGTGAAAATAAGGTCTCCAAAAACCTCAAGCATCATACATGTTTTAGGAAGGAAGGTGTTTTTATAGTCTAAACTTTTTTTTTAATTTTTGGATATAGCGGGGAAGGATGTGAACTCCTATCAGGTTTTATTGCTATCAGAGGCTCTGTTGGAGAGATTCCATCACTTCCCTTCAACAGAACAATGCATTCAAAGCTAACAAGATTTTTCACTTACTGTAAAATCCTTTTCTTGGAGTTCATTAAGGTACACAGGCTCAAAAGGAGTTTGGAGACAACTGGGTTATACTGCTGCCTACAGGCCAGAGGGTCGGTTTCTATTTTTGAAAGGAAATTTGCAGAGTATGGAGTGTACTTTGGCAAATATATATTGCCCCAATAAAAATCCAATGAAATATCTGGAAGGGAAACTGAGAAAACTTACAGAATTAAGAGGGGATGTCTGAATGTGGCAGGAGACTTTAATTTTTGCATGGATCCGGAGATGGAAACAACATTGTGTGCCCGGGGAGAGGGAGGCAGGAGTCTAAAGCATTTTAAAAATATCCTGCATCAATGTCAATTGACAGATATATACCTTCTTCTCCACAGCACACAGGATATATTCGCAATTGGATTATATAATGATTGAACATACATTTTTGGAGTCTCTGGTGAAAGCAGACATAATATCTATATCAGATCATGCTCCTGTCACAATGAGACTACAGCTTGGAAATGAGCAGAATAAAATGAATATGTGCCGATTAAATGAGACGCTTCTACAAACGGAAATAAGTTTAAAAAAGGAAATCAAACAATATTTTAGATCTAATGAGACTGAGGGAGTTTCTGCTGCTACAGTGTGGGAAGCACATAAGGCCTACATTAGAGGAATCCTGATCTCGATAGGGGTGGAAAAAAAGAAAGAACAGGGCAAGAAAATCAGGATAATAACAGAAGAATTATATTAGTTGGAACAATCGCATAAAAAGAAAATAGAT